>NC_142435.1:92392416-92693500 GCF_059453495.1 Arachis ipaensis
TTATGGCCTTATTGTTAGAAAAACTCATTGATATGTTCCTCTTTATTTTACTTATTGCCTTTATGGTTAGTTGATTACTCTATCTCTATGCTTTCTGTTTTCCCAGAATTGTTACATTCTGATTCCATTAGAGTTCAGTTTTAATTGATTGTTACTTTTCGTGAAAGTTTTACAATTTCCAGATCATGTTATTGTGGCAATACATGAATGGATAATAGTACAAACAAATTCTTTTTGTTGACAATTGATAAAAAAATGATGAACTCATATACTAATTAATTGGCCTCTCTGACAGCTTGCTTGATATGTTAATTTCTCATTATGAAACATGTATCCAACTTATGACAAATAGATTAATTTTGCTGGTGTATTGGTTTCTAGTTATATCTTTAATGATCACTCTATTTATAAGTAGATGAATCTTTGAATGCAGGTTTTATGTGGCATAAGTTCTCCTTGCTTTAGAGTATTTACTTTTGCTTGGGATCATCTACAGAGACCTTAAACCCGGGAACGTGTTGCTGAGGGAAGATGGTCATATAATGCTGTCGGATTTCGACCTCTCTCTAAGGTGCACGGTTAGTCCAACTCTTGTAAAGTCATTAAACTCTATCTTGGAGACGAAGACCTCAGGATACTGCATTCAGCCTTCTTGCGCCGAACCGACTTGTTCAATGCAGCCAGACTGCATCTAACCGGCATGCTTCTCTCCTCGATTTCTTTCCAGAAAATCCAAGAAAGGAAAGAAGTACAAGCCAAAGAATGACATGCATTATCAGGTGACCCCTATTCCAGAGCTTATCACTGAGCTTGTTCTCTAAGATTGTGTTGGAGTTCTAGCACTGTTAGTATTTCAAATTAGTTCATGATTACTTCAATTTGCACTATTTTGTTCGCTTTAGTATTAATCTTTGATTTGGCTTTATAATATGACTAGTTGAGCTGTTTATGTAGCCTTATATTAAGTTAAAAGTTGTCTAGTTGGTCTAAACAGAACACAGCAAGGTTCATTCTCTTACCGTGCCTTCATTCTTAATCCACTAAGTTATACATAATATTTTACTGATTAATTGTTTTTTTTTTCCTGGACGAGTCATATTCATTGTTCTATTATTCTAGATGTTCAAAACTTTGGTGCTTATATTTGTTTATCCTGTTTAGTAGAACCAGTGCAGTGATGCAGGAAAACTTGTATCTCAACAAATCTTCCTTCGGCAAGTGTACCGAATTTGTCGTCAAGTAAAAACTCACAATAGAGTGAGGTCGAATCCCACAGGGATTGATTGATCAAGCAACTTTAATTAGAAGAATGTTCTAGTTGAGCGAATCCAAAATTTGGGTTGAGAGTTGTAGGAAATAAAATGGCGGGAATGTAAATAACAGAAAAGTAAATGCTAGAATTAAAGAACTGGAAGTAAATGACTGAAAATAAATTGCAGAATTGTAAATGGGAATGGGGGATTTGCTCATAAAAGTAAATGGCAGAAATTAAAGAGAATGGGTAAGATCAGAGATGGGGAGTTCATTGGGCTTAGGAGATGTTGTAATTCTCCGGATCAAGTTCATTTTCATCTCTTCCTCAATCAATGCACTCATTGATCTCCTTGGCAATCTTAAGTGATTGAATTACAATTTCTTGCAATTCAATCTCTCAAATCTTGATCAATAGCCAATTCCTTGGTCAATTGCTCATGAGAAGAGATGAGGTATGGTCACTGATTATACCACATGCATTTCCCAAATCAAGTATTGAGAGGGTTATAGTCACATACCCATCCAAACCCAATTTGGTCCAGCATGAGAAAGCATTTCTAGCTTGATCTCTTCATTCCTCTTTCAAGGTTCAAAAGAGATCCAAGTTTGAATAGCTTCTCTTCCAAGATAACTACTCAATTGGATGAAGATCGAAAGCTTTCAAGTAAAATCAAGAGGGAAGATAGAAGAAGAATAATGAAACTTAGTATTGATCCATCAAATTACAACAGAGCTCCCTAACCCAATGAAAGGGGTTTAGTTGTTCATAGCTCTTGAAAATGAAAACAAAGATGGAGAATACATCATAAAACTAGAATTGCAAAGAAAGTAAAATACAGAGAGTAGTTCTCTTTTTTCAGCCTCCAGAACTCCTTTTCAATTCAAAGCTATTCCTATATATACTACTCTTCTCAGCTTGTAATGTCATTCATCAAGTCTTAGGCCTTTGGATCTTGAGTTTGAAGCAGTTCCTTTCTTTATTTGGGCTTGGCTTTACTTGCAGAGAGAAAGTGCGAAGTGGGCGGAGACTTTAGTTCAGGAGGTTAGGGGTGTTAATATTTAGTGAGAATATAAGTTCGAGAACGTTAGTGACACTTAACATTGTCACTAACGTTCCAATGCACCCCTTTGCCTTACGTTAAAACCCACGTTAACTAGGTTAACGTGGCTTTTAACGTTGCCTTGTTAACCTTCGAGAACGTTAGTGACACTCAACATTGTCACTAACGTTCCAGTGTGCCCCTTCTTGCTTCACGTTAAAGCCCATGTTAACTAGGTTAACGTGGCTTCTAACGTGGCCCTTGCCATCCTTCGAGAACATTAGTGACATCCAACATTGTCACTAACGTTCCAATGTGCCCCTAGGTCTCACGTTAGAGTCCACGTTAACTAGGTTAACGTGGCTTCTAACGTGGCCATCTTTAGCCATCCCAACGTTAGTGACAATGTTGAGTGTCACTAACGTTGGCTCATCCTTCATTCCTCATCGTTAGCTTCCACATTAACCAAGTTAACGTGGAAGTTAACGTGACTCTTGGGGGTTGTGTGGTTGCTTCAACGTTAGTGACAATGTTGAGTGTCACTAACGTTGTCGACAACTTTTCATCACTTACGTTAGTTCCCACGTTAACCAAGTTAACGTGGGAGTTAACGTGGTACTTTGCACCATAGGCCAACGTTAGTGACAATGTTGAGTGTCACTAACGTTGGCTTCTCTTCCCCCCTTAACCTTAGAGGCCACGTTAATTTCTAACGTGGCCACTTATGAGTAATTTCCAACGTTAGTGACAATATTAAGTGTCACTAACGTTGGCTCGACTTCTCTTCTCCAGGTTAGAGTTCACGTTAACTTAGTTAACGTGACTCTCTAACGTGGGCATTGATGGCTTTTTGAGAGTGTTATTGGCAATCACTTTTCTCATTAATCTTGCAAGTTACCTCCCCTTTTCTTGCTTCCTTTTGGTCCTGAAATCAAGCAATAAAGTGCATCAAAGCTCTAGTCCAAGTCATGAGTAATGCAACATAATATTTGTCACTAAACTTATGCAAAATCCTCATGAAATTATGTAAAATGCACAATGTATGCTTGAGTCAAGGCATAAGTGAATATCTACCCAAAACTAGCTTATTTCCTAAAGAAATGCATGAAACTAACCTAAAAACAGTAAAGAAAAGGTCAGTGAAACTGGCCAAGATGCCCTGGCATCACAACACCAAACTTAAAGCTTGCTTGTCCCTAAGCAAGTACTGGAACAAGAGAATGATGAATGGAATATCCAGAGGAGTGAGTCATTCTTGTGGAAGTCATGTTACTGATTTTATGGTGGTTTCATGCATAGCAACTTAGGTTCATTCCATTACTGGCTTTCAGACCTTTATCATGTCCCTAAACACTTACTTTGTTTATATCCCATGAGACTTTTATTCATTGATCCTTTTATTGTTATTTCAAGGGTTATTTGTGCTATTTAGGCTAAGTGCTCTGTA
Organism: Arachis ipaensis; assembly: GCF_059453495.1. Taxonomy (NCBI): domain Eukaryota; kingdom Viridiplantae; phylum Streptophyta; class Magnoliopsida; order Fabales; family Fabaceae; genus Arachis; species Arachis ipaensis. The sequence continues at coordinate 92,396,158 of NC_142435.1, forward strand.
AGGGGGCAACTCTTTAAGATAAGCTTTCAGCCAACACTCCCGAACTAGTTGGTTCAAGGTGCTAGGTGTTGAGACACCCCTAAGGACTTACTCCCTCAAGCCTATCCCCCATACATACACACTACAGGCATTTAGTTTATTTATTTTCTTTTCTTGAGACCTTGGTGTCTAGCACCTCTTTGGGTTACTAAGTGTTCTGTAGTGAAGGTTACTCTTGATAGTGGACTTTCAGCTGATAATCCCGAGTTAGTTAACCCAAGTTACCAAGTGATAAGGCACCCCTAAGAGCTTATTCATCCAAGTAGATCCCTCACACAGGAGCACCACAGATACTTGCCTCAAGATTTAAAACCATTGATGCCTAGCCTTATTGCGTACTCTTTTTCTTTTGTTTTTCACTTCCATTGTTCTTTCCCTTTTCTCTTCTTAGGATCTTGTTATTAACTTAGTCTCACGAGTGTATCCAAAGCAAAGTATTCAGGCCAGACAAATGTCATCCCAGCCTTGTGGTTGAACCAACTTAGCTAACTTATGACTACCCCAAAGATTCATGACTGCACTTCCACATTATGAACTCTACTTCTAGTCTTTTAAAAACAATCATTCTCTTTTTATTTGATTTAAAGGGACAGCATACAAGTAAGTTAAGTGATGGTGCAGTAACATAAAGACTAGTGTACATAGACCTATTCGGAACTTAAAAGACAGAATTTAAAGAGGGTTCAACTACGAGTGACTACAAATCAAAAGTGTATTCGAACTTCCAACTTTCAACAATTCTGAGTACAATGGAATTAGGTAACAATACAACCTTCGGGTGATGATCTCTGGTCCCCCTTTCTCTTTGTCATCATCCTAGTTTTTGCTGTCTCGCTTCTTTGGGTGAAGGTGCATCATTTCCTTATAAGATTCCTGCAAGGTTACTGGAAGTTGCTTGTTCCCAAAGCACTTGAGACATAGTTAGCTCACATGTATGCTTGTGCCTCTTGAACTCAATTTGGTGTGTGAACACCAAACTTAGTTCTTTGCCTAGTACAAAACTTTGCATATATGCAGAGACCCTCATATCTTGTTATCAACAAAGCAATGATCACCTATAGTCTAACTACATCTAAGTGGTTTCTCTTGATTGGATGGAGCTAGCAATGTTCTTTTTGGAGTGGAGTGTAGTTCTAACCAATGTCCTTTAGTGGAACACCAAACTTAAAACTACACTATCACTCTTGGATTGTTCTGGTGTGGAACACCAAACTTAGCTCCTTACAATACAGGGGAAACAACTTGTGATTTTTATTGAAATGAAGATGAAAGTGAAACTACCTGAGGTTGGGTTGCCTCCCAACAGAGCACTCTTTTATCGTCGCTAGCTCGACGAGTCCTTAATTACTTGAGATGGTACTTTACTCTGGGGTTTTCCCCTATGTTGCCCAGGTAATGCTTGAGTCTTTGTCCATTCACTATAAAAGTCCTCTCTGAACCTTCATCCATGATTTCGATGTGGCCATATGGTGATATTTTTGTAACCATGAAAGGTCCGGACCACCTTGACTTGAGTTTTCCTGGGAACAGCCTTAATTTAGAATTTTAAAGGAGTACTTGCTGCCCTTTTTCGAAACTCCTGGGTGCCAGATGCATGTCAGGTTTTCTCTTTGCCTTTTCTTTATACATCTTAGTGTTTTCATAGGCTTGTGACCTGAATTCCTCAATCTCTTGCAGCTGCAAGATCCTTTTCGTACCAGCAGCAATGCTGTCAAAATTTTGTATCTTGATAGCCCAAAGAGCTTTGTGTTCCAGCTCAAGTGGTAAGTGACAAGGCTTCCCATAGACTAGTTGATATGGAGACATTCCAAGTGGAGTTTTGAATGCTGTTCTGTATGCCCAAAGAGCATCATCCAACTTCTTCGACCAATCCTTTCTAGATGTGCCCACAGTCTTTTCCAGGATCCTCTTCAACTCTCTGTTGGATATCTCAGTTTGCCCACTTGTTTGAGGATGGTAAGGTGTGGCTACTTTGTGTTTTACCCCATATCTTAAGAGGACAACTTCTAGTGGTTTGTTACAAAAGTGGCTCCCTCCATCACTGATGAGAGCTCTTGGGACTCCAAACCGGCTAAAGATATTCTTCCTGAGGAAGTTCATGACTACCTTGTTATCATTAGTTGGGGTTGCAATAGCCTCTACCCATTTGGAAACATAATCCACTGCTACCAGGATGTACTTGTTTGCATATGAGGTTGGGAATGGTCCCATGAAATCAATTCCCCACACATCAAACAGTTCCAGTTCCAAGATGAAATTTTGTGGCATGGCATTTCTTTTGGGCAGGTTTCCAGATCTTTGGCATTCATTGCAGCTTTTTACTAGTTCCTTGGCATCCTTGAAAAGGGTGGGCCAAAAGAATCCACTTTGTAACACCTTTGCTGCAGTTTTGTCCCCTCCAAAGTGCCCGCCATAGCATGAACCGTGGCAGTTCCACAGGACTTCTCTCCCTTCCTCTTCCGAAACACATCTTCTAAGAATTCCATCTGAACATTTCTTGAAGAGATAAGGCTCGTCCCAGACAAAGTATTTTGCATCATTCATGAGCTTCCTCTTTTGATGTTTATTGATCCCTGGGGGTAATGCCCCAGTTGCCTTGAAATTTGCAATATCTGCGAACCATGGTGCTTTGTGAACTGTCATCAATTGCTCATCAGGGAAGAGCTCGTTCACATTTGTATCATTCTCTCCACCTTGATCATGAGGGATTCTGGATAGGTGATCTGCCACCTTGTTCTCCACTCCTTTCTTGTCTCTGATTTCAGTATCGAATTCTTGCAACAGTAAGATCCACCTTATTAGTCTTGGCTTTGATTCTTGCTTGGCAAACAAATATTTAAGTGCTGTGTGATCTGTAAAGACAATCACTTTAGCACCAATGAGGTATGATCTAAATTTGTCAAATGCAAAAACTATTGCTAGCAATTCCTTTTCAGTAGTGGTATAATTTCTTTGAGTTTCATTAAGGACTTTGCTAGCATATTATATCACACGAACTAGGTTATCTTTCCTTTGTCCTAACACTGCCCCAACTGCAAAATCAGAGGCATCGCACATCAATGCAAATGGTAGGTTTCAATCAGGTGGGAAAATGATAGGAGCAGAAGATAACCTCATTTTCAAATGTGCAAATGCTAGCATGCATGTTTCATCAAAGATGAATGGTGTATCAGATACAAGGAGATTCCTTAATGGCTTGGCTATCTTTGAAAAATCTTTGATGAACCTTCTGTAAAAACCAACATGCCCTAAAAAACTTCTAATTGCCTTGACATCACTGGGTGGGGGTAGTTTTTTAATAAGTTCTACTTTAGCTCTATCAACCTCAATGCCTTGGTGAGAGACCTTGTGACCAAGGACTATTCCTCCTGTCACCATGAAGTGGCATTTTTCCCAGTTCAAGACCAAATTGGTCTCTTGGCATCTTTTTAATACCAAGGCGAGGTGATGTAGGCAACTAGGAAAAGAATCTCCGAATACCGAGAAATCATCCATAAAAACTTCAATTAATTTTTCTATCATATCTGAAAAGATAGAAAGCATGCAACGTTGGAAAGTTGCAGGGGCATTACATAATCCAAATGGCATGCGCCTATAGGCAAACACTCCATACAGACAGGTAAATGAGGTTTTCTCTTGGTCTCTTGGATCAACCACTATTTGGTTATATCTTGAATAACCATCGAGAAAACAATAATATGCGTGCCCTGTAAGTCTTTCCAACATCTGATCCATGAATGGAAGGGGAAAATGGTCCTTTCGTGTAGCCTCATTGAGTTTCCTGTAGTCTATGCACATCCGCCATCCTGTGACGGTCCTTGTAGGTATGAGCTCGTTCTTCTCATTGGTAACCACAGTAATCCCTCCCTTCTTTGGCACAACATGTATGGGGCTAACCCAAGGACTGTCCGAAATTGGGTATATGACCCCTCCTTGCCAAAGCTTCATAACCTCTTTCTGTACCACTTCCTTCATGATTGGGTTCAGCCTTCTTTGGGATTGAATTGATGGCTTGGCATCATCTTCCAACAGTATTTTATGCATGCATATGGCTGAACTGATTCCCTTCAAGTCAGCAAGGGCCCATCCAATGGCATTCTTATGCTCTCGCAGCACCTTGAGTAGTTCGTCCTCTTGATCTTGACTGAGGGATGAATTTATGATCACTGGGTAGTTTTCATTTTCTCCTAGATATGCATATTTGAGAGTGGGTGGCAATGCTTTGAGTTCAAGTTTGGGTGCTTCTGATTTTTTGTTCCCTTCCTTTGGTGCATCTGGGATATGTATTTCTGCTGTAGCCACCTCTTCACTTGATTCAGATTCTTCCTCTACCAATCTTTCGTTCTCTTCAGGTTCATCTTCTTCAAAATTCTCCTCCACTTCATCCTCAAGTGCATCTAACCTCATGCATTCCCCCAATTATTCCGGTGGATAACTCATGGCATTGAACACATTGAATGTCATCTTTTCATTGTGTAATCTCAGGGTGAGGTCACCCTTCTGAACATCAATGACAGCTCCAGCAGTGGCCAAGAATGGCCTTCCCAAGATGATGGAGGTGTTGGCATCTTCCTGCATGTCCAGCACCACAAAATCTGCTGGGAATATGAAATCTCCTACTTTTACTAGTAAATCCTCTACTATTCCGTGAGGGAATTTGAACGACCGGTCTGCCAGTTGTAGAGCCATTTTTGTTGGTTTAGCCTCCTCAATTTTCATCTTTCTCATCATAGCTACTGACATCAAATTGATGCTGGCCCCTAAGTCACAAAGAGCCTTTTCTACTGTGATTTCTCCTATAATGCAAGGGATCTAAAAACTCCCAGGATCCTTCAGTTTCTGAGGTAGTTTATGCTGAATGATAGCACTGCACTCTTCAGTTAGTATCACAGTCTCATTGTTCTTCCAGCTTCTCTTCTTAGTCATTAGATCCTTCAAAAACTTGGCATAAAGTGGCATTTGTTCTATGGCTTCAGCAAATGGTATGTTGATTTGTAGCTTCTTGAAGATTTCTAAAAATCTCAAGAACTGGTTGTCATCTTCCTTTTTCTTCAATAGCTGGGGGTATGGAGCTCTTGAGATGTTCAGTTGGGGTATCTTTTTTTCTTTCTGCAGACTTGGCGTGGGGTTGCATTCCATCTTTCTCTTCACCCTTTTCATTTGAGCCTTCTTCTTGTGGTTTTTGGGGATGTTTCTTCAGTTCCTTCCCACTCCTAAGTGTGATAGCTTAACACTCCTCCCTTTTGCTTGAATGGGCATCATAGCAAAAATTGTGGTTAGGAAGCTGCTTAAACAGATAGCTGATTTGTGTTTCCAGTTTTGTGATGGCAGCATTTTGATTCTGCATGTTTGACTGCACTTCCTCTCTGAATGCTTTACTGTCTTGAATGTCTCTGCATATTCCTTCAATGAAGGTTTCGATCTTAGAGAGCTTGTCATCAATTGATGAGTGGTTAGGAGCAGATGTGCTGTTTTGGTTTTGATAAGTGTGTGGAGAAGTGTTGTTGTCGGGGTGTTGAGATGTCCTCTGGGTGAATTGATGGTGAGCTGCATTGTTGTTGGAGTTGTAACGTCTCTGGTCTTGGTTTTGATCTTGCTCACTTCCCCACCCAAAGTTTGGGTGGTTCCTCCATCCAGGGTTGTAAGTCTTGGAGTATGGATCATAGTTTTTCCTTGGTGAATTCCCAATGTAGTTGGCTTGCTCCTGACTCCCCTCTGCTTCTTCATTCACTCCTTCTTGGATTGTTGATGAAGTGGAGATTGCTGCTACTTGGTTCATCTCCATCTTCTTGGTGAGGTCAGGCAGCTGCTGGGTGATGAGCTTGTTTTGGGCCAACAGAGCATCTACATTGTTTAGCTCCATCACTCCTTTTGTGTTCCCTCTTTCGGAAGCATAGAAGTAGTCGTTTTCTGCTACTATTTCAATAACATCTATGGCTTCCTCAATGGTCTTCTTCTTGTTCAAAGATCCTCCAGATGAATGGTCTACGGCCTTCTTTGACTCATAAGAGAGCCCTTCATAGAAAATGTGCAGCTGCACCCATTCGTTGAACATGTCAGGTGGACACCTCCTTGTTAAGTCCTTGAACCTCTCCCATGCTTCATACAGAGTCTCACTATCTTGTTGCCTGAAAGTTTGAACCACAGCTCTCAGCCTATTGATTCGTTGAGGAGGGTAGAATCTTGCTAAGAATTTGTTCACCACATCCTCCCAAGTTGTCAAGCTCTCCCTTGGGAAGGATTCCAGCCACTTGGCTGCCTTGTCCCTGAGTGAGAAAGGAAATAAGAGCAGTCTATAGGCGTCAGGATGAACACCATTAGATTTCACTGTGTCACATATTCTCAGGAAGGTGTTTAAATGTTGATTGGGATCTTCTTGAACACTTCCTCCAAACGAACAGTTGTTCTGAACAAGGGTGATGAGCTGTGGTTTAAGTTCAAAGTTGTTGGCATGGATTGTTGGCTTTTGGATGCTACTTCCACAATTGCCTGTGTTTGAATTGATGTAAGAGCCCAAAACTCTTCTATCCTCCCTAGCATGATTTTCTCCACCTCCTCTGCCATGGTTGTGAGTCTCTTCTTCATGATGATTTTCCATGTTTTGTTCCATGTTTGGTTCAAAGTATTCCTCAAAGTGTTCCTCCTCTTCTTCAGTACCAACTACACGTTTTTCTTTTGCCTCCCTCCTTAGTCTAAGGAAAGTTCTCTCAGGTTCAGAATCAAAGGAAGTTGAAGCCCCGCTTCTTCTCCCTGTCATACAACCAACAAGTACAAGCAAAGAAAATAGGTGCAGACAGTATTTGTGTCAGAATTACTGTTAGTTGTGGGTGATGCAATATATCAAACAGTTAGTGGGTTAGCAAACAGAATTGAAAATATCAAAGAAAAACAAAAGAGTAGAGGGAGAAGGGAAGAAGTTTAACTAAAACAAAAAGTAAATCACTCAAATAGAAAATGAAATTCACAAAATAAAAATGCCCAATCTAGTGATCTTCCAATTTAATCATTGTTGATGCACAATCAATCCCCGCCAACGGCGCCATAAACTTGATGCGGGAAAACTTGTCTCTCAACAAATCTTCCTTCGGCAAGTGTACCGAATTTGTCGTCAAGTAGAAACTCACAATAGAGTGAGGTCGAATCCCACAGGGATTGATTGATCAAGCAACTTTAATTAGAAAAATGTTCTAGTTGAGCAAATCCAGAATTTGGGTTGAGAGTTGCAGGAAATAAAATGGCGGGAATGTAAATAACAGAAAATAAATTACAGAATTGTAAATGGGAATGGGGGATTTGCTCATAAAAGTAAAAGGCAGAAATTAAAGAGAAAGGGTAAGATCAGAGATGGGGAGTTCATTGGGCTTAGGAGATGTTGCAATTCTCCGGATCAAGTTCATTTTCATCTCTTCCTCAATCAATGCACTCATTGATCTCCTTGGCAATCTTAAGTGATTGAATTACAATTTCTTGCAATTCAATCTCTCAAATCTTGATCAATAGCCAATTCCTTGGTCAATTGCTCATGAGAAGAGATGAGGTATGGTCACTGATTATACCACATGCATTTCCCAAATCAAGTATTGAGAGGGTTATAGTCACATACCCATCCAAACCCAATTTGGTCCAGCATGAGAAAGCATTTCTAGCTTGATCTCTTCATTCCTCTTTCAAGGTTCAAAAGAGATCCAAGTTTGAATAGCTTCTCTTCCAAGATAACTACTCAATTGGATGAAGATCGAAAGCTTTCAAGTAAAATCAAGAGGGAAGATAGAAGAAGAATAATGAAACTTAGTATTGATCCATCAAATTACAACAGAGCTCCCTAACCCAATGAAAGGGGTTTAGTTGTTCATAGCTCTTGAAAATGAAAACAAAGATGGAGAATACATCATAAAACTAGAATTGCAAAGAAAGTAAAATACAGAGAGTAGTTCTCTTTTTTCAGCCTCCAGAACTCCTTTTCAATTCAAAGCTACTCCTATATATACTACTCTTCTCAGCTTCTAGTGTCATTCATCAAGTCTTGGGCCTTTGGATCTTGAGTTTGAAGCAGTTCCTTTCTTTATTTGGGCTTGGCTTTACTTGCAGAGAGAAAGTGCGAAGTGGGCGGAGACTTTAGTTCAGGAGGTTAGGGGTGTTAATATTTAGTGAGAATATAAGTTCGAGAAAGTTAGTGACACTTAACATTGTCACTAACGTTCCAATGCACCCCTTTGCCTTACGTTAAAACCCACGTTAACTAGGTTAACGTGGCTTTTAAGGTTGCCTTGTTAACCTTCGAGAACGTTAGTGACACTCAACATTGTCACTAACGTTCCAGTGTGCCCCTTCTTGCTTCACGTTAAAGCCCACGTTAACTAGGTTAACGTGGCTTCTAACGTGGCCCTTGCCATCCTTCGAGAACGTTAGTTACATCCAACATTGTCACTAACGTTCCAATGTGCCCCTAGGTCTCACGTTAGAGTCCACGTTAACTAGGTTAACGTGGCTTCTAACGTGGCCATCTTTAGCCATCCCAACGTTAGTGACAATGTTGAGTGTCACTAACGTTGGCTCATCCTTCATTCCTCATCGTTAGCTTCCACGTTAACCAAGTTAATGTGGAAGTTAACGTGACTCTTGGGGGTTGTGTGGTTGCTTCAACATTAGTGACAATATTGAGTGTCACTAACGTTGTCGACAACTTTTCATCCCTTACGTTAGTTCCCACGTTAACCAAGTTAACGTGGGAGTTAACGTTGTACTTTACACCATAGCCCAACGTTAGTGACAATGTTGACTATCACTAACGTTGGCTTCTCTTCCCCCCTTAACGTTAGAGGCCACGTTAACTAGGTTAACGTGGCTTCTAACGTGGCCACTTATGAGTAATTGCCAATGTTAGTGACAATGTTAAGTGTCACTAACGTTGGCTCAACTTCTCTTCTCCATGTTAGAGTTCACGTTAACTTAGTTAACGTGACTCTCTAACGTGGGCATTGATGGCTTTTTGAGAGTGTTATTGGCAATCACTTTTCTCATTAATCTTGCAAGTTACCTCCCCTTTTCTTGCTTCCTTTTGGTCCTGAAATCAAGTAATAAAGTGCATCAAAGCTCTAGTCCAAGTCATGAGTAATGCAACATAATATTTGTCACTAAACTTATGCAAAATCCTCATGAAATTATGTAAAATGCACAATGTATGCTTGAGTCAAGGCATAAGTGAATATCTACCCAAAACTAGCTTATTTCCTAAAGAAATGCATGAAACTATCCTAAAAACAGTAAAGAAAAGGTCAGTGAAACTGGCCAAGATGCCCTGGCATCATGCAGGCCTAGGGGAAGCGAGGCATCACCTGCTGGTATAGTGTCCAGTACTTCCAAGTTTGAAACGCGACCTCTATGGGATATTCCTGCCGTAAGGAAGAAGCATCATCAGCAGAGACAAGTTGTAAGTTTCAGTCAATCATGAATAACTGAGTAAATATGATAATATAATTTTTTTACAGGACATTAAAATTAAGCTCTTTAATAAATGTGCTCATATACGAGGCCAAGATACTTAGGCAAGTGTCCAGAATTAAAATTGAAATCATTTTGGAGATACCCTGCTCTGTTTGAGTTGGGCAAGATCACCACCATATACTGATATGGGAGCATTTGGATAGATATCTTTTAAAAGTTTGTCCTCTCCTTATAGATGCATTTTTATTCTTTATTGTTTGTGTTTGAAGTTATTGATATAGCTTACATAATCTTTTTAATTGACACTTCAATGGCATGAAACATGTATCATGATATAATAGTCTTAGTTACTTTTCATTTCTTTATAGTATGCTTGACTTGCTTATACTTTATCAGAAGGAGATAAACATGACTAGAAACTTGGAGTTTAAGAGTTCCATCAGCTTGTTGCAACCCAATTAATTCTGCCCTTAAGTTTGACTATAATCTTTGATGAAAGTGCAGCCTTTTGGTTAATATTGTGTTCTGCTATGGATATTTGTGTTAGTTTCTTAATCTACATCTGCTATTGTGCTTTAAGATATTCTCTCTTGTCAAAGATGGGTTGTCCCAGAATTGATGAAAAATGAGTAATTGCTTACAATTAGCCTTTCTAGATTGTCTTACAATTCCTGTGGTTTTGGTTGCAGGCATATGTGGAAAAGGTTCACAAGGCCTACTGAATGTAGTTTAGAAAATTTAGCCACCTAATTTGTGGATTCTATTTTAGGAATTGTTATTTATTGTCTTAGATGTGTATTATGTTTCCTTACACCCAGATTTTTGCTTTAGGTTGAGGACATTTTCCTTTGGGATGAGGACCTTGGAGTTTAAAAGTTCCACCCAGACAAGAATGTTGAAAACCATCTCTGATTTCTAAAAATTAGAAAAAATATAGTTTGATGCTCTTAGATTGTTTAATTAAAAACAAAATTGGTGGAGATTACTCTTGTTTTATTTATTTTTTAAATGGGCACTCCTATAATGTTACAAAATCTTAATGATTCTCAAATGATTTTTCAATTATATATCTATCATTAAAAGTGAAGGGCAGGAGATTTCACAACCAGCACTTGATCCTCAACTTTCTGAAAGGTCTTGCTGTGGAGATTTAACAACCAACTCTGGAGATTTTTCAGTTACTTACTGTGCTTAAAACTGGGTTTCAACTTCCTTGGTATCCAAATTGAAAGGTCTTGCTGAGAGAAAAAAGCTAGAGGACTTGACAATTGGTCCAGTTCTCACTGTAAGTACATGTCTTTCATTTTCTTAAATTTAAAATTAAAATAAGTGTTGGCAGCTTCATACATTTGTGTATTATTCTCCCTAAGATATGATTTGTGGAGAGAGAACTACTCTTGAGTGCAGTAAGTGAGAAGATATGAACGAATTCTAGAGTTAATTGAAATAAGTTATACATAACTATTCTAGTGTAAATAGAGAAAATTAAATAGAAGAAAAGAATAGCTTAACGAAAAGCTTTTGAAGATGCATATACTCACAATCATGTTCTTACATACTTTTGGTTGATGTACTTGCAGAAGGACATACAAAATTGGAGGTTGTGATTTAAGTAGCACTGCTCCTCCTTGTACCAGGTAAAGTTTCGATAATAAGTAATTCAATTGGCTTTCTCTTTCCTTTCTTAGACCTGAAGGAAGATTATCTATTTTCTTCAGGTGGATTGAAATGATGGCTCCTATTTTCTCAAGAGCTGCATGGCATTTCATTTCGTATATGATCCAGGTGGATTAAAATGATGGCTCCTGGATTAGTAATATGTAATTCAAGGATGGTAGCTTGCTTAGAATCTGCGTTAGCTTGGGTACTAGTAGTGTTTTTTTGTTTCAGTAGAAACTAGTGGTCTCTTTTGTAACTTCCTACTGATTCTAAAATTTTTTCTCTTATGTAATAATATGTAAAGGAAGTAGATAATGTAATAGTTGTTGTAATGATTTTGATTTTTGGTATTTTGTTAGAGCATGTCATGTGATCAATCACACTATATTTGGTGACAAGTTTATAAAGATTGGATTAGTTGATTTAAAATTAATGGTCATTGTATAAATTTTACAATTATCTATGAATTTTATAAGATTTTATTACAAAGATTAGAAAAAGAACAATAGAACCTGAACAAAGTTATAGCTACGCTTTAAAAGCGTATCCATATTGTACAAAAGTCATCAACAGCTACGCTTTAAAAGCGTAGCCATATCTCTTGTTATTGGCACGCATTAAAAGCGTAGCCATATCTTTTGCTACTGGCACACTTTAAAAGCGTAGCGATATCTCACGGTGTTGCCACGCTTTAAAAGCGTAGCCGTATCTCCAGCTATTGGCATGCTTTAAAAGCGTACCGATATCTTTCATATACGGCTATGCTTAAAAGCGTGGCAATAGATAAAAGCGTGGCGATAGAAAAAGCGTGGCCATAGGTCACCAAAAGCGTGGCGATAGAGCAACCAGCACGCTAGCAGTTGTGACCCTTTCAAAAGCGTGCCGGTAGCTCAAAAAACATGGCAAAAAGCTATCGCTACGCTTTTTTCAACTTTTCGCCACGCTTTAAAAGCGTCGCAAAATCCTGGTTTTCTTGTAGTGTGATCTTCTCTTATTTCATTGAGGGTGGTGGAATGCTCTTGATGCTCCGATACACATCCTCAATTGCTCCATGTTAGTGCTTAGTTCTCCAGGAGAAGTCTGCCATTGATCCCAATAGCTTTGAGGAGGAAAGTGCGTCTCTTGACGCATCTCAGGGATCTCATACTGAGGCGGCTGCACATGCTCTTGTGCAAGCTCTCTAGTTTGCTCCATCCACTTCTTAGTGATGGGCTTGTCCTCCCCAACGGAGATGTCTCCATTTATGACAATTCCAGCTGAATTGCATAGATGACAGATGAGGTGTGGGAATGACAACCTTACATTGGTGGAAGGCTTTTCAGCTATCTTTTACAATTCTTGAGGAATCACCTCATGTACTTCCACCTCGCTTCTAGTCATGATTGATGACCGAAATTCACTATATCAATATAATGAATACGTCTTTGGCAAGTATACCAATTGTGGTCAAGTAATAATTCACTATGAGTGAAGTCGAATCCCACAGAGATTGATTAATTGAACAATTTTAGTTACTGGTGATTTAGTCAAGCTAATCAAGAATAATTGTGAGAGAAGAATTCTAAACAGCAAAATAGCAAATGACTTAAAATAAAAGAAAGTAATAATGTGCAGAAATGTAAATGACAAGAATGTAAGTGCTGAAAATATAAATGACTGAATTGTAAATGGGGAATGGGTTAATAGCAGAAATTAAAGAAAGCGATAAAGAATGGGAAAGATAAGAATAGGGAAGATTCATTGGAGTTGGGAGATATTGCTCTCTTTGGATTAAATTCAGATCATCTCGTCTTCAATCGTGCAACTCATTGACCTCTTGGAAAACATGATTGATTGAACCCTAATTCCTTGGTGATTCAATCTCTCAAATCTTGATAATCAGCCAATTCTTTGGTCTAATTGCTCATGAAGAGAGATAAGCTTGGTCCTTGATTTTACCACACATCATCATAGATCTAAATATTTGGGTAGATTTCATGTCACCGTATTCAATCCCAAAACCCAGATCTACTCAATGTGAGAAGGGATTTCAAGCATGGTTTCATGTTTCTTTTTCCAAGGCTCCCATGAAACCCAATTTGTATTCAACCTCTTTTCCAAGATGAATGAACACTAAGCATGAAGAACAAAATTCCTTCTAGAAAATCAAAGAGAAGATGAAGAGAAGAAGAAATTCACCATCAATTAATCCATCAAGTACAATAGAGCTCCCTCCCACATTGAGAGGGAAGTTAGCTACTCATAGCCTCAGGTACAAAAATAGAAATTCAAACTGGAAAATGAAACTAAGTATAAAAGGGAAAGAAAAGTAAAAGTTCCTAAAAGTCTCTAGAGGCTAAAAGTTCCAAAAGTCTTTTTTCTAATTCAAGGTACCACCTATTTATACAAATTTTCTTGAGTCCTCAGGTGTACTTGCAAGATCTCAAAGTGGGCCTTTCAAACTTTTAGTTAGTACGATCCATTTGGCTGAACATTCTACTTTAGGAGAGCGTAGGACTTTTCAGGAGAGCGGAGCGCTCTTGCACCCACGCGTATGCGTCACCCACGCATACGCGTCATCTTCAGCGCTTTTGAGAAGAGCGTAGCGCTCGCACCAAGAGCGCTCACGCACGCGTACGCGTCAACCACGCGTACGCGTGGCCTTTCAAAAATACCACCTCTACGCTGCTGCTTTATCCATGCATTCGCATGACCCTTCACAAATGCCACTTCCATGCGTATGGGTCACCCATGCGTACGCGTCACTAGCCAAATTTTCCCCATCTTTGAAAACTATCGCAGGCGCTCTTGGGTGAAGAACGTAGCTTCTCCCGTGCATGTATGGTGCTGCAGGAGAACGTAGCACTCTTCAAACGAGTGTAGCGCTATCCTAGGCTGGTGAAGGAGCGCGCCTTGCAAGAAACGCAGCGCCAAAGGTGCTCCCCTGTTTCATCCTCTATTGTGCTCCCCTGTTTCATCCTTTGTTGTTCTTTTCACTTGAAATTCAAGCAAAACTCATTTCAAAGCAATGTCCCATAAATTCATCATATAGTTCATATAATTTCATCACTTGAATGAGATTTTACCAATTCTATGGTCCTTGTAGATAAGAGAAAGAGGTAGATGATGTAAGTCATCACAACACCAAGCTTAAATTTTGCTTGTCCCCAAGCAAATCAATGTGAATTATTCTAACTGATTAAAACTTGACCCTTAAGAGGCTGTATTCTGATGCGCATAAACGTGTTATGCTACGATTTAGGAAATTGCACGATCGGCAAAATTCCTTCCGGCAAGTGCACCGGTTATCGTCAAGTAAAAACTCACAATAGAGTGAGGTCGAATCCCACAAGGATTGGTTGAGTGAGCAATTCGGATTAGAAGTGTGTTCTAGTTGAGCGGAATCAAGATTGAGATGAGAATTGCGGAATGTAAAATTGGCGGGAAAAGTAAATGACAAGAAATTAAAATGGCGGAATCTTAAATTGCAATGAATTAAAGAGCAGAAACTAAATTGCTGAAATTAAAAGGGAATGGGGGTGTTGCATGAATTGAGTTGCAGAATGTAAAGAGAAAGTGGAAATCAGAAATGGGGAATTCATTGGGTTATAGGAGATATTGAGATCTCCGAATCAAAACATGTTTATCTCTTCCTCAACCAATGCGTTCATTGAATTTTGCTTGGCAATCTTATATGATTGGATCCCAATCCCTTGGCTCACCAATTCTCTCTAAAAACAAACAAATTCCCAATCCCTTGGTTTAAATGTTCATAAGAAGAGATGATGCTTGATCACTGATTATACCACACAATTTCATGAACCACAATTTGGTAGGATTACATGTCACAATATCCATCCAAACCCCAATCCAATCCACTGTGAGAAAGCTTCTCTAGCATGAATCCTCCATTCCTTTCCCAAGGCTCCGAAGGATTCCAAGTATGAGTAGTTTCTTTCCCAAGACAACTACTCAATGGAATTAGATCGAGAAGCTTTCTAACAAAATTCAAGAGAAAAGATTGAAGAAGAAGATAAACTATTATTGATTCATTGAATTACAATAGAGCTCCCTAACCCAATGAAAGGGGGTTTAGTGAATCATAGCTCTGAATTCAATTACAAAGAAAAGGAAAACTAGCTAAAAGTGAAAGTAAAAGTCCTCTCTAACTTAACTTCTATCCTATTTATACACTTTCTATATTGAGCTTCAGTTGTGCTTCTTGGGCTTTGAGGCCTCTCCTTGCTTTCCTTTTGCCTTGGGTTTATGATCCATAACCTTGATGAGGTTGTTGATCCAAATCCTGTAACATTTATTGAGCCAATTTAGTGATAATCAAATAATGACACATGACTCAATAAATTGAGATTTCAAACTCATCAATCCTTCAGGCCCAATCCCATAAACCATGATATTCAATTGGGTTTCATACCAAAGTAAGTTTAAGTTAATATTTGTGCTCAAAGACTAACTTAAATCACAATATTTTTGGCCCAGAAACCTTTTCCAAGAGTGGCGTTTAAGTTGTAGTTTAAGCTTAAACTGCAGCTTAAACGCCAGACACTTCCAGTGAGGCCTTTTGTAGAAGCACGTTTAAGCTTCAGTTAAGGTTAAACTGAAGCTTAAACGTGGAAATGGAAGAAGGTAGCCCTGGAGAGTCATGTAGTCGAACACGTTTAAGCTTCAGTTTAAGGTTAAACTGAAGCTTAAACGTGGAGATAGGAAAGGCAGCCCTGGAGGTCGAACACGTTTAACCTCCAGTTTGAGGTCAAACTGGAGGTTAAACGTGGAAAAGGGTGGAGGCATACTGGAGGTCGAACACGTTTAACCTCCAGTTTGAGGTCAAACTGGAGGTTAAACGTGGAAGCTTGGAATGGTGGCCCTGGAGGTGTCGAACACGTTTAACCTCCAGTTTGAGGTCAAACTGGAGGTTAAACGTGGAGATGGAGAGAGCAACCCTGGAGTAGAAAAGCTATCGAACACGTTTAAGCTCCAGTTTGAGTCAAACTGGAGCTTAAACGTGGAATGGCTCCCTGGTACTCTTCCTGGTTCTGGCGTTTAACCTCCAGTTTGAGGTCAAACTGGAGGTTAAACTTCAATCCCAGCATTTCTTATCCTTCATGATTTTGGCGTTTAAGCTCCAGTTTAGGCTTAAACTGGAACTTAAACTCCACATGTGATATTCAAGCTTCCTTTATTGATTTTGTTGCTTCCTTGCTTAGCCTCTTCTTCCCTGAAATCATCCAAACAATTGCATCAAAGTCTTGCAAAATTTCATGAGAAATCTTTCATTCATAGCATTTAAGTAATATAACTAAAACTCATGGAATTTGCATCAAAATCATATTGTTTGGATGGTTCATTACTTTGTTCTTCATTTAACCATTTTTGGTTACTTTAAGCTCAAGAAAATGCATAAAACAACTAAAACTAACAGAAAAATGCTAGTGAAACTAGCCTATGATGCCTTGGCATCACAACACCAAACTTAATACTTGCTTGTCCCTAAGCAAGTCCTGAGTTATTTGAGAAGAAAGTATGAAACAGAAAGCAATTACATTGGCTATATTAGCAAGCATTTGAAGTTCATCAGAAGGGTTTTATGCAGAAAGTTGCAGCATCACTTTTTCATACTTATCAGGTATGATTATCACTTTTTCATTGCATCCATCAAAAATTGCTATGGCCTCTTGTTATTCTTATGTCTTTGGCACTTTTCTCTTCTTTGTTTTTCTTTTCTTTTTCTTAGAGCTTCTTTTGCTCCTTGTTTGCTTAGTGTCATGTGTTGCACAAGCCTTTGGCATTCTCTTTTTCTTATCAGTGCACTACACATATCCACCTTAGGCATTTTAGTTCACATTTCTTCTTGAGACATTGGTGCCCAGCACCTCTTTGTGTGACTAAATGTTTTGTATTTAGGTTGCTCTTGATAATGGACTTTTGGTTGATAATCCCGGGTTAGTTAACCCAAGTTACCAAGTGTTGAAACACTCCTCAGAACCTATTCATCCAAGCATATCCTTAATACATAAACACCACAGGCATTTGTCTCAGAAGTTCAAACCATTGGTACCTAGCTTATTTTCTCAATTTTTTTTGCTTTTTGGTTGCCTTTTTCCGTGGCTTTTTCTTTTTCTTTTTCTTTCTTTTTCATGGCCAAAGACATTTATTCATCAAGATCCATAGTCAATGTTCACTTTCTACATAAAAAAAATGATAATTCTACACTCTAATTTTAGTGATCTGACTAAACAATCAAGCATGCATACCACCACTTAATTCTACTTGATTTGTCACTAATTTAGCCAAGTTACTTTTGTTCAAACTTTTCTTTTATTTTTGGAAACAGAACAAGCATGGCACGCACTTGTTTAAGAAGGTGAAGTTATATCCAAACATCTAGGCATTCACTTTATTCAAAGCAATTAACAAACAGACATACTAAAAAAAAAACTACACATTCCAGAAAGATTCAACATTTACAGTTTAAACCAGAACACGCATGCTTTTGTTTGCCCTTTTTAAAGAATTAGCAAGGAACAATACCACCTTGTGAAATTCCTTGTTTTCTCTTTGTTGTCAGGAAACAATTTGATTTCTCTTTCTTCTTCCTAAATGTTGCTTCAAGCTTTAAGGTTCTTGTTTCCTTTCCTGCAAAGAGTAATGAAGTTGCTTGCTTCTCAAGCACTTGAGTGGTTAGCTCAACTATGTGTGGGTAAGTATCGGATTCTTAGATTGGTGTGTGAACACCAAACTTAGTCTCCCACTTACTTCTCTCTGTTCTTTGAATCCTTGAGTTCTCTTGGAATGATGTTGCTACTAAGGGTTTTAAGCATTTCTGTGACTGCTTAGAATAGTTGTTCCTTTCATATAATTCAAAGGTTGTTGTGTTCAGTTGATCTTTATGGTGGAACACCAAACTTAGAGTCACACATTCCCCTTTGACTTATTGATCCATGAATTCATTGTTTGGTGTGAAACACCAAACTTAATTCTTTGCAATGCACAGAAACTACTTTACCCTTTTTATTGAAACAAATAAAAGAAACAGCAACAAGGTATTACCTCAGGTTGGGTTGCCTCCCAACAAGCGCTTCTTTAACGTCATTAGCTTGACGGTCAGCTTCCTCAGTTGAGGTGATATTTAACTTTATCCTTCTCCTCCACATCTCCCAAGTAATGTTTGAGTCTTTGACCGTTAACAATGAAGGTTCGTTGTGACTTTTCTTCCATGATTTCTACTTGTCCATAATTGGAGACCTTGGTGACAAGGAATGGTCCAGACCACCTTGATTTTAGCTTCCCTGGAAATAGCTTCAGCCTAGAATTGTAGAGCAATACTTTTTGCCCTTCTTCAAATTTCCTTGGGGCTATGTTGCTGTCATGCTTCTTCTTTGCTCTTTCTTTGTAAATTTTGGCATTCTCATAAGCTTCCGCTCTGAATTCTTCCAACTCTTGAATTTGCAACATCCTTCTTTCTCCAGCGGCTTTGTTGTCCAAGTTCAGAAGTTTCAAGGCCCAGTATGCCTTGTGCTCCAACTCCAGTGGCAGATGGCACGCTTTTCCATATACTAGTTGGTAAGGAGACATTCCAATTGGTGTTTTGAAAGCTGTCCTATATGCCCAAAGAGCATCATCTAGCTTAATCGACCAGTCCTTTCTTGAAGTTCCCACAGTTTTTTCCAGGATTCTTTTGAGTTCTCTGTTAGATATTTCGGCTTGCCCACTTGTCTGTGGATGGTATGGTGTGGCTACCATGTGTTTGACTCCATATTTTAGGAGCAATGCCTCTAATGGTTTGTTGCAAAAGTGGCTTCCTCCATCACTGATGATTGCTCTTGGAACCCCAAAACGGCAAAAAATGTGTTTTCTGAGGAAGTTCATGACTACCTTATTATCATTGGTTGGAGTTGCTATTGCTTCAACCCATTTAGAGACATAGTCTACTGCCACAAGAATGTAATTATTTGAGTATGAGGAGGGAAAGGGTCCCATGAAATCTATCCCCCATACATCAAACAATTCAAGTTCCAGAATGAATTGTTGTGGCATTTCATTTCTTCTTGGCAGGTTCCCAGCTTTCTGGCATTTTTGGCAGTGCTTCACTAATTCTTTTGCATCTTTGAAGATAGTAGGCCAATAAAAACCACACTACAACACCTTAGCTGCTGTTCTTTCTCCTGCAAAGTGCCCTCCATAAGTGGAGCCATGGCAGTCCCATAAAACTTCCCTTCCTTCTTCCTCGGATATGCATCTTCTGAGTATGCCATCGGAACATTTTTTGAACAAGTATGGTTCGTCCCAGATGAAGTATTTGGCATCATTTACCAATTTCTTCCTTTGATGTTTGTTAATTTCCAAAGGTACACTCCCAGTGGCCTTGAAGTTTGCTATGTCTGCAAACCAGGGTGCTTTGTGAATTATCATGAGTTGTTCATCAGGAAAGCACTCATTTACATGTGTGCTTTGTGTGCTTCCTTCTTCACATGGTATCCTTGATAAATGATCTGCCACCTTGTTCTCTACACCCTTCTTGTCTTTGATTTCAATGTCAAATTCCTGCAACAAAAGAACCCATCTAATAAGTCTCGGTTTAGATTCTTGTTTAGCAAGTAAATATTTTAAAGCTGAATGATCAGTGAAGACAATGACTTTAGATCCAATGAGATAAGATCTAAATTTTTCAAATGCAAAGACTATTGCCAAGAGTTCTTTTTCAGTGGTTGTGTAATTCCTTTGGTTAGCATTCAAGACTTTACTGGCATAATAAATCACATGTACCAAATTGTCTTTCCTTTGTCCTAACACTGCCCCAATAGCAAGGTCTGATGCATCACACATCAGTTCAAAAGGTAAATTCCAATCAGGTGGTGCAATGATAGGTGCAGAGGAAAGTTTTTGCTTCAAAAGTTCATAGGCTAGCATGCAATTTTTATCAAATACAAAGGGTGTATCAGAGACAAGCAAGTTACTCAAAGGTTTGGCTATTTTAGAAAAGTCTCTAATAAACCTTCTGTAAAAACCAGCGTGTCCCAAAAAGCTCCTAACTGCCTTGACATTACTTGGTGGAGGTAGTTTTTCAATGATTTCCACCTTAGCTCTGTCCACCTCCATGCCTCTATTAGAGATTTTGTGGCCAAGGACTATTCCTTCTGTGACCATGAAATGACACTTTTCCCAGTTTAATACTAGGTTAGTCTCTTGGCACCTCTTAAGCACCAAGGCAAGGTGGTGTAGGCAGCTGGGAAAAGAATCCCCAAACACAGAAAAATCGTCCATGAAGACCTCAATAAATTTTTCAATCATGTCCGAAAAGATGGACAGCATGCATCTTTGGAAAGTGGCAGGTGCATTGCACAATCCAAAGGGCATGCGTCTATAAGCAAAAACTCCATATGGACAAACAAATGATGTTTTCTCTTGATCACTAGGATCAACTACTATTTGGTTGTAGCCTGAATATCCATCCAAGAAGCAATAGTAAGCATGTCCGGCAAGCCTTTCAAGCATCTGATCCATGAATGGGAGTGGGAAATGATCTTTTCTGGTGGCTTCATTGAGCTTCCTGTAGTCTATGCACATCCTCCACCCAGTAACGGTTCTTGTGGGTATGAGTTCGTTCTTCTCATTTGGCACCACAGTTATGCCACCTTTCTTGGGAACTACATGGATGGGACTAACCCATGGGCTATCAGAAATGGGGTAGATTACCCCTCCCTGCCATAACTTCCTGACTTCCTTTTGTACCACTTCTTTCATGACGGGATTCAATCTTCTCTGAGCTTGAATGGAGGGTCTAGCATCCTCTTCTAATAAGATTTTATGCATGCATATGGATGAACTTATCCCCTTCAAATCAGCTAGGGTCCATCCAATGGCATCTTGATGAGTTTGCAGCACCTTGATCAATTCTTCTTCCTGTTCTTGGCTCAAGTCCGAGCTAATGATAACAGGGTGACTCTCATCACTACCCAAGTATGCATACTTGAGATTAGGGGGCAATGCTTTGAGCTCAGGTTTTGGTGCTTCCTTTTCTTCTTTCACTTTCTCTGGCATGCTTAGCATGGTTGTGTCAGCACCCTTGATATCACTAACTTCAATATCTTTGGTGAACTCCTCCTCTGCCACTTCCTTTATTGTTTCCTCAAAAGTTTCTTGTACTGCAATGTCCACTACATCAACCCTCATGCATTCCCTTAGTGATTCTGATGGATAGCTCATTGCCTTGAATACATTAAACACCAATTTCTCATCATGTAGTCTAAGAGTGAGTTCACCCTTTTGTACATCTATGATGGCTCCAGCAGTAGCTAGGAAGGGTCTTCCCAGAATTATTGAAGCTTTGGCTTCTTCCTCCATATCTAACACTACAAAATCAGCAGGAAATATAAATTCTCCCACTTTCACCAACAAATCCTCAACTATCCCATGAGGGAATTTAAAAGTTCGATCTGCCAATTGGAGGGCCATTCTTGTTGGTTTGGCTTCCTCAATCTTCATTCTTCTCATCATTGTTAGCGACATCAAATTGATGCTGGCCCCTAAGTCACACAAGGCCTTCTCCACCATGACTTCTCCTATAATGCAGGGGATTTGGAAACTGCCTGGGTCCTTCAATTTCTGAGGCAATTTGTGCTGAATGATGGCACTGCATTCTTCAGTTAACAACACAGTTTCCTCATTTCTCCAGCTTCTCTTCTTGGTCATTAATTCTTTTAAGAATTTTGCATAGAGTGGCATTTGCTCTATTGCCTCAGCAAAGGGAATGTTGATTTGAAGCTTCTTGAAAATCTCCAAGAACCTGGAGAATTGGCCATCCTTTTCACTTTTCATCAAACGTTGAGGATAAGGTGCTTTAGGTGTGTAAGGCTTCAAGACCTCTTTTTCTTTTTCTTTTGTTGCAAACGGTGTAACAGATTGTCCTTGTTCTTTGTCTTTCACATTTTCCTTTGCTTCATCCTCTGTGGTTTCCCTTGAAATCTCCTTTAGATTCTTTCCACTTCTGAGGGTTATGGCCTTACATTCCTCCCTTGCAATAGCCTTGGCAGCATGAGAACCGCTTGTCCCAGGGGCTTGCTTAGTCAAATACAAAATTTGATTTTCTAGCTTCTGGATGGCAGCTCCTTGGTTTTGCAAGTTAGAATTTACTTCTTCCTTAAAAGCTTTCAATTCAATTATGTCTTGGCTCATGGTTGCAAGCATTCCTTCTATCCGGTTTAATTGTTCTTGAAATTGTTGGTTCGGATTAGGTTGGGTATGTTGATTATTTTGGCCATGATATGATGGTTGGTGGTAAGTGTTTTGTGTGGCTTGGTATGATCTTTGGTTGGAGTTTTGGTATGTGGAATTGTTATGTTGGTTGTGGTTGTAAGGTTTGTGGTTTTGTGGTGAGGTTTGTTGGTTTCCCCACCCAAAGTTTGGGTGGTTTCTCCAGCCTGGGTTGTAAGTGTTGGAATGTGGATCATATGATTGCCTTTGTTGGTTTCCCACATAGTTAGCCTCATCCCAATCACCTCCTTCAATGCCTACTTCCTCTTGATCTTGTGTGTGTATTGCAGCCACTTGCTTTGTTTCTAATTGCCTGGTAAGCTCTGCTAGTTGCTTGGCAAACACCTTGTTTTGGGCTAGAATTGTATCAACATGGTTCAGCTCCATGACTCCCTTAGTGTTGTGCCTTTCTGATGCATAGTAGTACTCATTCTCAGCCACTGTCTCGATCACTTCAATGGCTTCTTCCACAGTCTTTTTCCTGTTCAATGAACCTCCTGATGAATGGTCTACAGCCTTCCTTGATTCATAAGAGAGCCCATCATAGAAGATGTGCAGTTGCACCCAATCATGGAACATGTTTGGTGGGCATTTCCTTGTCAAGTCCTTGAATCTCTCCCATGCCTCGTAGAGAGTTTCACCATCTTGTTGTCTAAAAGTCTGAACCTCAGATCGAAGCCTATTGACCTTTTGTGGAGGGTAGAAACGTGTCAGAAACTTGCTTTCCACCTCATCCCATGTTGTTAGACTCCCCCTTGGGAATGATTCCAGCCACTTAGCTGCTTTGTCCCTAAGTGAAAATGGGAACAAAAGCAGTTTATAGGCATCTTCCTGGACTCCATTGGACTTCACAGTGTCACAAATTCTCAGGAATTTTGTGAGATGTTGGTTTGGGTCTTCATTAGCACTTCCTCCAAAGGAACAATGATTTTCCACAAGTGATATTAGCTGTGGCTTGAGCTCAAAATTGTTGGCCTGAATGGGTGGTTTCTGGATGCTACTACCACAATTCCCAGAGGTTGGGTTTATGTATGAACTAAGAACCCTCCTCTCAGGGATGGCATCGTTTCCATCAGCTCTCTCATGGTTGTGAACTTCTCTATCCATGTTGAGATCTAAAGCTTCCTCAAAATTGTCCTCAGATTCTCCTTCAGATTCCTCTTCTCCCACTACTCTCTTCCCTCTTGCTTCCCTTCTAAGTCTATGAAGGGTCCTCTCTGGTTCGGTATATGGAGGAGTTGATGTCTCTCCTCTCCTACCTGTCATACAAGAACACAGCTCAAACACAAACAAGTGAAATACTCTTGGTTAATGGAAGAGTATGGTTAGCTCAATTGAGGAATTAATTCAAACAGTTAGTGAGTCAGTGAGTTAGTTGCATGAGTTTGAAGGCATAAAGAAGGAAAGCATGTAACCAAGTGCAGAAATTAAAATTCAACAAGTATCTTGAACAGAATTAACAAAGCAAGAGAAAATTGCTCAATCTAGTTAGCTTCCAATTTGAGAATTGTCAATCGAAAACCAATCCCCGGCAACGGCGCCATAAACTTGATGCGCATAAACGTGTTATGCTACGATTTAGGAAATTGCACGATCGGCAAAATTCCTTCCGGCAAGTGCACCGGTTATCGTCAAGTAAAAACTCACAATAGAGTGAGGTCGAATCCCACAAGGATTGGTTGAGTGAGCAATTCGGATTAGAAGTGTGTTCTAGTTGAGCGGAATCAAGATTGAGATGAGAATTGCGGAATGTAAAATTCGCGGGAAAAGTAAATGACAAGAAATTAAAATGGCGGAATCTTAAATTGCAATGAATTAAAGAGCAGAAACTAAATTGCTGAAATTAAAAGGGAATGGGGGTGTTGCATGAATTGAGTTGCAGAATGTAAAGAGAAAGTGGAAATCAGAAATGGGGAATTCATTGGGTTATAGGAGATATTGAGATCTCCAAATCAAAACATGTTTATCTCTTCCTCAACCAATGCGTTCATTGAATTTTGCTTGGCAATCTTATATGATTGGATCCCAATCCCTTGGCTCACCAATTCTCTCTAAAAATAAACAAATTCCCAATCCCTTGGTTTAAATGTTCATAAGAAGAGATGATGCTTGATCACTGATTATACCACACAATTTCATGAACCACAATTTGGTAGGATTACATGTCACAATATCCATCCAAACCCCAATCCAATCCACTGTGAGAAAGCTTCTCTAGCATGAATCCTCCATTCCTTTCCCAAGGCTCCGAAGGATTCCAAGTATGAGTAGTTTCTTTCCCAAGACAACTACTCAATGGAATTAGATCGAGAAGCTTTCTAACAAAATTCAAGAGAAAAGATTGAAGAAGAAGATAAACTATTATTGATTCATTGAATTACAATAGAGCTCCCTAACCCAATGAAAGGGGGTTTAGTGAATCATAGCTCTGAATTCAATTACAAAGAAAAGGAAAACTAGCTAAAAGTGAAAGTAAAAGTCCTCTCTAACTTAACTTCTATCCTATTTATACACTTTCTATATTGAGCTTCAGTTGTGCTTCTTGGGCTTTGAGGCCTCTCCTTGCTTTCCTTTTGCCTTGGGTTTATGATCCATAACCTTGATGAGGTTGTTGATCCAAATCCTGTAACATTTATTGAGCCAATTTAGTGATAATCAAATAATGACACATGACTCAATAAATTGAGATTTCAAACTCATCAATCCTTCAGGCCCAATCCCATAAACCATGATATTCAATTGGGTTTCATACCAAAGTAAGTTTAAGTTAATATTTGTGCTCAAAGACTAACTTAAATCACAATATTTTTGGCCCAGAAACCTTTTCCAAGAGTGGCGTTTAAGTTGTAGTTTAAGCTTAAACTGCAGCTTAAACGCCAGACACTTCCAGTGAGGCCTTTTGTAGAAGCACGTTTAAGCTTCAGTTAAGGTTAAACTGAAGCTTAAACGTGGAAATGGAAGAAGGTAGCCCTGGAGAGTCATGTAGTCGAACACGTTTAAGCTTCAGTTTAAGGTTAAACTGAAGCTTAAACGTGGAGATAGGAAAGGCAGCCCTGGAGGTCGAACACGTTTAACCTCCAGTTTGAGGTCAAACTGGAGGTTAAACGTGGAAAAGGGTGGAGGCATACTGGAGGTCGAACACGTTTAACCTCCAGTTTGAGGTCAAACTGGAGGTTAAACGTGGAAGCTTGGAATGGTGGCCCTGGAGGTGTCGAACACGTTTAACCTCCAGTTTGAGGTCAAACTGGAGGTTAAACGTGGAGATGGAGAGAGCAACCCTGGAGTAGAAAAGCTATCGAACACGTTTAAGCTCCAGTTTGAGTCAAACTGGAGCTTAAACGTGGAATGGCTCCCTGGTACTCTTCCTGGTTCTGGCGTTTAACCTCCAGTTTGAGGTCAAACTGGAGGTTAAACTTCAATCCCAGCATTTCTTATCCTTCATGATTTTGGCGTTTAAGCTCCAGTTTAGGCTTAAACTGGAACTTAAACTCCACATGTGATATTCAAGCTTCCTTTATTGATTTTGTTGCTTCCTTGCTTAGCCTCTTCTTCCCTGAAATCATCCAAACAATTGCATCAAAGTCTTGCAAAATTTCATGAGAAATCTTTCATTCATAGCATTTAAGTAATATAACTAAAACTCATGGAATTTGCATCAAAATCATATTGTTTGGATGGTTCATTACTTTGTTCTTCATTTAACCATTTTTGGTTACTTTAAGCTCAAGAAAATGCATAAAACAACTAAAACTAACAGAAAAATGCTAGTGAAACTAGCCTATGATGCCTTGGCATCATATTCATAATTAAAGATATAGGCTAAGTATCAAATCATGCATGAACTTTGTTATTGTTTGCATCTCACAATAAACTTTCAACATTTGAGGACCCTTTTAAGTGCTTGCTTTTAGAGCCCTTTCTATTGATTGTCACCTTGAAGTAGTAAGATTTGTTATTTTCTTTTGATTGCTCTTTTCTTTTCATTCTTCTTTTGTTTCTTTGATTGACCATGACTCTAAGTGTTTTGTCTCAAGACGACCCTTTAGATTAAGCTTTCAATCAGCACTCCCAAACCAGTTGGTTTTAGGGTACTAGGTGTTGAAACACCCCTAAGAATCTACTTGCTCAGGTCTCTCTTCTTGACACATCTTCACCACAAGCATCTACTACGATCTTGGCTCTTTGAGCTATTTGCTTCTTTTCTTTTATCCTTGTAGTTGATGCTCTGAGCCTTGGGTCTTGCTTACTACTTCTAGGTTCTATTGATATTCAAGGGTCATCCTTAGCATCTAATTGTTTCATTATGAATTACTCACTTCCAAACTTCAATTCATGGTTTTATACTTATTTCTCATCTTCTTATTTTGAATCCAGCTCACTTGGGTCTTAGTCTCTTATTCTTATTTTGCAACAACTCATCATTGACTCTTTATGGAAACAAACTAATTTAATTAATACAGTGAAAACTTAACAAGAGACATTTTCTTTCTCAAAATGAAAACAAGAATCAAATGACTCATAGAAGGACTGTAAAACTAACAGCAGACATATCAAAGCAGTAAGCAGTAAATTCAGAGAGTAGATTTTCAACATGGAACTTAACAACCTTTGCTCATTATAGTGCAGCTTCAATGCATAGGTCCCTGCTCCTTTATCCTTCTTCTTGGATGACACATCACCATCCTTCTTCCTAGAGGCTCCTTCTTGTGCTAGGGTGTACTTTAGCTTCCAAAAGCTTAGCCTCCTAAATGGCATTCATTTTATGTGTCTCTTGGACACCAAACTTAGGTTCTTTGCATCTAGTAACTGGCTCATGATGGTGGCCATACCCAACTTAAATTTTTTGCTTACTCTTAAAATTTAATCAAATTGTTGTAAGTCCAAAAATTAAGAGGGTTGCTAGCTACACCAAACTTAGTTCCTCAGCCAGCTTCTCAGCCCAATTAACATCATCACATAATGTAACATGCAAGGTTGCACTACCAGCAACTAGAAAAAATTTTGGAGTTCAAATCAAAGAAACTATCAACTAAATAACTAATAACTGAAACTGAAAAATAATCAACCAAAGTGACTAAAC
Source organism: Arachis ipaensis (assembly GCF_059453495.1). Classification (NCBI taxonomy): domain Eukaryota; kingdom Viridiplantae; phylum Streptophyta; class Magnoliopsida; order Fabales; family Fabaceae; genus Arachis; species Arachis ipaensis. Next base: position 92,423,627 of record NC_142435.1, read on the forward strand.
ATAAGATTCTCTAGAAAGCTTGAAATGGAAAGGATATGAGTGTTGGGGTGCCTTCCAACTAGCACTTCTTTAACGTCACTAGCTTGACGGTTCTGCCTCTTCAATTGAGGTTATAGTTCACTCTTTGCTCCTCTAGTGAGTTTTCTAAGTAGTGATTAAGTCTGTGGCCATTGATAGTGAAAGTCCTCTTAGTTTTATCATCCATAAGCTTGATAAACCCCAATTTTGTGGTTTATCTTGTGCTTAATTTAGGGGATTTTATCACCTTTTCTCACATTTATTCAATGAAATAGCATGGTTTTGTAATTCTCCCTTAAATTGTGCTTAAGAGTGAAAACGTACTTTTTGAGCCTTAAAATAGCTAAATTTAATTCACTTTAATTCCATTCGATGCCTTGATATGTTTGTTAAGTGATTTCAGATTCATAAGGCAAGTATTGGATGGAAGAAGTGAAAAGCTAGAAAAGTATGCAAAGTGGAGAATTCATAAAGAAATGAGCATTTGGAGAATCAAGGGCCACATGAACGCATCATCCAAGCATACACGTGAGTTGAGATTTGCAAGCCACGCGCACACGTCACCCACGCGTACGCGTGAGTAGGAGTTTTGGTCATCGACACGCACGCGTTGTCCACACGCACACGTGACGTCAGGCACGTGACTCACCTAAAGTGAATTCACTAGGGGCGATTTCTGAGCTGCCCAGGCCCAAATCCAACTTGTTTCTGAGGGTATTTCATGCAAAATTCAAGCTTGGGCAAAGGGGGAGCACTTAGTTGTAGGATAGCACTATGTAGGTTAGTTTCTAGAGAGAGAAGCTCTCTGTTCTCTCTAGAATTAGGGTTCTTAGGGTATTTGCATCTTAGATCTAGGGTTCAATTCTTGTCTTCCTTTAGTTTTCCTTGTAATTTCTTGTTCCTACATCTTAATTCTCTTAGTTTGTAGTGTTAATTCTCCTGTTACGCCTCTTTTATGTTTATGAATGCTCATGTTGGATTTGATTTCCTTTAATGAAATTTAATGTTTGATATTCTTTTATTGTTGAATTGAGTTGTTATTATTAATTCATTCCAATTGCTAGTTGGTAGATTTTATTCTTCCTTGCAATTTATTATGCTTTCCTTTTGTGCCTTCCAAGTGTTTGACAAAATGCTTGGCTAGTTGTTAGAGTAGCTTTTTGAGCATTCTTGGCTTGGAAAGAGGAATTAGGCAATCTTGAGTCATTAAGACCCAAACCTATGTTGGTGATCTAGAGTTGTTAGCTAGTATTATTTCCATTGACTCTAATCTCTTGCTAATTCAATTAGTGAGTTGATTAGGACTTTTGGATTGAGATTAGCTAGTCTTATTTGACTTTCTTTCAATGTGAAGATAACATTATACCTTTTTCCATTGTTGGAGATAACAAAATAAGATAAATTCTTGTTAATTATTATTGTTAGTGAGTAGGATAGAAAGCCTATGATCTCAATCCTTGCCATGAATGTCTCTCTTTATTATTTGCTTTATTTAGTTGTTACTTTTATTTTCTTGCCATTTACTTTCTTGCCCCTTTTATAAATCAAACCCCCTTATTCATTCATAGCCAATAATTGAGCATTTCATTGTAATTCCTTGTGAGACAACCAGAGGTTTAAATACTTCGGTTAATTTTCATTGGGGTTTGTACTTGTGACAAACAAATTTTTTATTGAGGATTGTTTGGCACTGTTCTTGTTGGTATTAACTCATTTCTTTCATTTGGCACCACTGTGCTTCCTCTTTTCTTGGGGACTACTTGAACAGGGCTCACCCAAGAGCTGTCTGAGGAGGGTGATGTGCATAAACTTGATATGCTACGATTTAGGAAATTGCACGATCGGCAAAATTCCTTCCGGCAAGTGCACCGGTTATCGTCAAGTAAAAACTCACAATAGAGTGAGGTCGAATCCCACAAGGATTGGTTGAGTGAGCAATTCGGATTAGAAGTATGTTCTAGTTGAGCGGAATCAAGATTTAGATGAGAATTGCGGAATGTAAAATTGCATGAATTAAAGAGCGAGAAGCTAAATTGCTGAAATTAAAAGGGATGGGGGTGATTGCATGAATTTAATTGCAGAATGTAAAGAGAAAGTGGTAAATCAGAAATGGGGAGTTCATTGGGTGTTAGGAGATATTGAGATCTCCGAATCAAAACAACTTTTATCCCTTCCTCAACCAATGCATTCATTGAATTTTGCTTGGCAATCTTATATGATTGGATCCCAATCCCTTGGCTCACCAATTCTCTCTAAAAACAAACAAATTCCCAATCCCTTGGTTTAAATGTTCATAAGAAGAGATGATGCTCGATCACTGATTATACCACACAGTTTCATGAACCACAATTTGGTAGGATTACATGTCACAATATCCATCCAAACCCCAATCCAATTCACTGTGGGAAAGCTTCTCTAGCATGAATCCTCCATTCCTTTCCCAAGGTTCCGAAGGATTCCAATTATGGGTAGTTTCTTTCCCAAGACAACTACCCAATGGAATTAGATCGAGAAGCTTTCTAACAAAATTCAAGAGAAAAGATTGAAGAAGAAGATAAAACTATTATTGATTCATTGAATTACAATAGAGCTCCCTAACCCAATGAAAGGGGTTTAGTGAGTCATAGCTCTGAATTCAATTACAAAACTAAAAGAAAATGATCCAAAGTTCCCCCGTGTCCAAAAAGTCCTCTAACTAACTTAAATTCTATCCTATTTATACACTTTCTAAATTGAGCTTCTGTTGTGTTTCTTGGGCTTTGAGGCCTTTCCCTGATTTCCTTTTGCTTTGGGTTTATGGTCCATAATCCTGATGAGACTGTGATCCAATTCTGTAACATTCATTGAGCAAACTTAGTGATAAACAAGTAATGACACAAGACTCAACAAATTGAAGCTCCAGACTCATCAATTCTTCAGGCCCAATCCCATAAACCATGATATTCAATTGGGTTTCATACCATAATACGTTTAAGTTAATGTTTGTGCTCAAATGCTAACTTAAACTTCAATATATTTGGCCCAGAAATCCTTTCAAAAAGTGGCGTTTAAGTTGAAGTTTAAGTTTCAGTTTAAGGTTAAACTGAAACTTAAACGTGGAAATGGAAGAAAGCAACCCAGGAGTGTGAAATGTCGAACACGTTTAAGCTTCAGTTTAAGGTTAAACTGAAGCTTAAACGTGGAAATGAAGAAAGCAACCCTGGAGGAGCAATTGGGTCGAACACGTTTAAGCTTCAGTTTAAGGTTAAACTGAAGCTTAAACGTGGAAATGAGAAAGCAACCCTGGAGGAGAGAAATAGTCGAACACGTTTAAGCTCCAGTTTAACCTTAAACTGGAGCTTAAACGTGGAAATGCTCCTGGTGCCTTTCTTACTTCTGGCGTTTAACCTCCAGTTTAAGGTTAAACTGGAGGTTAAACGTGGAAATGCTTCCTGGTGAGAAATTGTGTCGAACGCGTTTAAGCTCCAGTTTAAGGTTAAACTGGAGCTTAAACGTGGAAATGCTCCCTTGGTGAAATTCTCATTCTGGCGTTTAACTTCCAGTTTAAGGTTAAACTGGAGGTTAAACGCCAGTTCCAGCATTTCTTAGCCTTCATGATTCTGGCGTTTAAGCTCCAGTTTAGGCTTAAACTGGAACTTAAACGCCATTTCCAGCATTATATGGTTTAGTAGTTTAAGTTCCAGTTTAAGCTTAAACTGGAACTTAAACTCCACATGTGATATTCAAGCTTTCTTTATTGATTTTATTGCTTCCTTGCCTAGCCTCTTCTTCCCTGAAATTATCCAAACAATTGCATCAAAGTCTTGCAAAATTTCATGAGAAATCTTCCATTCATAGCATTCAAGTAATATAACTAAAAACTCATGGAATTTGCATCAAAATCATACTGTTTGGATGGTTCATTGCTTTGTTATTCATTTAACCATTCTTGGTTACTTTGAGCTCAAGAAAATGCATAAAACAACTAAAACTAACAGAAAAATGCTAGTGAAACTAGCCTATGATGCCTTGGCATCAGAGGGTAAATCACCCCTGCTTGCCACAGCTTCAGCACTTCTTTTTGCACTACTTCCTTCATTGTTGGATTCAATCTTCTTTGTGGCTGTATTGAGGGATTGGAATCCTCCTCAAGAAGGATTTTATGCATGCACATTGAAGGGCTAATCCCCTTTAAATCTGAAAGTGTCCAGCCAATGGCATCCTTGTGTTGCCTTAACACTTTGATAAGCTCCTCTTCTTGCTCCTTACTCAAGCTTGAGTTAATGATTACTGGATATGTGTTATTTCTCCACAAGTAAACATACTTCAAGCTTGGGGGCAGGGTTTTTAACTCCAACTTTGGTGCTTCCACTTTCTTTTTGCTTCCCTTGTCTGGCATGATTGAGCCTTCCATGATTTCTTGTGGTAGCTCACCACATGATGTCTGTTGCTCTTGTTCCATTGCATCTTCATGTTTGTCTTCCTCTAGGACTCCTTGAACCAACTTTTCCATTGTGTCTACCATCATACATTCTCCAATAGACTCCTTTGGATAACTCATTGCAGTGAAAACATTGAACACCATCATTTCTTCATGCAGCCTTAGGACTAACTTTCCCTTTTGCACATCAATTATAGCCCCAGCTGTTGCCAAGAATGGTCTCCCTAGTATGATTGATGCATTGGCTTCTTCTTCTATATCAAGCACCACAAAATCGGCTGGGAAGATGAACTCTCCTGCTTTGACCAACAAATGCTCCACCACTCCATGGGGAAATTTGAATGTCCTATCAGCTAGTTGAAGTGCCATTCTTGTTAGTTTGGCCTCTTCAATTCTCATTCTCCTCATCATGGTCAAGGACAAAAGGTTGATGCTAGCTCCCAGATCATACAATGCTTTCTCAATGCTAGTATCCCCGATGATGCAGGAAATTTGAAAGCTCCCAGGGTCCTTCATCTTTTGAGGAAGTTTTTTTTGTATGATGGCACTACATTCCTCCATGAGCACCATAATTTCCTTTTCTCCCCAGTTTCTTTTCTTAGTCATGAACTCTTTTAGGAACTTGGCATAGAGTGGCATTTGCTCTAGTACCTCAGCAAAAGGTATGTTAATTTGAAGCTTCTTAAAGATCTCCAAGAACCTAGAAAAATGGTTGTCCTTCCCATCTTTTCTCAGCCTTTGTGGGTAGCTACTTTTGGTACATAAAGCTTTAGCACTTGTTTTGGTAGGGCTGGAGTAAGTGTCTCCTCTTTCTTTCCGGGTTATGAGTCATTTGTAGCTTCTTTTTCTTGCAAGTTGTGGCTTGAGGAAGTCTCCTCCACCACCTCCCCACTTCTTATTTTGATGGCCTTGCATTCCTCTCTAGGATTGGTCATGGTATCACTTGGGAATGTGTTTGTAGGCATTGGTATCTGCTTGGATAGGTACCCCAATTGTGTTTCCAGTTTTGAGATTGCTACCCTTTGGTTCCTTATATTAGACATGGCCTCCTCTTGGTATGCATCTATCTTTTTTTAGCCTGCAATTGTCTCTCTGCTACAGTGGCAATACTCCTTACCGATTGTGACATTGCAGCCTCCAATCTTGCAAAGTTGTTGCTGTTATCACATGGTTGTGGGGCTGAGAATGATACATCTTAAGAGTGGTTGTTGTGTGGTTGTTGATTGGATTGGTAGGTGGCATTGTATAAATTATGGTAGGGTCTATGGTTGTTTGATTGATAAGAAATTGTTCACATAATTGGCTTGCTCCCATTCACATTCATCTTTTGGGCTATCTCCTTCTTGCATAGGTGCTTGAGCATGGATGGCTGAGACTTGATTCTTCTCCATTTGCTTGGTTAGAGCTGCTAGTTAAGCTGTGATCACCTTGTTTTGAGCCACCAGAGCATCCATAGGGTTGAGCACAGAAATACTCATTATTGGCCACAGTTTCTTTGATGTCTATGGCCTCTTCAATTGTCTTCTTCTTATTGAGTGAGCCTTCTGAAGAGTGTTCTAGTGCCTTCTTTGATTCTTGTGATAAACCTTCATAGAATATGTGTAGCTGAACTCATTCATTGAACATCTCCAGAAGGCATTTTCTTGTCAACTCTTTGTACCTCTCCCAAGCTTTATAGAGAGTCTCTCCATCTTGTTGTCTAAAGGTTTACACTTCAGCTCTCAACCTATTAACTATTTGGGGAGTGTAAAATCTTGCCAACGACTTATCCACCACCTCCTTCCAAGTTGTCAAACTCTCTCTTGGAAAGTACTCTAGCCACTTTGATAATTTATCCCTTAGTGAAAAGGGAAACAAAAGCAGTTTATAGGTGTCAGGGTGAAACCATTAGCCTTTACTGTGTCACAAATTCTCAAGAATGTGGTTAGATGTTGGTTTGGATCTTCTTGAGAATTTCCTCCAAACGAACAGTTATTCTAAACAAGAGTGATTAGCTATGGTTTGAGCTCAAAATTGTTGGCATGTATGGTGGGTTTCAAGATGCTGCTCTCACAATTCTCAGGATTGGGATTGATGTAAGAGCCTAGCACTCTCCTCTCTTGTGGAAGAGCATGGTTGCCCATTACTTCATCCGGATGATTGTGTGCTTCACCTTCCATATTTTGAGCTGGATTCTCTTCTTCTTCTTCTTCTTCACCAACCACCCTTTTACCTCTTGCTACTACCTCTCTTTTCAATCTCAAAAATTTTCTCTCAGGTTCAGAATCGTAGGAGGTTACAACTCCTTTCCTTCCTGTCATACACAACACAGAACATAATCTAAAACAAGGATGAACACCCTCTTAGAAGAAGGGTGGGTGAGTCAAGTTAGTTGATGCAGAGCATCAAACAGTTAATGTGCTTCTTGCTAAAATGGATATATAAATAATGAACGATTGGGAATTCAGTTGCAAAGAAATTAAGGAAAATAAGGACTAGAATTAAAGTAATTAACAAGTAAAAATGATAAAATGCTAAATTTAAGTACCCATCAACTTAATCATTGTCAATTCAAAATCAATCCTTGGCAACGGCACCATAAACTTGAAAACCGAAATTCACTATATCAATATAATGAATACGTCTTTGGCAAGTATACCAATAGTCGTCAAGTAATAGCTCACTATAAGTGAGGTCGAATCCCACAGAGATTCATTGATTGAAAAAATTTAGTTATTGGGTGATTTAGTCAAGCTAATCAAGAATAATTTTGAGAGCAAAATTCTAAACAGCAAAATAGTAAATTACTTAAAATAAAAGAAAGCAATAATGTGCAGAAATGTAAATGACAAGAATGTAAAGTGCTGAAAATATAAATGACTAAATTGTAAATGGGGAATGGGTTAATAGTAGAAATTAAAGAAAGCGATAAAGAATGGGGAATTTAAGAATAGGGAAGATTCATTAGAGTTGGGAGATATTGCTCTCTTTGGATTAAATTCAGATCATGTCACCGTATCCAATCCCAAAACCCAGATCTACTCAATGTGAAAAAAGATTTCAAGCATGGTTTTAGGTTTTCCTTTCCAAGGCTCCCATGAAACCCAATTTGTATTCTACCTCTTTTCCAAGATGATTGAACACTAAGCATGAAGAACGAAATTCCTTCTAGAAAATCAAAGAGAAGATGAAGAGAAGAAGAAATTCACTATCAATTAATCCATCAAGTACAATAGAGTTCCCTCCCCCAATGAGAGGGAAGTTAGCTACTCAAAGCTTCAGGTACAAAAATGGAAATTCAAACTGGAAAATAAAACTAAATACAAAAGTGAAAGAAAAGTAAAAGTTCCCAAAAGTCTCCACAAGCTAAAAGTTCCAAAAGTCTTTTTTCTAATTCAAGGTACCACCTATTTATACAAATTTTCTGTGAGTTCTCAGGTGTACTTGCAAGATCTCAAAGTGGGCCTTTCACATTTTCAGTTAGTACAATCCATTTCACTAAATATTCTGCTCCCGGGAGAGTGTAGCTCTTTTTAGGAGAGTAGAGCGCTCTTATACTCACGCGTACGCATCACCCACGTGTGCGCGTCATTCAGCATTTTGGCACTTGTGATGCGTACGCGTCACCCACGCGTACTCGTCATCTTCAGCGCTTTTGAGAAGAGTGTAGTGCTCTCCCACGCGTACGCGTCATCCACACGTACGCATGGCCTTTCAAAAATACCACTTCCACGCTACCCCTTTATCCACGTGTTTGCATGACCCTTCACAAATTTCACTTCCACGCGTACGCGTCATGTTCAATGGTTACCTGAAACTGAAGGTCGATCTCAGAGGAGATCTTACTGTTGTGGTCGAAGCTGTTACGTCTGACTTGCTGATCCTTGAGATGTTGCTGATCCTTGATCATCGGAGGGGGTGGTACTTGCAAGAGACTCCGATGCTTAAGTTAGCTTTGGCTTTGAGCAGGTATTTTGTGTATAATCAGAGTATAAGTTATACTTGGGTGCTCCAGTGTATTTATAGTAGTGTGGAGTGACCTCCCTTTGAGATAAGTTAGTTATCTTATCATATCTTTGTGGGTGGGTTAATAAACCGCTATTTCATGGTTTATCTTGTGCTCAATTGAGTGGTTTTTAACAACTCTTTACCCACTTATTCATACTATTTGCATGGTTTTACATTTACCTTCCTAAATATGTGCTTTGATTGAAAACATGCTTCTTTGGCCTTAAGTTCCCTATGTTTAATCCTCTCTTATTACCATTAGATGCCTTGATATGTGTGTTAAGTGATTTCAGAGATTACAGGGCAGGAATGGCTCAGAGGATGGAAAGAAAGCATGCAAAAGTGGAAGGAATACAAGAAGTTGAAGGAACTGCAAAGCTGTCCAGCCTGACCTCTTCACACTCAAACGGCTATAACTTTAGCTACAGAGGTCCAAATGATGCGGTTACAGTTGCGTTGGAAAGCTAACGTCCAGGGCTTCGATTTGATATATAATATGCCATAGTTGCTTTGACGCTAGGCGACGCAAATGCATGCTTCATGCGGACGCGTCGCAGTGACAAAAAACCAGCGTGGCAGATTTCGCAACCAGCGATTTCTGGGCTGTTTTTGACCCTGTTTTCAGCCCAGAACACACAGATTAGAGGCTATAAAGTGGGGGAATGCATCTATTCATAATCAGAAGCTTTCATATTCAAATTTTAGGATTAGATGTAGTTTTAGGGAGAGAGGTTCTCTCCTCTCTCTTAGGATTAGGATTAGGATTAGGATTTCATCTTCTGCAATCACAGGTTCAATCTTTTTTTTATTTATTTTTCTAATTTAATTTATGAATTCCCATGTTAAGATTTGAATATTTTATTTAATATAATTGAGGTATTTCAGATTTATCACTTCTTCTATTGTTTGATGTTCTAAGTTGGATCCTAACTTGATTTTGGAGTTGATTGATATTTGGAGACCCTTGAGTTGAATTACTCAAGAGTTAAATTATAATTGGGTTTATTGTTGGCTGGCTCTCTAATCACTAACGCTAATCCAAACACAAGGGTGAGGATAGGAACTTGTGAATAGCAGTAGACTTCTAACTTACTTGACTTTCCTTTACTCAGTACAGGATAACTAGGTAGAAACAACCTTCAATTATCAGTTGATCTTGAGAAATCCAACATGGATAGAACTTCCGATTAATCTTCTCCAGGTCAAGGCTTTTAATTTAATTACATAAAATCTCTTATTTATTTTTATTGCTTTAATTTATAAATATATCTGTGCCCATTGCCCAAACTCCAAAACCCCCAATTTACAAAACTCATAGCCAATAATAAGAACACCTACCTGCAATTCCTTGAGAAGACGACCCGAGGTTTAAATACTCGGTTATCAATCTTAAAGGGGTTTGTTACTTGTGACAACCAAAAACTTTTGTAAGAAAGGTTGATTGCTTGGTTTAGTAACTATACTTGCAACGAGAGTTTACTATAACTTCTAAACCATCAATCTTCGGTTCTTTCAAAATGGTGCCGTTGCCGGGAAATAACCACACTCAAAACCAGCAACCATGGCAAAGAAATTCAAACCAAAACCACAACTGGCAAAACACTAACCCCAATCCATATAGAAAACCCCAAAACAACCACCCAAATTCCAGTTACTATCCACACAATAACCAAACCACTAACCAAAACACCTACCATCAACCTTCAATATCTCACAACCAGCCACAAGCGTCACAAGACACTCAAAGAATCTCCAATTTGGAGATATTGATGGAAAAGATGATAAAACACCAAGAGATAATGATGGAAAGACTCATGAAAAATCAAGTGATGGCCAGACAAGATCAAGAAACAGCAAGAAAAGTTCAAGAAGCAGCAAGAAAAGATCAAGCCATAACAAGCAAAAACCAAGAAGCTTCAATCAGAAATCTTGAGATGCAAATAGAACAAGTAGCTAAATAAATTACAGAGATGGGTGAGAAGCAACCAAATGCATCCCCTAGTGCCACTCAAAACCACCCAAGGGACAAAGGAAAAGCTACAAAGTGGGAGGAGTGCAAAGCAATCATAGTGGGAAGTGAGAAGATTGGGGAGAAGGAAGCCATCAATCAGGAAGAACACAACAAACAAGTTCCACAAGAAGAGAAAGAAGAGAGAAGTGAAGAGGATAGAAAGACCGAGAATGCAAAAAGCTCAAAGAGAGATAAGGACATCCCTGAAACACAACTACAAGAGAAGAAGGAAGGGATGAAGCCATATATCCCCAAACTTCCATATCCTCAAAGATTCAAAAAAGAAAATGAGGATAAGCAATACTCAAAGTTCCTGAACATACTCAAGACACTCAGCATCAATATTCCTTTCTTAGAAGCACTTGAACAGATGCCATTATATGCCAAATTTATGAAAGAAGTGCTAACAAAGAAAAGACCCTTGAAGGAAGGATAGATTGTTGAAATGACAATGGAGTGTAGTGCCATTCTCCAAAGAGGTCTACTAGAGAAGAAGGATGATCCTGGAAGGTTTTATATACCTTGTACAATAGGAAACATAACTATTGAGAAATCATTCTGTGACCTTGGTGCAAGTATAAACTTGATGCCTCTATCTCTTATGAGAAAGCTTAAAATTTTTGAGCTGAAACCCACTCGAATAACTCTTCAAATGGCTGACAAGTCCATTCAACAAGCACTTGGAGTTGTAGAGAATGTACTGATAAAAGTGGGAAAATTCCTTCTCCCAGTTGATTTTGTCATCCTTGATATGGAGGAAGATCCTAACACTCCCATCATCCTGGGGAGGCCTTTCCTGGCTACGGGCAGAGCATTGATAGATGTTGAAAAAGGGGAATTATTGTTGAGAGTACATGATGAGCACCTAGCATTCCATGTTTTTAAAACCCTGCATGAGCCCACTCAAGAAGAAGATTGTATGAAGGATAAGGCCAGGGATCAAAGCTTGAAGGAGGCATTCAATGAGTTAACTCCAAGACTTCTAAATCCATGCTTGAAAGAAGTAGAGATGGTGCAACAGACTAAAGAAATCAAGGAGGAACTAGATCCAAAACCCCCAAATGAGAACCTCAACACTCCAGATAAAGAACCACCAAGGCATGAATCATCTCCTAAGAAAGAAGAGAAGAAGAAGAGGCCAAAAGGGTGGAAAAAGAAGAAAATCTCCACTGAAGGCTTCTCACCAGGGGATAAAGTGATGATGAACACCCAACCAATGAAGGTGTGTCCACAATTATCTGAGTATTATACTGTGAACCGGATCCTTTCACTTGAACACCTAGAAATCATCAAAGAGGAGACCGGAAGGAAGTTCACAGTAAGAGGAGAAAAGCTGAGGCACTATGCTTATCAGCCTCCATGATCAAAGAACAAGATGTCAAGCTAGTGACAATAAAGAAGGCTTGTTGGGAGGCAACCCAACCTGAGGTAATTTTCTCTTCATAGCTAATTTAATAAAAGAGTTGAGTAGATTTCTCAGTATTGCAAAGAGCTAAGTTTGGTGTTGCACACCAAAATTATTAAGGGGTGAATGTTGGATGCTAAGTTTGGTGTTCCACCAAAAATTTCATTAAGAATACATTGCACCCTCATCATGATCAGTATCGGCTACAAACCATCAGAGAAACTGCTTAACAATTGTCATGTTTCTAGTTTTTAGTTGTTTTCTAGTTCATAGTTTGTTTTCTAGTCCATAGTTTATTTCCTTAATAAAAGTACTTGATGTTTCATGCATGTATTTATTCTGCTACATATAGAAGTAGGCAAGGAACTAAGTTTGGTGTTCCCACACCAACTTAGGTTCATAGAATCACAAGCATACATGCATGCTAACTGCCTCTCAAGTGCTTGGGAAACAAGCAACTTTCAATATCTTTTGTAGGAAGTCATTCAATCTCTTGGGGGAAAAGGTACATCATCATGGACAGAGGAAGGACATGGAACCCAACAATGATGATGACACAGATGAAACAAATAGACTCCAAGAGGTTGTATTGTTCTCTGACTGATTCTAGTTCAAATATGTTAATTGAAAGTGCAAATGTCCCCTGTTGATTAGTATCTTTCTAGATTCATTTACTGTCTGCTAGCTTGTTTGTTTTCATGCTGTTATGGCTTACTAGTCTAAGTGCTTGATTCACTTTCATCTTACTTGAATTTATATGCTTTGTTCCTCATGCTTGAATAAAAGAAAAATAACTGTGAAATAGAGAAAGAGTAAAAGTCTGGTATGATATGAGACAAAATAAGATTATGTGGTGGTATGTGCTGGTTCATTAGGTGATTTATAAATAAGGCTAAATGCTGGCATGACTTTGTGATATAAACTTGAGTTACATTTCATGAGACTTGACAAATGAAAAAGGTCTAAAATAAAAGAAAAAAAATACAAAAGAAAGAAGCAAAAAGAAATACACAAGGCTGGGCACCAATGGCTGCAAATTTGGATAAATGCCTGTGATGTTCTTGTACAAAGATAAGCTTGGATAACTAGGTTCTAAGGGGTGCTTCATCACCCGGTAACTTGGGTTAACTAATCCGGGATTGCCAACCGAAAGTCCACCATCAAGAGCTACTTTGAGACAAAGCATTTAAGGTGTTGGGCATCAATTTCCAAAGAACAAATAGAGATGAACAAAACAAGCTAAATGCCTGTGATGTGTGTGTGCTAAGGAGAGGCTTGAGTAAGTAAGCCCATAGGGGTGTTTCAACACCTAGCATCTTGAACCAACTGGTGCGGGAATGTTGGCTGAAAGCTTACTCTAAAAAGCTGCCTTACAACATAGCATTAAGCCTCAGCCAAGAAAGAGAGCAACAAAAAAAAACCCCCAGGGACCAAGCAATAACAAGTCTCATTTTTTGTGTAATTCAAGTAAGGATCCAAAGGAATGTTGATGTCTCAACCCCAGAATAAAAATCCCTAAGATACCATGCATAAAAACCCCGTTTACCAGTATTCAATGTCTTCTAACAAAAGGCTTATACACTTCTCTGCTTCTAGTAATTTTCCTTATGTTTTACTGCTTGCTTGGGGACAAGCAAGGTTTTATGCACTTTCTTAAGCCATAAGTAAGCCAATTGGGTTGAATTTCATGTTTCCTTTGATTCAATCAACCAGGGATAAATTGATGCATTTTCATGAGTTTTTATGCCATAATTGCTCATATGACAAGAAGAAGAATAACTCTCATGATTATGGCATAGCTTTGATACAATTGTTGATTGATGATAGGTGGAATAAAGCTTGGAAGAAGGTTGCAAGAATGGGCTTGAAAAGAGGGATCAACGTTTGAGCTAACGTTTGCCTCAAACGTTAACTCAAACGTGAGAAGCAGCTGAAGAACACCCCTGGATGTCGCCAATGTTTGCGCCTTGGCTGAAGAAGAAACAGGGGAAGGAGCCAACGTTTGCGCCAACATTTGCCTCAAACGTGAGGTCAAACGTTGGCGCCAAAAAGAAGAGAAATAGCTCTCTTGGGCACAGCAACGTTTGAGCCAACGTTTGCCTCAAACGTGAGGTCAAACGTTGGCTACATTTTGGCAAGAAAGAGCATGGAAGAGCACCATTGATTGATGGGTTAGATGAGCTACGTTTGCGCCAAGGTTTGCCTCAAACGTTGGGCCAAACGTTGGCCAAAAAGGGAGCCTGGGAAGAACCACGTTTGAGCTCACGTTTGACCTCAAACGTTGGCTCAAACATGGATGACAGCAAATGGGCTATCTGCATAATGCCTCACACAAGGGACGTTTGAGTCAATGTTTGCCTCAAACGTTGACTCAAACGTGAATGGTTCATGGCCCGGTTCACAAGTGGATTTCTTCCCAACACCAAGAGCAATCAATAGAGGCTATTATCAACCCAATTCCATCAAGACTAAAGGCCCAATTCAAGGCTTAATGATCATTTGAAGAAAGTGTATAAATAGCTTAGGATTTGAAGTTTGAAGAGAGCTTTTCTTTTTAGAGTTTTCTTTAAGAATTTTCATAGTATTCACAGTAGAGAGCTTTTGGGTTTTGAGCTGTTTGGAGATTCTGAGTCTTGGGGAAGGAGAATTGGATTCTCTTCCTCTTAGTTTTCCTGTTTTTCAATTTCATCTGCACTTGTCTTGAGTCTTGGGTGTTGAAGAATTGAGGAAATTATGTCTCAATCTCACCTTGAGATCTCTCTGTTTTTCTTACTGCAGCTTCTGGAAAATTGAACTTGGATTTACATTTCTACATTGCTCTCTTCTTTAATTTGGCATTTGCTCTCTAAATTTAGATCTAAGAAGGCATTGAGATCTAGACTTAGTTATCTAGTCTCTTGGGTCCTGAGATCTATTGGTTTCCATTTTAATTTCCTTGTTTAATTACTACATCAAGTTTATTTTCCTTCTGGTTTTGAGATCCGGTTCAACTAATTACATCAACTACTCTTCATTCTGTTAAGTTTTGCTTTTTCCTGTTTAATTCCTGCAGATCCAATTCCCATTCCCCTTTTATTTTTCAAGTCATTTATATTTCTTGCACTTTAAGTTTCTGCAATTTACATTACTTGTACTTTAAGATTCAGCTCTTTTTCTTTTTGTTCCCTTTAATTTCCTGCAAATCACCCATTCTCCTTTACATTCTATGCAATTTAATTCCTGTCAACACAATTTCACACAATCAACACTTGTTTGCTTGACTAATTCAACCATTAAACTAAAGTTGCTCAATCCTTCAATCCTTGTGGGATCGACCTCACTCCCGTGAGTTTTATTACTTGATGCGACCCGATACACTTGCCGATGAGTTTTGTGTCGGATCGTTTTCCGCACATCACCTCTCTCTTAGGATTAGGATTAGGATTAGGATTTCATCTTCTGCAATCACAGGTTCAATGTTTCTTTTATTTATTTTTCTAATTTAATTTATGAATTCCCATGTTAAGATTTGAATATTTTATTTAATATAATTGAGGTATTTCAGATTTATCACTTCTTCTATTGTTTGATGTTTTAAGTTGGATCCTAACTTGATTTTGGAGTTGATTGATATTTGGAGACCCTTGAGTTTAATTACTCAAGAGTTAAATTGTAATTGGGTTTATTGTTGGTTGGCTCTCTAATCACTAACGCTAATCCAAATACAAGGGTGAGGATAGGAACTTGTGAATAGCAGTAGACTTCCAACTTACTTGACTTTCCTTTACTCAGTACAGGATAACTAGGTAGAAACAACCTTCAATTATCAGTTGATCTTGAGAAATCCAACAAGGATAGAACTTCCGATTAATCTTCTCCAGGTCAAGGCTTTTAATTTAATTACATAAAATCTCTTATTTATTTTTATTGCTTTAATTTATAAATATATCTGTGCCCATTGCCCAAACTCTAAAACCCCCAATTTACAAAACTCATAGCCAATAATAAGAACACCTCCCTGCAATTCCTTGAGAAGATGACCCGAGGTTTAAATACTCGGTTATCAATCTTAAAGGGTTTGTTACTTGTGACAACCAAAAACTTTTGTAAGAAAGGTTGATTGCTTGGTTTAGTAACTATACTTGCAACGAGAGTTTACTATAACTTCTAAACCATCACTCTTCGGTTCTTTCATGGGTCCCCTTATCTTTGGCCAGCCGCCTTTAAGTGGGCTGTGATCTTCTGCTTTGGGCCTACTTGGGCCCTTATAGCAATTTGGCTGAGCTCTTTGGGAAGAGGTCGGTGTCGACCAATCTTTGTAAGAGGTCGGTAGTTTTGTCTTCATCAAACCTGGCTCGCCTAGCTCGGCCCAGGGTATGAATAGTGCCCCTGCTCGAGATCGATCTTTCCCTTGAGGTCGTGTCTTTAGACTTCGATCCCTTAGAGGAAGTCGTGCTCGAGCATTTCGCTTTTGGTTGATCTCCTCTATAACTCCTGGCAGGATTACTTCTGCTGAATGCGAAGCGTTTCTCTCTTTCTTTTTAAATTGTAGCGCGCGTTGCGGTTTCTAGGGAATGTGCGAAGGCTTCAAAGGCTCATTTATTGGGCTTCATATTTTTCTCTTTGCCGTTTCTTTTCCCTCTTTTGTTTGAAAATCAAAGGAGAGGTTTTACCCTTATTTTTTAGATTCCTTCTCCCTTCTGTTTCGTTTTGATCTTGCTCCTACGCTCGCTTCACTTCTAAAATTTTTGCCCTTTGAGTTGTGCATTGCTTAGCGAAAAGAAGTTTCCTTTTCTTCATCGGAAAGATCGTTTCTTTCTTCGGCTTTTTGGGGCTCCCATTGGCTCTATCGTGCTCACTCCTTCTCCGTTGCACAGGTTGGTATTCTTCTTCCTTTTTATACCTTAGTAGTTACCTTTATGTGTGTTTTTACTGTTGCATGCTTGTCTTAACACACAAAAGTCTCGATCTTTATTGTGTTTGCTTTGAAAAAGTTGGACCTTTCTGGAAAGTCTTGCATCCTTGATCTTAATCGGGGTTGTGATTTTCTCTATCCCTGCTACTCCATTTTAGGGGAGTGTGCGCACCTTAGGTTTCCGTTGCGATCTCCAGTAGTTTACTTTATAAATTTTAGGGTTTTTGATTCCTTGCGTTGTTCCTTTTTCTGTGCTCTCGTATTGTTGCCTCCAAAGGGTGCCCCTGGGATTTTGGTTTTACTGTTGGTGAGCCTTGGGAAGCCCTTTGTTTGCCATACATATTGTGTGTCAGTTATTTCACCCCCTCTTTTGTTTTTGTCTGAGTTATTTTTGTAGTGACCCCTGTGCTATCTTCCTTTGTTGTAGGTGTAGTTTGCTGTATGTCTTCCGAAAAAATATTGTTGAAATGTCTACCAAGATCCCTGCTAGCATGGCCGACTGGTTGGATTCTATAGTCCTAATGTGTGTGACCGTGGCCGACCTAGAGTACTGTGAGAGGCTTAGGAGATTCCATAGGATCTGTAGCAATAGGGATGATGAAAAGAATTATTAGTTGTTGTCGCCCGTCCCTGAAGAGAGGGTTAGTTTCCCTTCTTTGACCCCGGGAAAACGTCCCTTCTTATGAATATTTCTTTAGTTTGCTGAACATCACCATCCCTTTTACTGCTTTTGAAACCGACCTCCTATGGACTTGCAATGTGGCCCCTTCACAGCTTCATCCGAACTCTTGGGCCATCATTAAGATTTTTTAGCTGTTGTGCCAGGAGTTAGGTGTCCGACCTACCGTATCTCTTTTCCTTTATCTGTTTGTGTTGACTAAGCCTAGAGTAGCCAAGAAGAAGGCTTCTTGGGTTTCGTTCCGAGCTACCCAAGAGAAAAAATTATTTTCTATGTATGATGAGTCTTTTCGGGATTTTAAGAACTATTTCTTTAAGGTCCGAGCTGTCGAGAATGCCCAACCTTTCTTTTTAGATGAGAATGACGAGCCGACCTTCCCTTTGTGTTGGCAAAAAGATATAGTAGCTACTAAGTATTCTTGGGAGTGTTTTAGAGGATAATTGGGGGGAGCCTCCTCATCTGGACACAAAGACGTTTCTAGGAGATCCTTCCCTCCTCCGTTCTGAGTTGGGTAGTGTCCGACCTCTTTTTCTAATGGCTTTCTTCTGTTATTTGCTGATTTATCCCTTACTTATTTGTAACTTTGTTTTCTTGGTTCCTTTTTCAGAAATGGTAAAATCTACGAATTCCATGAAGGCCTTCCGTAGGGCTAAGAAGGTGACGGCTGCACAAAACTTATCGGCCAAGGCTTCGGCGGAAGGGTCTTCTCAGGTGCTCTGAAGAAGCCGACTTCTGATGCTTCTGGGCTGAGGAAGATTATTCCGACTCTTTGATGCCAGGGCATCTTGGCCAGTTTCACTGGCCTTTTCTTTACTATTTTTAGGTTAGTTTCATGCATTTCTTTAGGAAATAAGCTAGTTTTGGGTAAATATTCACTTATGCCTTGACTCAAGCATACATTGTGCATTTTACATGATTTTATGAGGATTTTGCATAAGTTTAGTGACAAATATTATGTTGCATTACTCATGACTTGGACTAGAGCTTTGATGCACTTTGTTGCTTGATTTCAGGACCAAAAAGAAGCAAGAAAAGGGGAGGTAACTTGCAAGATTAATGAGAAAAGTGATTGCCAATAACACTCTCAAAAAGCCATCAATGCCCACGTTAGAGAGTCACGTTAACCAAGTTAACGTGAACTCTAACGTGGAGAAAAGAAGTTGAGCCAACGTTAGTGACACTCAATATTGTCACTAACGTTGGAAATTACTCATAAGTGGCCACGTTAGAAGCCACGTTAACCTAGTTAACGTGGCCTCTAACGTTAAGGGGGAGGGAGAGAAGCCAACGTTAGTGACACTCAATATTGTCACTAACGTTGGCCTATGGTGCTAAGTACCACGTTAACTCCAACGTTAACTTGGTTAACGTGGGAACTAACGTAGAGGATGAAGAGTTGTCGACAACGTTAGTGACACTCAACATTGTCACTAACGTTGAAGCAACCACACAACCCCCAAGAGTCACGTTAACTTCCACGTTAACTTGGTTAACGTGGAAGCTAACGATGAGAAATGAAGGATGAGCCAACATTAGTGACACTCAACATTGTCACTAACGTTGGGATGGCTAAAAGATGGCCACGTTAGAAGCCACGTTAACCTAGTTAACGTGGACTCTAACGTGAGACCTTGGGGCACATTAGAACGTTAGTGACAATGTTGAATATCACTAACGTTCTCGAAGGATGGCAAAGGCCACGTTAGAAGCCACGTTAACCTAGTTAACGTGAGCTTTAACGTGAAGCAAGAAGGGGCACACTGGAACGTTAGTGACAATGTTGAGTGTCACTAACGTTCTCGAAGGTTGACTAGGCAACGTTAAAAGCCACGTTAACCTAGTTAACGTGGGTTTTAACGTAAGGCAAAAGTGTGCATTGGAACGTTAGTGACAATGTTAAGTGTCACTAACGTTCCCGAACTTGGACTTTCACTAAATGATTAACACTCCTTACGCCCTGAGCTTAAGTCTCTGCCCACTCCGTACTTTCTCTCTGCAAGCAAAGCCAAGCCCAAATAAAGAAAGGAACTGCTTCAAACTCAAGATCCAAAGGCCCAAGACTTGAAGAGTGAACTAGAAGCTGAGAAGAGTAGTATATATAGGAGTAGCTTTGAATGGTAAAATAGTTCTGGAGGCTGAAGAACCACTCTCTGTATTTTACTTTCTTTGCAATTTCTAGTTTTATGATGTATTCTCCATCTTTGTTTTCATTTTCAAGAGCTATGAACAACTAAACCCCTTTCATTGGGTTAGGGAGCTCTGTTGTAATTTGATGGATCAATACTAAATTTCATTGTTCTTCTTCTATCTTTCCTCTTGATTTTACTTGAAAGCTTTTGATCTTCATCCAACTGAGTAGTTATCTTGGAAGAGAAGCTATTCAAACTTGGATCTCTTTTGAACCTTGGAAGAGGAATGAAGAGATCAAGCTAGAAATGCTTTCTCATGCTGGACCAAATTGGGTTTGGATGGGTATGTGACTGTAACCCTCTCAATACTTGGTTTGGGAAATGCATGTGGTATAATTAGTAACCACACTTCATCTCTTCTCATGAGCAATTGACCAAGGAATTGGCTATTGATCAAGATTTGAGAGATTGAATTGCAAGGAATTGCAATTCAATCACTTAAGATTTCCAAGGAGATCAATGAGTGCATTGATTGAGGAAGAGATGAAAATGAACTTGATCCGGAGAATTGCAACATCTCCTAGGCCCAATGAACTCCCCATATCTCATCTTACCCATTCTCTTTAATTTCTGCGATTTACTTTTATGAGCAAATCCCCCATTCCCATTTATAATTCTGCAATTTATTTTCAGTCATTTACTTCCAGTCCTTTAATTCTAGCATTTACTTTTCTGTTATTTACATTCCCGCCATTTTATTTTCTGTAACTCTGAACCCAATTTCTGGATTCGCTCAACTAGAACATTCTTCTAATTAAAGTTGCTTGATCAATCAATCCCTGTGGGATTCGACCTCACTCTATTGTGAGTTTTTACTTGACGACAACTTCGGTACACTTGCCGAAGGAAGATTTGTTGAGAGACAAGTTTTCCCCGCATCAAGTTTATGGCGCCGTTACCGGGGATTAATTGTGATTAACAAACTACCGGTTGATTGATTTACTAGATTAGACACTTTTCTTTTGTCTTTGTTTTCTTTTGTTTCTTTATTTTCTTTTGCTCACTAACTGTTTGTGATATTGCCTCACTGGGAATTTCCTCATTTGTGACAATGGAGATTCCAATTTCTTTTGGTGATTATTGTTTGAGACAGAGCTTTTTGCAGGAAAGAAAGGAGCATCCATCATATTTTAGTCAATCAAATTTCATGGGAAACTCTCCACCACCACAGAATGAGTCACTTTACCATGCTCATGGTGAGTGGGAGTATCAAGAACATGAAATGGGGTACTTTCCAGAGCCACAAAGTGGTCCATATCTTGGTGAAATTGATCACTACTCAAGTTGTGGCTGGGAAGATTATAATCAAAGAGATTTCACTCATTCATACCCCATTCATCAAGAGTCATCACCTCTCAATTATACAACCTCACCTGCAAGTTTTACATGCCTAAATTCTTCATCATTTGAGTATGCCTCAGCACAAAAGTTTATCCCAAATCCATACAATTCATTTCACCATCCACAAAACTCAATCTACTACCCACAAGAGTCATACTACTTTCAGAACACACAACCACAAAACAACCAATTCCATTCACAAACCAACCCCGCCCAACCATTACAGCCTACCCAACCACCTTTAGATAGACTTGCTAGGATGAAACTCTTCATGGAAGAGCTGAAAAGAAGTAGAGAAGAAGAGAGACTCACTAGGATAGAACTCCTCGTTAAAAAAATAATAACGACAATTGAAGAGGAGAAAAAAGCAGAAAGAGACCATGATGAAAAATTGAGACAGAATGCACAACTCTATTCTGAAGAACAATTCATTGAAGAGCTGAGATCACAAAGAGAGTCCACTTCACTCTCTTCAGAAATAGATGAATTCATTCAAAGGTCAGAAACAAGGGAGGAATCAGAAGAACAAGAAAAAGAGGAACCTATACCAAGTGAGATTTCTATGAAGAAGGAGGAGGTTGTGAGAGTGTATAAGCCCAAGACTCAATACCCACAGAGACTACTAGTGGTGACAAAGGAACATGCAAACTCACTCCCAAAAGACACACTGCAACATCAGGTAGAAGAAAGGGAGGAAGTCAATCAAGGGAGGCCACACTCCAATGAAATAGAGAGTTGCATAGAGGGTGAGTTCATTGAACCACCAATTCAAGAAGTTTTTGATGAAGAGGATGCTCCACCCATCATACAACACCCAAATCCTGAAATCAAGGTGGTAAAGGCAATCAACATGAACACTAACAAAAGGATGGTGACCAAGAAAAGAAGGACAATATTCATGAAGAAGAAAAGGTCAACCAAAAGCCATCCCACCCCCACCCCAACAAGCAAGTTTACACAAGCTAACAACAAAAGAAAGCTTGCTGGGGAAAGGCACTCAAAGCAAGGGGCATTAACTGGCTCCTCTTTCCTCTTGAGGTCATTCCTCTTAACAAACTAGAAGAAGAGGAAGAAAGTCATGAACAACATGTCAAGCTAATGACATTAAAAGAGCGCTTGTTGGGAGGCAACCCAACCGTAGGTAACATTTTCTTTCCTTGCATAGTTTACTTTCAATAATTTGACATATGATTGCATTCTAAGTTTGGTGTTGCCATGCAACAATTTGATTTTCAACCTTCACTGGGTACTTGCAACATTCTAAATTGACAGTGTCACACTAAGTTTGGTGTTGCCACTTAACTTTCATGCAAAGTACCATGCCAACACCACTTATTAATGCAATCAAAATGTCTCTGTTTGTATCTCTTGTGCCTTTATTGTATCCTTAATCTTGCTTGCTGAAACACATGCATACTCACACTTCATTCTAAGACATTCATGATCCATCATAGACCCCATCACCACTGTTTTACTTGTTGCTTGAGGATAAGCAATCATTCTATGTCTGGTGTGGGAAGGGGAAGAATAGGAGGAAAAGGGCAACAACAATGAAGATAAAATACAAGGTGGTAAAGTTCCTTTCTCCTCTTACTTATTTCCAGTACATTCAATTGCATGATTGTCTTCTATGTTCTTTGTATGCATGTGTGATTTGTGATGACAAGTCATCTTAGCCTAGTTTCACTAGTCTTTTTCTTTAGTTTTCAATTGAATTATGCACTTTCTTGAGCCATAAGCAAGCCAATTGGGTAGATTTTCATGTTTCCTTTGATTTAATCAACCATGTATGAATTAATGAAATTTCATGAGGTTTTATGCTATAATTGTCACATATTATGAAAGAATGAATATCTCATGATTTTGAGCATAGCTTTGATGTGTTTGGTTGATTAATGATAGGTGAAGAAAGCTTGGAGAAAGGTTGAAGCAAGAAGGAATGGTTAGGAGGAAGAGAGGACAAAAAGTTTGAGCAAAAGTTAGCCTCAAACTTTTTGACTAACTTTTGGACAAAAAGCTGGAGCAAAAGTTAGCCTCAAACTTTTTGGCTAACTTTTGGCATCACAAATCAACACCCTGGAGAGCAAAAGTTTACGGCAACATTAGCCTCTAACTTTTTGGCTAACGTTGGCGCCATGAGTGTGCAAGGGGAGGCCAACGTTGGAGCAAAAGTTAGACCCCTAACTTTTGCCCCAACGTTGGTATCAGCAAAAGAGGGTGGCTGATGTGAAAAGTTGGAGTAAAAGTTAGCCTCAAACTTTTACTCCAACTTTTACTCAAGCTTTCATGATTCCAACCCGGTTCAATTCGGTTCTTCTCAAAACTCCAAGAGCAATCAACCAAGGCCTCTATCAACCCAATTCCATCAAGAGCAAAGGCCCAATTGAAGGCTTGAAGACCATTTGAAGAAAGTGTATAAATAGCATAGGATTTAAGTTTTTCAGGGAGCTTTTCCTTTGAGTTTTGAGAGAGAGTTTTCGGAGAGTTTTGGGGATTGAGTGAATTTTAAATTTCTAAGTCTTGGGGAAGGAGAATTGAATTCCTTTCCTCTTAGTTTTCTTGCTTTCAATTTCAATTACAATTGTCTTGGATCTTGGGTGGAGAATTGAAGAACTTCTGTTTCAATCTCACCTTGGGATCTTGTTTAATTTTCTGCTTAATTGAATTTCAGTTTCGGTTAATTGCTTTTCATCTACTTTCTTTGCAATCTACATTTCTTTTGCAATTGTTCTTGTTGGATCTAGGAAGGCATTGAGATCTAGACTTGGTTTTCTAGTATCTTGGGTCCTGAGATCCGGATTTCCCATTTCCCATTCCCTGTTTACTGTTTTCATGCTCATTTACAATTCTATTTTTAAGATCCGGTTCGATTCAAGACATCCTTTACTTCTCTGTTTGTTGCAATTTACTTTTCCTTGTTTAAATTTCTGCAAATCCAACTCCCAATACCCTTTACAATTCAAGCCATTTACATTTCTTGCACTTTAAGATTCTGTAATTTACATTTCTTGCGTTCTAAGTTTCGGCCATTTAATTTCTTGCTCTTTAAGATTCAGCACTTTAAATTCCAGTTCTCTTTAATTTCATGTAATTCACCCATTTCCTTTACTTTCTATGCAATTTAAATTCTGCAAATCACAAATCTCTCAACCAAATCTTGATTCACTTGACTAAATCAACCACTAAACTAAAATTGCTCAATCCTTCAATCCCTGTGGGATCGACCTCACTGCCGTGAGTTATTATTACTTGATGCAACCCGGTGCACTTGCCGGTTAGATTTGGGTGTTTTGGAGAAATTTTTTTTCCACAAAAATATCCCATCAAGTTTTTGGCGCCGTTGCCGGGGATTGATTAGATTGACAATGATTAAGTGAGGTGGCAATTTAGATCAAGCACTTTTTCTTTAATTTTTGATTGACACACTAACTGTTTGAATTTTTGCCTGAGCTAATTGAAACCTCACTTTAGCAATAGAGTGAAGTTTTCTTGGTTTATCTTGCTGAATATGATTCTCATAGCTTGATAAATAAACGAGAGAAGTGATTTTCGTTCATTAATCTCTCAAGTTTACCAACTGTTTGACACATGGTGTCAACTAATCCTCTGACTACATTCTGGCATGAGAATATCCAATTTTCATTTGGATTGTTTGTGATTGTGCAGGTCATGGAGGAAAGGAATCCTACAGCAAGAGGAGAAAAACTGAGGCATTATGATTTCCAGCCTCCATAATCAAAGAATAAAGAATGTCAAGCTAGTGACAATAAAGAAGCGCTTTGTTGGGAGGCAACCCAACCTGAGGTAGTTTTCTTTTCATAGCTATTTTAATAAAAAGGTTAATTAGTTTTATCTATATTGCAAGAAGCTAAGTTTGGTGTTGCACACCAAAACAATATAAGGGAGAATGAAGGATTCTAAGTTTGGTGTTTCACCAAAATCTCATTTAAAACATATTCTCACCTTCTGCATAATGCTAGCTTCAAGCAGCTAGATAAACTAGTTAACTATTTTGCTATTCTTTAGTTTTCAGTTTTGTCACTTTTGAAAAAGAAAAAGAGTTTTACACATGGTTAATTCGATGCATGAGAACCATTGGCAAGGTACTAAGTTTGGTGTTCCCACACCAAAGTAAGTTCAAAGGCCCAAAAATAACTCATGCATGCTAACCATTTTTCAAGTGCTTGGGAACAAGCAACTTTCAATATCATTGCAGAGGTCCATACAAGTTTTTGGAAGGATTAAGCATCATCAACCAAAGAGATGAAAGAGGAATGTGTGGATCAGTGATGATGATGATGAGGAGTAAAGCAAGCGAACTCCAAAATGTTGTATTGTTAAGTGATTATCTTACATCAAACACTGTTATGATTGAGAGTGGTTTTGTTTCCCTGATTATCTGTCTGTTTGGTATAGTTTTTTTTTTTCTGAAATTCAATAAGCAAGATGCTTGATCATTTACAACATCATACTCTCCAAAACTTGTTTGCACTCAATTTTTCAAAAAATGCATCACATGAAAGTTCTTTGAAAAGAAGGGTTGAGGAATTAAACAATTTTGAGGCAAGCAAAAGATTAGGAGAAGTGGTGGTTCTAGTTGTATGATTATGTATTGAGGTTGCATGCTTGTGAAAACTTGCATGGGAGCTCATAGGCAGGACATGAAGTTCAAAGAAGTATTGTGGAGATTCTCAAAAATCTATTGATCCAAGAAGCAGCAAACAAAACAAAAGAAAGAAAAGAAAATACAAAGACAAAAAGAACATGGCCCAAGGCTCTGAGCATCAATTACTAGGCAGAAAAGAAAGAAGAAACAATGACTCAAAGAGTTGTTAGCCTAGTAAAATGCTTGTGGTTAAGTTGTGTCAAAGAAAGAGGCTTGGGCAAGTAAATCCTTAAGGGTGCTTCAACACATAATACCTTAAAACCAACTGGTTTAGGAGTATTGATTGAAAGCTTATCTAAAGAGCTGCTTTGAGACATGACACTTAGAGTCAAGGCCAAAGAAAAGAAACTATAAGCTGCTTCAAGGTGACTACATATAAAGAGATCTCCATGATACCATTTGGATGAAAATCCTAAGACCTAAGACTCCCAATATGTGAGGACTAGTAAGCACTGAAGCCCTTGCATGAGCATATGATTTAGAATTTACCCCACTGTTACTTGATCACTTCACTCATAGGACCTGACAAGTTGTTCTTCAATCCATCTTAAATGAAAGAACCATTGAGCATAATTCATTTCTTGCTTGGGGACAAGCAAGCTTTAAGTTTGGTGTTGTGATGACAAGTCATCTTAGCCTAGTTTCACTAGTCTTTTTCTTTAGTTTTCAATTGAATTATGCACTTTCTTGAGCCATAAGCAAGCCAATTGGGTAGATTTTCATGTTTCCTTTGATTTAATCAACCATGTATGAATTAATGCAATTTCATGAGGTTTTATGCTATAATTGTCACATATTATGAAAGAATGAATATCTCATGATTTTGAGCATAGCTTTGATGTTTTTGGTTGATTAATGATAGGTGAAGAAAGCTTGGAGAAAGGTTGAAGCAAGAAGGAATGGTAAGGAGGAAGAGAGGACAAAAAGTTTGAGCAAAAGTTAGCCTCAAACTTTTTGGCTAACTTTTGGGCAAAAAGCTGGAGCAAAAGTTAGCCTCAAACTTTTTGGCTAACTTTTGGCATCACAAATCAACACCCTGGAGAGCAAAAGTTTGCGCCAACGTTAGCCTCTAACTTTTTGGCTAACGTTGGCGCCATGAGTGTGCAAGGGGAGGCCAACGTTGGAGCAAAAGTTAGACCCCTAACTTTTGCCCCAACGTTGGTATCAGCAAAAGAGGGTGGCTGATGTGAAAAGTTGGAGTAAAAGTTAGCCTCAAACTTTTACTCCAACTTTTACTCAAGCTTTCATGATTCCAACCCGGTTCAATTCGGTTCTTCTCCAAACTCCAAGAACAATCAACCAAGGCCTTTATCAACCCAATTCCATCAAGAGCAAAGGCCCAATTGAAGGCTTGAAGACCATTTGAAGAAAGTGTATAAATAGCATAGGATTTAAGTTTTTCAGGGAGCTTTTCCTTTGAGTTTTGAGAGAGAGTTTTCGGAGAGTTTTGGGGATTGAGTGAATTTTAAATTTCTAAGTCTTGGGGAAGGAGAATTTAATTCCTTTCCTCTTAGTTTTCTTGCTTTCAATTTCAATTACAATTGTCTTGGATCTAGGGTGGAGAATTGAAGAACTTCTGTTTCAATCTCACCTTGGGATCTTGTTTAATTTTCTGCTTAATTGAATTTCAGTTTCGGTTAATTGCTTTTCATCTACTTTCTTTGCAATCTACATTTCTTTTGCAATTGTTCTTGTTGGATCTAGGAAGGCATTGAGATCTAGACTTGGTTTTCTAGTCTCTTGGGTCCTGAGATCCGGATTTCCCATTTCCCATTCCCTGTTTACTGTTTTCATGCTCATTTACAATTCTGTTTTTAAGATCCGATTCGATTCAAGACATCCTTTACTTCTTTGTTTGTTGCAATTTACTTTAACTTGTTTAAATTTCTGCAAATCCAACTCCCAATTCCCTTTACAATTCAAGCCATTTACATTTCTTGCACTTTAAGATTCTGCAATTTACATTTCTTGCGTTCTAAGTTTCTGCCATTTAATTTCTTGCTCTTTAAGATTCAGCACTTTAAATTCCAGTTCTCTTTAATTTCATGTAATTCACCCATTTCCTTTACTTTATATGCAATTTAAATTTTGCAAATCACAAATATCTCAACCAAATCTTGATTCGCTTGACTAAATCAAGCACTAAACTAAAATTGCTCAATCCTTCAATCCCTGTGGGATCGACCTCACTCCCGTGAGTTATTATTACTTGATGCGACCCGGTGCACTTGCCGGTTAGATTTGGGTGTTTTGGAGAAATTTGTTTTTCCACAAAAATATCCCATCAATTTCTCCTTGTGAATAAGCATGTCAGTTCTGTCTTTTAAGCTTTTTGTTGATTAAGGCTGTGTTTTCTAGTTTGAATGTCATTACTGCATTCTTACTTTGCTTACTTGTATGCTTGTCCCTTTAAATCAAATGAAAAGAGAATGAGTGTTGTTAAAAGACCAGAGAGGAGTTCATACTATGGAGTGAGTTCATGAGTTTGTGGTGTGGTCATAAGTTAGCTAAGTTAGTTCAACCACAAGGGTGAGAGGACAACTATCTGTCATGAATACTGTGCTTGAGAAACACCCCATGAGACTAGCTAAATAAGAAGATCCTAATAAGAAAAAGGGAAAGAACAATAAAGGTTGAAAAATAAAAGAAAAAGAGTAAGCAATAAGGCTAGGCACCAATGGTTTTAATCTTGAGGCATGTGTCTGTGGTGCTCCTGTGTGAGGGATCTACTTGGATGAATAAGCTCTTAGGGGTGCCTTATCACTTGGTAACTTGGGTTAACTAACTCGGGATTATCAGCTGAAAGTCCACTATCAAGAGTAACCCTCAATACAGAGCATTTAGTAACCCAAAGAGGTACTGGACACCAAGGTCTCAAGAAAAGAAAATAAATAAACTATATGCGTGTGGTGTGTATGTATGGGGGAGAGACTTGAGCAAGTAACTCCTTAGGGGTGCTTCAACACCTAGCACCTTGAACCAACTGGTTCGGGAGTGTTGGCTGAAAGCTTATTTTAAAGAGTTGCCCCCTTACAAGAACACTTAGCTTAAGAACAAAAATAAGCCCTGAAATGACAACAAAATGATCAATGAATAAAAGTCTCATGGGATGCAATCACAGTGAGTATTCTAAGACATGATAAAGGTCTGAAAGCCAGGAATAAACCTAACTTGCTATGCATGAAACCACCATAAAACCAGGGACATGACTTCCACAAGAATGATTCATTTCTCTTGGCATTCCATTCAACATTCTCTTGTTCCAGTACTTGCTTAGGGACAAGCAAGCTTTAAGTTTGGTGTTGTGATGCCAGGGCATTTTGGCCAGTTTCACTGACCTTT
Organism: Arachis ipaensis; assembly: GCF_059453495.1. Taxonomy (NCBI): domain Eukaryota; kingdom Viridiplantae; phylum Streptophyta; class Magnoliopsida; order Fabales; family Fabaceae; genus Arachis; species Arachis ipaensis. The sequence continues at coordinate 92,452,579 of NC_142435.1, forward strand.
TCTTTACTGTTTTTAAGGTAGTTTCATGCATTTTCTTAGGAAATAAGCTAGTTTTGGGCAGATATTCACTTACGCCTTGATTCAAGCATACATTGTGCACTTTACATGATTTCATGAGGATTTTTGCATGAGTTTAGTGACAATTTGTATGATGCATGATCCCATGATTAAGAGCAAGACTTTGATGCACTTTGTTTGATTGATTTCAGGCCAAAAGAAGAAGAGAAGAAGCCACGTTAGTAGCTACGTTAGTTACACTAACGTAGGCACTAACATGGAAGGAAGGAAAGCCCCAACGTTAGTGAGAAAAGTTAGTGGCATTAACTTTGAAGAAAGGAAATGGAGCCAACGTTAGTGATACTTAACATTATCACTAACGTTGGACCAAGCTCATAAGTGGCCACGTTAGTTGCCACGTTAACTTAGTTAACGTGGCCTCTAACATTAAGAAGAAAGGGGCGAAGCCAACGTTAGTGACATTCAACATTATCACTAACGTTGGCTAAGTCACATAAAGCCACGTTAACTTCCACGTTAACCTAGTTAACGTGGAAGCTAACGTGAGGAAACAAAGTGGTCGACAATGTTAGTGACACCAAACATTGTCACTAACGTTGGGATGAACACACACTATCCCCAAGAAGCCACGTTAACTCCCACGTTAACCTAGTTAACGTGGAAGTTAACGTGAAGAAGAAGAAGTTGTCGACAACGTTAATGACACTCAACATTGTCACTAACGTTGCCAACACAAGCCACAAAGAGCCACGTTAACTCCCACGTTAACTTAGTTAATGTGGTAGTTAACGTGGGCAAAAGTCCCACCTGGCAGCCTGACCATGCCTTCTTCAAACAGGCATAACTTGGGCCACAAAGCTCTAAATGAGGTGATATTAGTGGCATTGGTAAGTAGGATTCCAGAGCTTTCCAAGCATATATGGCACTACATGGTTGACACTAAATTTGAGGGAGAAAACCTGCCCCGAAAGTGCAATGATGAACATGGTATCAGCCTGTATTTTGGCCAACTGACCTCTTCACCTTCCAAGAAGTATAACTCGAGTTGTAGAGCTCCAAATGATGCGCTTCTAAAGGCATTGGAAAGTAGACATCCAGGGCTTTCCAACAATATATAATAGTATGGGGTGGACACTAAGTTGGAGCTTCAGAAACGAGAAATTGCTAGCGTTATTGGCAATCAACATTTCCAGTAACGTTGGCATATATGCCAGCAACCATGTCTACTTCAAAGGAGCATAACTTGAGCTACAGAGGTCCAATTGAGGTGATTCTAGTTGCGTTAAAAAGCTGACATTCAGAGCTTTCCAACGATATATAATACTCTATAGTGGGCATGAAATTGGAGCACAAACAAGAGGCATCTTTTAAGCCCCAAAAACACCAACTGGGCAGCAAGTGCAACGTTAGCCACAATAACTTTAGCACTAACGCCACACTTGTAGCGTTAGTATGGCTAACTTTGGAACTAACTTTAGCACCTAGACCTCAACTTGACTCACTTCTCTCTCAAGCCCACTTCAAAGCTCAAGCAGACAAGCCCACAATTGTCAACCAATCAAGGCCACAAGAAGCATCTAGAATAGGAATTTTCATTTAATTGTAATTTGCTTTTAAATTCATTTTGTAATTTAGGAGAGCCTATATAAAGGCCTTAGTTTTTACATTGAGATCATCTTAGGCTATACGGAGGGGAATTGAGGGATGGAAGAGGGGTCTTCGGACTCCCTTCCCTCACACACTTTTCCTTTCCTCTCTTTGTACTTTTCATTTATGAATGTTGAATTTTCATTTTCAGTTTTTATCTTCATCCCTACTTTTCTGCACTTTCTTTTTTTTCTATTTTTGTAGAGCAATGATCAACTAACTCTTTACATTGGGTTAGAGAGCTCTATTGTGATTCAATGGATCAATTGTAGTTCTTATTCTTCTTCTTTATTTTCTCTTGATTTTACTTGAAAGCTTTCGATCTTCATCCAATTGGGTAGTTATCTTGGAAAAGAAACTATTCATACTTGGATCTCTTCTGAACCTTGGAAGAGGAATGAAGAGATCAAGCTAGAAATGCTTTCTCATGCTGGACCAAATTGGGTATGGATGGATATGTGACTATAATCCTCTCAATGCTTGATTTGGGAAATGCATGTGGTATAATCAGTGACCATACTTCATCTCTTCTCATGAGCAATTGACCAAGGAATTGGCTATTGATCAAGATTTGAGAGATTGAATTATAAGAAATTGTAATTCAATCACTTAAGATTGCCAAGGAGATCAATGAGTGCATTGATTGAGGAAGAGATGAGAATGAACATGATTCAGAGGATTGCAATATCTCTTAATCCCAATGTTCATTTTATTTTTAGTTCTTACATTTACTTTTCTTGTCATTTTACTTTTCTGCACTTTATTGCTTTCTTTACTTTTCTGTCAATTTACATTTCCTTGTTACTTATCACATCCAAATCTGAATCGTCTAACTAGGATAATCAATTAACCATTGATTGCTTAATCCATTAATCTCTGTGGGATTCGACCCCACTCTATTGTGGGTTTTACTTGACGACAAATCGGTATACTTGCCGAAGGGAGATTTGTTGAGAGACAAGTTTTCCGTGCATCAAGTTTATGCATAAACTTGATGCGGGGAAAACTTGTCTCTCAACAAATCTTCCTTCGGCAAGTGTACCGAAGTTGTCGTCAAGTAAAAACTCACAATAGAGTGAGGTCGAATCCCACAGGGATTGATTGATCAAGCAACTTTAATTAGAAGAATGTTCTAGTTGAGCGAATCCAGAAATTGGGTTGAGAGTTGCAGAAAATAAAATGGCGGGAATGTAAATAACAGAAAAGTAAATGCTAGAATTAAAGGACTGGAAGTAAATGACTGAAAATAAATTGCAGAATTATAAATGGGAATGGGGGATTTGCTCATAAAAGTAAATCGCAGAAATTAAAGAGAATGGGTAAGATTAGAGATGGGGAGTTCATTGGGCTTAGGAGATGTTGCAATTCTCCGGATCAAGTTCATTTTCATCTCTTCCTCAATCAATGCACTTATTGATCTCCTTGGCAATCTTAAGTGATTGAATTGCAATTCCTTGCAATTCAATCTCTCAAATCTTGATCAATAGCCAATTCCTTTGTCAATTGCACATGAGAAGAGATGAAGTGTGGTCACTGATTATACCACATGCATTTCCCAAACCAAGTATTGAGAGGGTTACAGTCACATACCCATGCAAACTCAATTTGGTCCATCATGAGAAAGCATTTCTAGCTTGATCTCTTCATTCCTCTTCCAAGGTTCAAAAGAGATCCAAGTTTGAATAGCTTCTCTTCCAAGATAACTACTCAGTTGGATGAAGATCGAAAGCTTTCAAGTAAAATCAAGAGGAAAGATAGAAGAAGAACAATGAAAATTAGTATTGATCCATCAAATTACAACAGAGCTCCCTAACCCAATGAAAGGGGTTTAGTTGTTCATAGCTCCTGAAAATGAAAACAAAGATGGAGAATACATCATAAAACTAGAAATTACAAAGAAAGTAAAATACAGAGAGTGGTTCTTCAGCCTCCAAAACTATTTTACCATTCAAAGCTACTCCTATATATACTACTCTTCTCAGCTTCTAGTTCACTCTTCAAGTCTTGGGCCTTTGGATCTTGAGTTTGAAGCAGTTCCTTTCTTTATTTGGGCTTGGCTTTGCTTGCAGAGAGAAAGTGCGGAGTGGGCAGAGACTTAAGCTCAGGGCGTAAGGAGTGTTAATCATTTAGTGAAAGTCCAAGTTCGGGAACGTTAGTGACACTTAACATTGTCACTAACGTTCCAATGCACCCCTTTTGCCTTACGTTAAAACCCACGTTAACTAGGTTAACGTGGCTTTTAACGTTGCCTTGTTAACCTTCGAGAACGTTAGTGACACTCAACATTGTCACTAACGTTCCAGTGTGCCCCTTCTTGCTTCACGTTAAAGCTCACGTTAACTAGGTTAACGTGGCTTCTAACGTGGCCTTTGCCATCCTTCGAGAACGTTAGTGACATTCAACATTGTCACTAACGTTCCAATGTGCCCCTAGGTCTCACGTTAGAGTCCACGTTAACTAGGTTAACGTGGCTTCTAACGTGGCCATCTTTTAGCCATCCCAACGTTAGTGACAATGTTGAGTGTCACTAACGTTGGCTCATCCTTCATTTCTCATCGTTAGCTTCCACGTTAACCAAGTTAACGTGGAAGTTAACGTGACTCTTGGGGGTTGTGTGGTTGCTTCAACGTTAGTGACAATGTTGAGTGTCACTAACGTTGTCGACAACTCTTCATCCTCTACGTTAGTTCCCACGTTAACCAAGTTAACGTGGGAGTTAATGTGGTACTTAGCACCATAGGCCAACGTTAGTGACAATGTTGAGTGTCACTAACGTTGGCTTCTCTCCCTCCCCCTTAACGTTAGAGGCCACGTTAACTAGGTTAACGTGGCTTCTAACGTGGCCACTTATGAGTAATTGCCAACGTTAGTGACAATGTTGAGTGTCACTAACGTTGGCTCAACTTCTTTTCTCCACGTTAGAGTTCACGTTAACTTGGTTAACGTGACTCTCTAACATGGGCATTGATGGCTTTTTGAGAGTGTTATTGGCAATCACTTTTCTCATTAATCTTGCAAGTTACCTCCCCTTTTCTTGCTTCTTTTTGGTCCTGAAATCAAGCAACAAAGTGCATCAAAGCTCTAGTCCAAGTCATGAGTAATGCAACATAATATTTGTCACTAAACTTATGCAAAATCCTCATGAAATCATGTAAAATGCACAATGTATGCTTAGACATAAGTGAATATTTACCCAAAACTAGCTTATTTCCTAAAGAAATGCATGAAACTAACCTAAAAACAGTAAAGAAAAGGCCAGTGAAACTGGCCAAGATGCCCTGGCATCACAACACCAAACTTAAAGCTTGCTTGTCCCTAAGCAAGTACTGGAACAAGAGAATGATGAATGGAATATCCAGAGGAATGAGTCATTCTTGTGGAAGTCATATTACTGATTTTATGGTGGTTTCATGCATAGCAACTTAGGTTCATTCCGTTACTGGCTTTCAGACCTTTATCATGTCCCTAAACACTTACTTTGTTTATATCTCATGAGACTTTTATTCATTGATCCTTTTATTGTTATTTCAAGGGTTATTTGTGTTATTTAGGCTAAGTGCTCTGTAAGGGGGCAACTCTTTAAGATAAGCTTTCAGCCAACACTCCCGAACCAGTTGGTTCAAGGTGCTAGGTGTTGAAGCACCCCTAAGGACTTACTCCCTCAAGTCTCTCCCCCATACATACACACCACAGGCATATAGTTTATTTATTTTCTTTTCTTGAGACCTTGGTGTCCAGCACCTCTTTGGGTTACTAAATGCTTTGTAGTGAGGGTTACTCTTGATAGTGGATTTTCAGCTGATAATTCCGGGTTAGTTAACCCAAGTTACCAAGTGATAAAGCACCCCTAAGAGCTTATTCATCCAAGTAGATCCCTCACACAGGAGCACCACAGACACTTGCCTCAAGATTAAAACCATTGATGCCTAGCCTTGCTGCTTACTCTTTTTCTTTTGTTTTTCACTTCCATTGTTCTTTCCCTTTTCTTTTCTTAGGATCTTGTTATTATCTTAGTCTCATGAGTATATCCAAAGTCAAGTTTTCAGGGTAGATAGTTGTCCTCCTAGCCTTGTGGTTGAACCAACTTAGCTAACTTATGACTACCCCAAAGATTCATGAATGCACTTCCACAATATGAACCCTACTCTGGTCTTTTAAAAACATAAACATTCTCTTCTTCATTTGATAAAAAGGGACAAGCTTACAAGTAAATAAGGGAATGATGCAGTGACATAAAGACCAGTGCACATAGACTCTCTTCAATACCCAAAAACTAAAAATAACATGATTTGAAAAAGGTTTAAACATAACATGGAAGCAGGTTCTATTTCATACAAGATCTTCCTTATTTAAAGCATATAAAACAATGGACTAAAAGGAACTCCACCACCTTTCATTCATGTGGATGCCCGTGCTCCCCTCCTTGCTTGTCCTCATTGTGTCTCTCTTGAGTGCTTGTGCTCCCACTTCCTTTGCCTTTTCCAAGCAGCTTCTTCCAGAAACCACTATCTTCCATCTTCTTCTTGAGTGTCTCCTTTTGCTGTTTCACTTTCCTCTCTTCTTGTTCTACAAATTCTTTTTGGACCTCATCATATGTGGGAATGGCATAGTGTAGATGATGCATATTAGTGGTCATGTAGTTCAACTCGGCTTGAGTGTTTACATAGAACTCCTTCCTATGTAGTTGCCTTCCTTCATTGAGTACACTGAACTCATTGAAAGTTTTCATTTGGGCTATCTGCCGCTGGTTGAGCTCTTGCAAGTGCTTCTCTTGAATCTCTTTCTTCTCATTCACTTGGTTGATGGCTTGAGTGAGCTGGGAGTATTGTTCCTGCTGCTGCTCCATTTGTTGTTTTTGCCATGCTTCCTGTTGACTCAGCCGGTTCAGTATTTGCTCTTGTCCTTCCCTATGTCTCTGTCCTAAATCTTCAATGGCTCTTAGAAGGTGAGTCATATTCAAGTTGGCTGGGTCATGATGCTCTTCTTGTTGATATTCTTCCTGATGGTATTCTTCTTGATGAGCTCCTTCCTGGGCCCTTTGCCTTCCTATATGTGGCCTTCTTAGTTGCTGAGCCGGTGTGGTATAGACCATTCGCTCGAGTGTGACTGGCCTCCCTGGGTTCACCCAGTCTGGGCTGCTGTCCTCAAATATTACCTTGGCCTTGTTGCACAAACGGAGAATGGTGCTGGGTACCAAAGTCTGGCACCTGAGTCAGCTTTCTCAGCTGACTCTTGAATCCCTTCGACAATGAGCTCATGCACTTTGATTTCCCCACCTTGTACTAAGCATTGTACCATAGTGGCTCGATTGATGTTGACCTCTGAATTATTAGCAGCTGGTAGGATAGACCTCCTTACAAGCTCAAACCACCCTTTAGCCTCAGGGTGAAGGTCTCCCTTTTTATGAATTTTGGTCTCCCATCTAAATACCTCTCCCAGTCAGCGATTATGACACAGATATCTGATGCTATCTCTGAAAGCTCATCCTTATCGGGGCTTCTACTTATCCTTGCCTGATAACTCTCCTCATCAAAATGAGGTGATTTCAAGTGAAAAGCTCTTGTTATGGCACTTGGGCTGAAGTCCACCTCCCTTCCTCTCTAACTGCATTTGCATAGAATTCTTTGATGAGGTTTCCATTGATCTTCCCCTCTGGACTGGTGAGCAATTGCCACCCCCTCTGTTTGATTTTTCTCCAAATCTGTGGTGATTCATTGGCATTGATTTGGAAGATTAATTCAGGCAATATCCTTCTGGCACTTATCCGCTCAATTTCATGCTCATGAAAGACAGTCTTGAATCTCTTGTCATCAAAAGGAGCACTCTCCATAGGCCCCTTCCTCTTTTGCCTCTTTTAGCTTGATGATGCCATGGCTTGAATTGTTGTTTGAGGGGGTTTGAGGCTTCGGATAGATGAAGAGAGGGTTGGTTAAGCAATTTGTGATGAAGGGTTTAGTGTGCCAATAGAAGTGTGGAGAGTGGGGATTTGAATGTGAGGAGTGAGCATGCACTACGGTTCACTTATATAAGAAAATCATGAGTGGATGAAGGGTGTGGATTGCATGAATGTTTACTAGATGAACGGATGGGGTTGTGTATAAAGGGAAGACAAGGATCATCACTTTAATGAGAGTGATTGGTTCGTTCTTCAAGGGTCTTCTTTCTCCAATGTTGCATGGCAGCGTTTCCCCATGCGTTCCTTCTTGAGACATGTGTGTAGTGCTCTTCATTAAGTGGCGAAATCTCCCCCATTTAATTGTCCAATCAATCCCTTTTTATGCTTCTTTTCCATTCCTATAAAGATTTGAAATAAGGGAATTAATAAATAAAACAAAATTAAAACTCTACGGCTAGAATAAAATGAAAGAAAGGATTTGATTGTTTGTTTATGAATTCCAACTAACTAACTAACTATTAGTGGTTCCTTATATGCATTTTGGTGGCACCATGGGTGACACCAAACTTAGTTTGAAGCAATGTGATGAAAAGTTTTGTTCAAAGCTCCCAAAGCCAGCATGCATCTTGGTTTGCTTTGAACACCAAACTTGTTCTTCACTATATACTGCATGATAAAGAATTCACCAAGTGTTTGTCAAGTTTGGGTTGAAATCATAAAGATTGACTTATTCATTATCATCTGAAAGCATCTAAAACATGGGTTGCCTCCTATGAAGCGCTTCTTTAGCGTCCCTAGCTTGACGTTTTTCTTTCATCACGGTGGTTGGTAGTGCTTAAAGTCCTCCCCTCTTGCTGTGGACTTGTATCCATTGGTTGGATCAATGATCTCCACATGTTCCAGGGAAAGAACTCTGTTGATAGTGAAGACCTTAGGTAATTGAGATGGCATAGTAGGGAGATTAGGGGGAATATCTGGGAAGTAAGCTGAGACAACTCTATCCCCTGGAGAGAAGTCTTCCGTGGGGATCTTCTTATTCTTCCACCCTCTTCGTACCTTCTTCATTGTTTCTTTTGAGGTTTCCTTCCCCTTGGTGACCTCTTTTCTCCAAGGAGTTGTGATGCTGTCTTCACCTGCCTCTAGAGGTTTGGGTTCCTCCAACTTTTCCTTGAGCTGTGGCAGTTGCTGTTTTCCTTGTTTGTCAGTTAAGGGGGTCTCAGAATGAACTGGCTGTGCTTCAGTGCTTGTTTCCTCCTTCAGTATCTCATTATCATTTGTGCTTAGTTCCTTGTCCTCTTGATCTGTTTCTTGTGAGAGTTTGAAAACATTGAAGCTGAGTCGTTCATTATGGATTCTCAATATTAGCTCCCCTTTCTCTACATCGATAAGTGCTCTGGCTGTAGCTAGAAATGGTCTTCCCAATATGATTAGGTGAGTGTGACTTTCTTCCATGTCCAGAATGACAAAGTCTGTTGGGAGAAAGTACTTCCCAACCTTTAGCAACACATTTTCCACCACTCCTATTGCTTGCTTTTGAGTTTTGTTAGCCAGTCTGATAATGACATCTGTAGGCATTATCTCATTGATCTGCAGCCTCTTCACTAGGGATAAGGGCAGTAAGTTGATGCTGGCCCCTAAATTGCATAGTACTCTGTCGAACATATTTGCACCTATGGCACAAGGGATATGAAAACTTCTTGGATCTCTTCTTTTTGTAGGCAACTCAGGTTGAATAAGGGCACTACATTCCTTGTTCATCACTATAGTTTGCCCTCCCTTGAGTGAGCTTTTCCTGGGAAGAAGTTCCTTTATATACTTGATGAATGCAGGCATCTGTTGGATTGCCTTGATGAATGGTATGTTCACATGCAGAGATGCAAACAAGTCTAGGAATCTTGAGTATATTCTTTTTCCCACAGCACCATTGAGCAGTTGAGGGAATGGTGCATAGAGCTTCAGCAGCTCTTGTTGTGAGATTTCTGGTTCTTTGTGATCTCTATCCTCCTCCTTTGTTGAGTTGTCTTCAGGTTGTTTGCACATTTTGCCTTGCTTGTCTTCAATCTCTTGATCACTTGTAGTGACCATTTTGCAATCTTCCCATCTTACTTTCTTTGCTTCTTCCTTGGGGTTTTTCTCAGTGTCACTTGGGAAGCTATCAGTAGGTTTGGGAATCTTCTCAGCTAAATATCCCACCTGGAATTCCATCTTCCTAATGGTTTCTCCCTGGTTCTTAATATTGGCTCGCACCTCCTCTTTGAACACCTTATTTTCTTGAATCTCTTGGCATATTCCTTCAAGTAAGGCTTCAATTTTAGAGATCCTATCATCAATTGATGAGTGGTTCGGAGCAGATGTGCTGTTTTGGTTTTGATAAGTATGTGGAGAAGTGTTGTTGTGGGGGTGTTGAGATGTCCTCTGGGTGAATTGTTGGTGAGCTGCATTGTTGTTGGAGTTGTAACGTCTCTGGTCTTGGTTTTGATCTTGCTCACTTCCCCACCCAAGGTTCGGGTGGTTTCTCCATCCAGGGTTGTAAGTCTTGGAGTATGGATCATAGTTTTTCCTTGGTGAATTCCCAATGTAGTTGGCTTGCTCCTGACTCCCTTCTGCTTCTTGGTTTACTCCTTCTTGTGTTGTTGATGAAGTGGAGATTGCTGCTACTTGGTTCATCTCCATCTTCTTGGTGAGGTCAGCCAGCTGCTGGGTAATGAGCTTGTTTTGGGCCAACAGAGCGTCTACATTGTTTAGCTCCATCACTCCTCTTGTGTTCCCTCTTTCGGAAGCATAGAAGTAGTCATTTTCTGCTACTGTTTCAATAACATCTATGGCTTCCTCAATGGTCTTCTTCTTGTTCAAGGACCCTCCAGATGAATGGTCTACTGCCTTCTTTGACTCATAAGAGAGCCCTTCATAGAAAATGTGCAGCTGGACCCATTCGTTGAACATGTCAGGTGGACACCTCCTTGTTAAGTCTTTGAACCTCTCCCATGCTTCATACAGAGTCTCACCATCCTGTTGCCTGAAAGTTTGAACCTCAACTCTCAGCCTATTGATTCGTTGAGGAGGGTAGAATCTTGCTAAGAATTTGTTCACCACATCCTCCCAAGTTGTCAAGCTCTCCCTTGGGAAGGATTCCAGCCACTTGGCTGCCTTGTTTCTGAGTGAAAAGGGAAATAAGAGCAATCTATAGGCGTCAGGATGAACACCATTAGATTTCACTGTGTCACATATTCTCAGGAAGGTGGTCAAATGTTGATTGGGGTCTTCTTGCACACCTCCTCCAAACGAACAGTTGTTCTGAACAAGGGTGTTGAGCTGTGGTTTAAGTTCAAAGTTGTTGGCATGGATTGTTGGCTTTTGGATGCTACTTTCACAATTGCCTGGGTTTGGATTAATGTAAGAGCCCAAAACTCTTCTATCCTCCCCAGCATGATTTGCTCTACCTCCTCTGCCATGGTTGTGAGTCTCTTCATCATGATGATTTTTCATGTTTTCTTCCATGTTTGGTTCAAAGTATTCCTTAAACTGTTCCTCCTCTTCTTCAGCACCAACTACTCATTTTTCTTTTGCCTCCCTCCTTAGTCTAAGGAAGGTTCTCTCTGGTTCAAAATCAAAGGAAGTTGAAGCCCCGCTTCTTCTCCCTGTCAAACAACCAACAAGTACAAGCAAAGAAAATAGGTGCAGACAGTATTTGTGTCAGAGTTATTGTTAGTTGTGGGTGATGAAATATATGAAACAGTTAGTGGGTTAGCAAACAGAATTGAAAATAACAAAGAAAAACAAACGGGTAGAGGGAGAAGGGAAGAAGTTAAGCTAAAATAAAAAGTAAATCACTCAAACAGAAAAATGAAATTCACAAAATAAAAATGCTCAATCTAGTGATCTTCCAATCTAATCATTGTTGATGCACAATCAATCCCCGGCAACGGCGCCATAAACTTGATGCACGGAAAACTTGTCTCTCAACAAATCTCCTTTCGGCAAGTATACCGATTTGTCGTCAAGTAAAACCCACAATAGAGTGGGGTCGAATCCCACAGAGATTAACGGATTAAGTAATCAATGGTTAATTGATTATCATAGTTAGACGATTTAGATTTGGATGTGATAAGTAACAAGAAAATGTAAATTAACAGAAAAGTAAAGAAAGCAATAAAGTGCAGAAAAGTAAAATGACAAGAAAAGTAAATGTAAGAACTAAAAATAAAATGAACATTGGGATCAAGAGATATTGCAATCCTCCGAATCATGTTCATTCTCATCTCTTCCTCAATCAATGCACTCATTGATCTCCTTGGCAATCTTAAGTGATTGAATTACAATTTTTTGTAATTCAATCTCTCAAATCTTGATCAATAGCCAATTCCTTGGTCAATTGCTCATGAGAAGAGATGAAGTATGGTCACTGATTATACCACATGCATTTCCCAAATCAAGCATTGAGAGGATTATAGTCACATATCCATCCATACCCAATTTGGTCCAGCATGAGAAATTATTTCTAGCTTGATCTCTTCATTCCTCTTCCAAGGTTCAGAAGAGATCCAAGTATGAATAGTTTCTTTTCCAAGATAACTACCCAACTGGATGAAGATCGAAAGCTTTCAAGTAAAATCAAGAGAAAAGAAAGAGAATTCAGAATAAGAACTACAATTGATCCATTGAATCACAATAGAGCTCTCTAACCCAATGTAAAGAGTTAGTTGATCATTGCTCTACAAAAATAGAAAAGAAAGAAAGTGCAGAAAAGTAAAGATGAAGATAAAAATTGAAAATGAAAATTCAACATTCATAAATGAAAAGTACAAAGAGAGGAAAGGAAAAGTGTGTGAGGGAAGGGAGTCCGAAGACCCCTCTTCCATCCCTCAATTCCCCTCCGTATAGCCTAAGATGATCTCAATGTAAAAACTAAGGCCTTTATATAGGCTCTCCTAAATTACAAAATGAATTTAAAAGTAAATTACAATTAAATGAAAATTCCTATTCTAGATGCTTCTTGTGGCCTTGATTGGTTGACAATTGTGGGCTTGCTTGCTTGAGCTTTGAAGTGGGCTTGAGAGAGAAGTGAGTCAAGTTGAGGTCTAGGTGCTAAAGTTAGTGCCAAAGTTAGCCACACTAATGCTACAAGTGTGGCGTTAGTGCTAAAGTTATTGTGGCTAACGTTGCACTTGCTGCCCAGTTGGTGTTTTTGGGGTTTAAAGGATGCTTCTTGTTTGTACTCCAATTTCATGCCCACTATAAAGTATTATATATCTTTGGAAAGCTCTGAATGTCAGCTTTCTAACGCAACTGGAATCACCTCAATTGGACCTCTGTAGCTCAAGTTATGCTCCTTTGAAGTGGACATGGTTGCTGGCATATATGCCAACGTTACTGGAAATGTTGATTGCCAATAACGCTATCGATTTCTCGTTTCTGAAGCTCAAACTTAGTGTCCACCCCATACTATTATAAATTTTTGGAAATTCCTGGATGTCTACTTTCCAATGCCTTTGGAAGCGCATCATTTGGAGCTCTACAACTCGAGTTATACTTCTTGGAAGGTGAAGAGGTCAGTTGGCCAAAATACAGGCTGATACCATGTTCATCATTGCACTTTCGGGGCAGGTTTTCTCCCTAAACTTTAGTGTCAACCATGTAGTTCCATATATGCTTGGAAAGCTCTGGAATCCTACTTTCCAATGCCACTAGAATCACCTCATTTGGAGCTTTGTGGCTCAAGTTATGCGTGTTTGAAGAAGGCATGGTCAGGCTGCTAGGTGGGACTTTTGCCCACGTTAACTACCACGTTAACTAAGTTAACGTGGGAGTTAACGTGGCTCTTTTCTGGCTTGTGTTGGCAACGTTAGTGACAATGTTGAGTGTCACTAACATTGTCGACAACTTCTTCTTCTTCACGTTAACTTCCACGTTAACTAGGTTAACGTGGGAGTTAACGTGGCTTCTTGGGGATAGTGTGTGTTCATCCCAACGTTAGTGACAATGTTTGGTGTCACTAACGTTGTCGACCACTTTGTTTCCTCACGTTAGCTTCCACGTTAACTAGGTTAACGTGGAAGTTAACGTGGCTTTATGTGACTTGGCCAACGTTAGTGATAATGTTGAATGTCACTAACGTTGGCTTCCCCCCTTTCTTCTTATCGTTAGAGGCCACCTTAACTAAGTTAACGTGGCAACTAACGTGGCCACTTATGAGCTTGGTCCAACGTTAGTGATAATGTTAAGTGTCACTAACGTTGGCTCCATTTTCTTTCTTCAAAGTTAATGCCACTAACTTTTCTCACTAACGTTGGGGCTTTCCTTCCTTCCATGTTAGTGCCTACGTTAGTGTAACTAACGTAGCTACTAACGTGGCTTCTTCTCTTCTTCTTTTGGCCTGAAATCAATCAAACAAAGTGCATCAAAGTCTTGCTCTTAATCATGGGATCATGCATCATACAATTTGTCACTAAACTCATGCAAAAATCCTCATGAAATCATGTAAAGTGCACAATGTATGCTTGAATTAAGGCGTAAGTGAATATTTGCCCAAAACTAGCTTATTTCCTAAGAAAATGCATGAAACTACCTTAAAAACAGTAAAGAAAAGGTCAGTGAAACTGGCCAAAATGCCCTGGCATCACACTTCAAGTCCAGACGATTCCTTCTGACCCTGTTCAGCCGACTTCCGGTGCTACCTCCTCTCCTACTGCCGCTGGTCCTCCCCCAAAACGTAAAAAAACTGTTAGTTCTTATGATCTAAATGACAAGGATTTTGATGGTGTGAGTTTCGCTACCGAACTGATTGCTCCCCACATTTGGATTCCTTTGGATGATGTGTCGATTCTTCATCATCTGGACTTCATTACCAGCAATAGTATTCGGATGGCCAGCATGGGTGCGGCCTTATCTCGCGTGGTCTGAGATTCTCCAGTTCATCCAACTAAGGCTTTTATGGAAGTTACCAAGTCTGAATTTGGTAGAATTAAGGGTTTGAAGGATGAGCTTGATTCTAAGGTGGCTAAGTTGGTACTTGATGTGGAGAGGGAGAAGTCCCGAGCTACTGCTGCTGAGGCTGATGCAAGCCTGGCTGAGGAGACGTCAAAAAATATAAAGAGAGCTACGCTCGTACTTATGGTGAGCTGCTGGAAGCCAGGGAGAGGATTCAGTCTATCGAGGCTGATTACGACAAGCTCCAGGGTCACATGGTAGACAGCGTGACCAATGCATATGAAAACTTGAAGGCCTAGGTCCAAGTTCTTTCCCCTAAACTTGACCTCACTTTATTCAGTCTGGACAATGTAGTGGAGGACGGCAAGATTGTGCCTATCCCTGATGATGAAGATGAAGGTCCTCCTCTTGTGCCTCCATGGAAAGCCTCAACAGCTTCTGCTTCTTCCGTCCCTTCAGAGGTCGACCATCCAGAGCCCGAGCCTGATGTGCAGATTCTGAACCGGTCGGATGGGACTGTTGACGCTACCCCGATCTCGACCATTCCTCCTCCTCCAGCCAAGGATGCTACAATTGGGGAGAATTTGGTTCCTTTATAACTTCTTGTGTTTATATTATAGTCCGACTTGTGGACTTTTGGACTTGTTTTTTGTAAATATTTTTGTGATTGACTTTTGCGACGCTTAGTTGCTTCTCGGCAACTCTTGTTTTGGAGGTTTACCTTTTGTGACCTTTTGGAGGTTTTGTAGAGGCTAGGTATTTCCCTAGTCCGAGCTCCTTTGATTGGGATCAAGGCTGGCCTTGTATTGGAACTTGCCATTCCTTTATCAAGTCAGGCAATCTTTGTAGCTTGGCGTCTGGGCTTTTAAGTAACTTGTCCAACAATTTTTTAGTGTTCTATAGAACCTTTTTAGTTTGTTCGAACGATTTTGAGAGCCCTGTTTTGAGATCGTGCCTTCTTTGAGTAGAGTTTGCACCCTTTTTCAGCTAAGCACTCTTGAGCCTTAAGTTGTCTCTCAACCCTATGGCTTTGTTCTTTTTCGAGATCGGCCTGCGCGACTTTGTTACCCGGGCTTTTTAGTCATATTCCAACAACTTTTTAGGTAGTGTTCCAGGGAGGAACCTTTCCTGTATAGTTTTGTTTGGAAGACTTTTTAGTGCCGTTTTGACTTCGTGTTTTTGCTTTTTAAGTAACGTCTTTTTTCGCAAGACTTGTACCTTTCAGTGAAGCACTTTTGGCCTTTCTTTGGCCTTTGTGAGTTGTCTTCGTCCCTTTCTAGTGATCCTTTCGTTGGTCCGACTTCTCTGTCGGGCCTTATTAAATTATTTAGTAATCCATTTTTAGTAAGACCTCGTCAGGTCGCTTTTTATGGATTACTTTTTATAACTTCTTGCATTAATCTGCTTCTATCACTTTCACCTTACCGACTTCTTTGTAATCGGTCGATGAATTTGCTTTTCACCTTGCCGACCTCTTTGTAATCGGGCGATGAATTTGGTTTTCACCTTGCGACCTCTTTGTATCGGGCGATGAATTTTTGTGCTTTATAAGCTTAGATTAATGCGTTGATAAACCCATATTTTATGATATATTTTGTGCTTAATCTGAGTGATTTATTAAATCCTTCACCCACTTATTCATATTAATTGCATGGTTTTACTTTCCCTTCCTTATTATGTGATGTATGTGAAAAACATGTTTCCTATGCTCAAAAATAATTATTTTTTATTACCCTTTATTTCCATTCGATGTCGTGATTCATGTGTTGAGTAGTTTCAGATCTTCTAAGGCAGGAATGACTTAAAGGATGGAAAGGAAACATACAAAATTGGAAGGAAAGCACAAAACAGAATTTTTGAAGAAACTCGCAGCCACGCGATCGCATGGGCGACGCGGCCACATGCTAGCGCGAAAAGGCATTGACGCGGCCGCATGACTGACGCGACCGCGCGCCTCGAGCGAAACACATATGATGCGGTCGCATGACTGACGCGATCGCGTGACAAGGAAAACTCAGAATGACGCGACCGCGTGACCCACGCAGACGCGTGACAGAGGCCACGCACCAGAAATTGCAGAAAACGCTCATAGCGAATTCTGAAGCCCTTTTCGGCCCAAATCCAAGTCCAGAAAGCATAGACCAGAGGTTATGAAGTGGGGGAATGCATCCATTCAAGGAGAGTCTCCACTTTAGTTAGTTTTCATGATTTAGATTTAGTTTTGAGAGGGAGATTCTCTCCTCTCTCTTTAGGATTAGGATTTAGAATTAGGATTTTATTCGCTTTCAGGATTATCTCTTTATCAGGTTCAATATTCCTTTTTATTATTTTCCCAATTTTATTTATAAATTCTTCTATGTTACAGATTACTCTTTGAATTAATGTTATTTGAGGTATTTCAGTTTATTATTGCTTTCTTTTATTTACATTATTGTTATTCCCATTTGAAGACATTTTTATTCCAGTAGATTTACTTTTCTCCTTTTGGTCTTGGTTAAGAAATCAGTAACTCAGGAGTTATCAAACTCAAACATGATTGATAATTGTCATCTTTGTTAATTAAATTGAACTTCAATAATCCCAATCTTTTCCTAGGAAATAAATAGGATCCGAAGATCAAACCAATTAATCCCTTGACCTTCCTTTATCTTAGTAAAGGTTAACAAAGTGGAATTAAGATTCAATTCTCATCATCATTGATAAGGATAACTAGGATAGGACCTCCAATTTCTCATACCTTGCCAAAAGTTTATTTACAGTCATTTATTTATTTTACTTGCCATTTAAATTGCTTGTTCTTCATTTACTTTATTTGCTAATTAGACTATTCGCTCCTCATTCTCAAAACCCCAATTTACAATCTCCATAACCAATAATAAGAACATACTTCCCTGCAGTTCCTTGAGAAGACGACCCAAGGTTTGAATACTTCGGTTATCAATTTATTTAGGGGTTTGTTACTTGTGACAACCAAAACGTTTGTACGAAGGGATTTCTGTTGGTTTAGAAACTATATCTACAACGCGACTATTTTTATAAATTCTTTACTAGCAAAAATCCTAACGTCAAAATGGCGTCATTGCCGGGGAACTGCAATCGTGTGCCTTATTATTGGTTATTGTAAATATTTTTCTTTTACTTGTTTATTTGTCTTTATTTTCCCCTTTTTATTTTTATTAACTACTATGAATTCTCACCCCTTTCGCTTTGAGTTTGGTTCTAATGTTATTGAAAGGAATTGAAGTTATAACAGGAACATGCATCAAGGTCAGAACAATCAAAGATGGATGGAGCCAAGAGGATCTGATCAATCCTTTAGGAAATAACACCCTCCAAGATATCATGGACAAAGACCATTCTACAATGCATACCAAGCCAATAGACATGGTGGACAACCTTGTAATCACCCACAAGCCCCGCCATGTGCTTATAGACCATCCTCTTAACATAACTTCGAACCACCACACTCACAAGCTCCTTTTCACTATTCACCACCGTATGATCCTCATCTACCCCGATTCCAGTCCAATTACTCCCAAACATCACCACTTCCCCATGTACCATATCCAAATTTATCACCCCGAGAATCAAAGGTTTGCCTCAAGGAAACAGTAGATCAACTTCAAACAACCCTTCATCAACTGGAGCAAGCAGTAAGTCTATTATCTTCTAGACGTTCGAACATTCAAGGACCTCCCACAGCCCCATGTGGACAATCTAACGAAGAGCATAGCATGAAGGAGATACTAGAAACTCCAGTGGACAAGACAGAGCATGGCTTCATCCTGGAACAAGTAGAGGAAGCTGTCATTATTAAAGAAGAAGAGTTGGTTGAAGACTTAAGGGACGCTGAACTTCCATGGGAATCCAGAGTTGTGGAAAATTCTGTCAAGGACATTACAATTGATGCTAAGGAGGACAGTGCCCAACCCCCACGTAATGAACTTGCATCCGGGAGTGAATTCTCTGAGATTGAAGAATCTTCCCCAAGTGAATACGAAGGTGATATGGAGGTAGATTTCTCTCAACCTCTAGTCTATGACTTAAGTGATGAGAAAGACATAGATGGCTTTGATCAGGACATGGATACATTTGAAAAATCTTGCAAAGAAGTGGAGAAATTCACAGAAGAGCACAAGGGAGTAGAACTCACAGAACCACTGGAACCACCTATCCCAAGGCCATTACCACCCAATACAAGTTTCAAGTGGGTACAATCCTTAACCTTTAACTCTGTTTTTCCACTTGAATATGGTTTGCTTGAAACAGATGGCCAGCTTAGATCTCTCTGCGGCTTTAAGAGTAAGCGGGAAATGGCTCGTACTCAGAGCTGGTGCACAAGGTTTAATAAGGTTCCACGCTTCAACTCGAAGTGCATGGATTGGCATCATGATCAATCGGATGGATCTCGGAAAACGTTTGGTTATCCTGGTGAGAATCTAATTTCTAAACCGCCCAGATGGAAAAGTATAGATCAAGACGAAGGCAGATTTAAAAGCCAAGTTTGGGACCTTGGAATCTATTCTGACACTCGTCACCCCGGGAGCGTCAGAATCTATTTGAAGCTGCTCAAAAGCTTTACATGCCTAGTTTGGGACCCCGGAGGCTATTGGCATTCCAAGCGTTGGTGGAAATTTCTGGATGAATTTAAGCACAAGCCACCATAACAGGAAGCTCATCCAATGTCCAACTTCAGGACTTTAACTAAAAGTGCTAGGTGGGAGACAACCCACCATGGTATGATCGTTCCTTTTTTTTTCATTTTTAATTTTATTCCGTTTTGTTTATTTTGAGTTTTATTTTATTTTACTTCATTGAACCTGGAATCATGCATAACATTCATATTAGCATTGCATTATGCATTTTGCACAAAAAAAAAGGGTGTGTGACGCGACTGCATCATTCATGCGATCGCGTCAAGTTGCGAAAAACACTTCCCACGCGACCGCGTCATTCACGCGGCCGCGTGCTTTGGAGATCGGCGTAAAGATCCAACGTCCAGAAAGTTCGGCTGAAATCGTGCAGCCATTGTGCGTTTTGCACAAAATGCCCACGCGATCGCGTCACTTGCACAACATCAACCCCACGCGACAGCGTGACGACGCAATCGCGTCACATGGATTGCACAACACCCCAAAAGGAGACAGAGAGTTGCGCTGAAATGACGCTGGAATCGTGCGTTTCGCACAATTTCCAGCGACGCAATCGCATGCCCCAGGCGATCGCGTCATTCGCTCCCTAACTCACTCCCTGCGATCGCGTGCCCTATGCGATCGCGTCAACCACCATTTCAGCCCAACCACGCGACCGCGTGCTCCACGCGATCGCGTGGATTCAAATTTATAACCCTCCCAGTCACGCGAACCCTACCATTTGCGCCCCCCCAAACCCCTCTCCTCCCTCTCTTCTTCTCAAATCACACCAACCCTACCCAGCCACCATCACCGAACGACCGCCACCCCGCCGACCACCCAGACACCGCCGCCACCCACCCCCTTCCTTCCCCCCCCTCTTTCTTCTTCTTCCTTCTTCTTCCTCCCTCCACCGCCCCTGCCTTCCTCCACGATCACCACCACCGTGCCGCCGTCACCGCTCAGCGCCACCCACGCCCCCCTTCCTTCCCCTATTCCCGCCTACCCCCATTACCCTTACCTTTCCCTCCCTGCCCCCGAACAGTAGCCACCGCCGCCGCGCCACCCTCCTCCGCCGCGCCAGACACCACCGCCACCATCCCCAGCCACCTCTCTGCCCAACTCTCCTTAATTCACCTACCAGGTTCTGACGAACGCCACCCTTCTATCCATTCGTAGTTAATTCATATTTTTCTATTTATGTTCATACTTCGGCTAGTTAGATATGCATGTTGTAGTGGATTCTAGGTTGTTAGGTAGCCTAGGATGTGGTTAGTGGATTTAGGCCTGTTTAATTGCACTGTTTGTGTTTCTTGTTTTATCAATTTGCAATTCTGCTGTTGCTGTGAAGTTAGTAATGTTCATATGCTGCTCTTCAAGTTCATGCTGCTATGCTCTTTCTTATTCATACTATTTAATTGCAGCTTTAATTTTGATTCATATGAACTATTCTGTTGCTGTTTATTTTCCGGGACAATCCAATTTTAGCCGGAATGCTGCCCAAATTTCTGTAAAATATTTCCATTCATGTCTTGGTTTTGGCATTTTCAATTGTGCTTTCCTTAGATTTAACCAAACCAATTCATGAATTCCAGGGCAAGCTTTCCTATTCTTTTTGATTTCCTGGTTCATAAATTGCATTTTTGATGCTTAGATTCCAATTTTTTGCTATTTCAATATCTATCTGAATCATCATCAACCTAATTTCCTTGGTTGGTTATGAGTTACCTGTAGCCTTTAATTGTGAATGCTTGTTACTTAGAAACTTATCATTATACCACTTACATTAACCCACTTTTTACTAACTCACTAATTTTAACTTCTTAAACTCTTTTTAAATTCTAACCAACCTAACCTTTCATACTCTCTCTTCTTAGTTTTTCACTTTCTCTTTCACCTTCTAACCATGGCATACTGATAATTTTTCCTACTTAACATGCCTTCTATTACATATTGGATTGTGAATTCTTCTTTTCAGACTTTTAACTCCTATACCATCCTTAAAAGACATTTACTTAACTCATTTTCCTTCTTCTACTGCTACTTTGCCACTTTGTGTTTCTTTTGATTATTTGCCTATTTGTTTTCCTGTTTTTTTTATATCCTGGTTTTCTGTCTTTCAGGATGTCTGCCAGCCAGAGAAAGGGAAAAGCAAAGGCAACTACTGGCAAATGTAAAAGAGGAGAATCCGCTATGTCCATCAAGGATATCATGCACGATGACTCCTGGCGGGAGAAAAACTTTACCCCGCAGGAGAAGGCCGACCAGCTACTCCCTGCTACTGATCCAGTAAAGTTTGCAACCCGATACTGTGAGCTGAAGTATCCGATGCTTGCAACCTCCAGGAACCTGTACCTAGAGAGGACTCTGAAGATCCCAGAAGAACTTCAGCAATACACCTCTGACCAGATCAAACAAAGAGGCTGGTTCTTCTTGGAGAGAAACCTGACTGAGGTCAATGCATCTTGGGTAAGGGAATTCTACTGCAATTACTTCAAGACATCCCTAGATGCAGTGAACCTAAGAGGGAAGCAGATTCTGGTCACTGAAGAGGCCATTGAAGATGTTCTAAAACTTTTGCCTAAATTCGATCAGCTGGATGGATATCAAAAAGCTGAGGAGGATATGCGCTTCATGAAGTTTGATTGGGATGCAGTCAAGGCCAGGATAGCCCTTGACCCGACCGTTCCTTGGATTATGGGTCAGAACACTACCATGCCAAAGGCAATCAAGCGGATTTACTTAAATAATGAGGCTCGGCTATGGCATCAGATACTTAGCAACTTCATTATGCCGAGTACTCACGAGACTGAGATACCAGCCGCTATGATCACCCTCCTATGGTGTGTGATGGAGGGTAAGGACCTGTACCTGCCACGCTTTATCCGGTACTATATGGCCAGGCTCCACGTTCGAGGCACTCTTCCCTTTTCTTATCTGATTACACAGCTAGACCGTAGAGCTGACGTGCCTTGGGAGGATGCTGATGAAAAAGCCACTTGCGGCAGAATGCAAGAAGATTATCCCTCACAACAGAAACTTTCTGGCTTTGGACTACAGACCTCCTTTCCTCACTGCTACTGCTGAGACAGCCACACCATCTGCTAGCCCCTCTTCCTCTACATGTAACGACCCAATTTTCAGTACGCCTAAGACATACCAGAAACCGAGTGCTACCAATTTGTCATCCTAACTATTATCTATTATTTATTATATGAGCCTGATTTGTTGTTAAGAGCGTAGTTAGTTAGTGAGGTACTTTTTTTTTCTGAAAACATTTGGATTAATAAACAAAATCATTTATAATCAATTCACAAATAAAAACAGATAAAACAGTTATAAACAATCACACATAAATACATCACAAGCAGCTAACAACATTCAGTGATCCAGCTTTTATTAGAGTATAGACTTTTAGTTAGAACACCCCTAGATATAGCTAGATAATAACTATATACATATACATACATACAACATCCCAGGTCCTGACCTGTTCAAGAGGTCCCTAAGCTGGCACCTAGGCTAGCCTAGACTCTATACTCGCCTAGTCCCTCTAAACTACTAAACCGAGGGAAAGTGCGTTCTAAGTCTTCAAAACTCAAGTCAGGTGGAACATCACCAAAAGATGGAACATCATCTACTATTCCTCTGCACGATCAGACGTTGCCATATGATGTCTCTCTGGTACCTCATCAGGTAGCCACATAACAGGAGTCTCGTACACAGGATTTAGGCTAAAGTGCGCATACGAACAGGGTGCAGACATTGGCTCGTCTCATAGTATATACATATAAACAGATAAAGAGATTCACCCTAGACTCAGAAGACTACCTAGAACGGAATCCTCTTTGTGAAACGGTCATCAGTAGATTACGGAAGGGTACTCCTGCTTCCATCTGAAGGGGGAAGGGAGAGAGAAGGGGTAAGAACTGGGGAGTTCTTAGTAGGGCCGTGGTTATTAGTTAAGTTCGTTAATTCCGTGTTATTTAGCAGATAAATAGCAGAATACAGAAAAGCAGTAAATAGAAGTTACAGATAAATAGAAAAGATAGAAAAAACAGATAGCAGAACACAAATAGAAGAATACAAGAAAATAACACAAACACAGACACAGAGAATAGAATACAAACAAAGAAAGCATACATTCATGCAACAATCATAATAGAGAAAATGCACAACCAAGTATGATGCATGTCTGTCCTATGCAGGCCATGAGCTCACGTGTCGGTTTACACCCTGCAACCCGACATTACCCAGGAACTAGTCCTAGATATGGCTTTATCTCTGTAGGTGAACTTCGGCCTACAGAAACAACACTCCCATAAGTGAACTTCGGCTTACAGGAATAGTTCAATCAAAACATAACAACTTTCTATAGGTGAACTTCGGCTTATAGAAATGGCACCTCTGTAAGTGAACTTCGGCTTACAGAAATGGCGCCCCTGTAAGTGAACTTCGGCTTACAGGTATCACAACTCTCTGTAGGTGAACTTCGTCCTATAGGAGCAACACCCCGAGATACACAATTGATATTCACTGTAGGTGAACTTCGGCCAACAGGAATAACAACTCACTGTAGGTGAACTTGGGCCTACAGGACCTCTAGGGCCAACAAAAAAGCAGCAGATGAACATACAATAGAATATCATGCCACAAGGCTTAACTCTTTATTTTTATACTCTTCTCCTCTATTCTCTTTGTTATATTACTCTTTTCTCTGTATCATCATTCATTATCATTCTCGTTATTCATCATCACTTTCACATTCTTATGCAGTACTTCTTTCTTTCTCTGTTCAATCATACTATATAAACTTTACAACTTTTACTTTTACAACATCTTAACTCAAACCATTTCTCTTTATCAGATTACTCTTTTCTCTGTATCCCTTTATTCTTCTCTGGTTACTCTGTTCTCTGTGTTTCTTTACTCTGCTTTGATTTCTCTGCTTAACATATGTATTTAAAGCTTATGTAAATGTCGGTATGAATAGTTAGCCTGTTCCAAGTATAGGTTCATTAAGTCTATACTGAAACAGCTTAACTTTTCATATAATACCTAACCCTAGTTGCAATTCAAGGACTAACTATGTTGCCCTAGTTTGTTCATTAATCTCTGCCTGTTTTTCTGTTATTAAAACTTTACAGACTTTTCTTTGGTTTTTATCTTTTCTTTAACTTCTTATCTTTCCTTTATCTTTGCCTCACTAACATGTTATTACCACTCCCTAAGTGTTTTACGAAGGTAATTATGAGATTCTATGCTTAAAGTTGTCTTTCTAAAGCTTTTACAGAAAACTACCTTTTTCGTATTATTTTATTATTTTTATTAAAATATTATTTTTAACTAAATATTATTATTTAATATTTTATTATTATTTATTATTTTATCATTAAATTTTTGAAAATTACCTTGCCTTTACTTTTTCACTTTCAAAATTCCCTTTTTACCTCGGTAACTTTTAATATTTCTACTTTAACCACCCTAACTTTCAGAAATTACCAAATAACCCCTCAAACACCAAAAATAATTACAACCTTGCCCTTTTTAAGATCTAAAAGGTGTTCTTCAATGTTCTTCATCACACTCAAAGTGTTCTTCGTGTTCTTCGTAAATTCTTCAGATTCTTTCTTTGTTTTCACCCGTTTTTCAGTCTTTTCAGCAACCGGTTTTTACCAAAATTCAAAATAAATTCCCAGCCACTAAAACCCCATCTTTTCTACATGATTTTAACACAAATTGAACCCCAATTTAGGGCCTAGGGTTTCGTTTTCCAGCTGCTCCAAGAACATGAACTTTAAAGCTTGAATTTTATCAAATTTCATCAAAATTTCACCAAATTTTCACCAAGAATCAATCATATCTGCAACCAATTTTTAGCTCATCCAAATCATACAACATTCACACATCTCAAACAAAAATAATCAAGATTAATTTCGTGACACCCTACCTGGTTTTGCTGCTCCTAATTCAGTTAGACTTTTAGGTGGTCCTTTAGCACTTTTTCCTCCTAAATCACATCAAGAACAACTTTAAATCCAAAAACCCTCAACTAACCAAATCTCCCTCATCACGTTAGGAGGTGATTTCTAACCTTAGACTTGTTGGAAAGTCACGTTTCTTGGCCCTCAAGTCAAGTTAAGCAAGAGATCTAAGGAAGAACATCAAGAAAACACTTGTTTAAGCATGTTTCCCTGAAAACCGAATTGAAAGAGGAAAGGAACAGCCATCTCACCTTATTTCCAGCCTTGATAAGTTACATGGTTATGTAGAGGAAGAAGAGAGGATCATTTTGGTGAAATCAGAGTTTTGATTTGAGTTTTGGTTCAGAAGAAATCAAGCTTTGAAGATTAAGTGTTCATGAAGTTTTCTCTCTTTTCTCTCCATTCAATTTCGGCCAAAGGGAGTAAATGACCAGCCTTGGAGTGTCTTGGGGGTGTAAGGTAAGTTGTGATTGGTTGGCTTGGAGGTGGGTTAAAATAATATTAAAATATTTCAGGTATATAACTGCTGAAACTAGATGTATCGGAACACTTGTAAAAACATCTCTAAAAATTATTTTCTGAGCGACTAGCATAAATGACACTAGTAACATATTTATTATGAGAATAGAACATGTATGATGAGGCCTTAGCATTGCTAAAGTCATCAGAGAGTGCTGGTGCTAAGTGGTGCGCAGAAATTGTGATTACACTTTGATTATGTAAAATTCATTGCTCTTTCTTTCCCTGGCAATGGCGCCAAAAACATGATGCCAATACCATGGTTCACAACTTCGCACAACTAACCAGCAAGTGCACTGGGTCGTCCAAGTAATACCTTACGTGAGTAAGGGTCGAATCCCATGGAGATTGTTGGTATGAAGCAAGCTATGGTCACCTTGTAAATCTCAGTCAGGCAGATATAAAATAGTAGTGGGGTTTTCGAAATTAATTAATAAAATAAGGATAGAAATACTTATGTAACTCATTGGTGAGAATTTCAGATAAGCGTATGGAGATGCATTCGTTCCTCTGAACCTCTGCTTTCCTGCTGTCTTCATCCAATCAATCTTACTCCTTTCTATGGCTGGCTTTATGTAAGGATGTCACCGGTGCCAATGGCTACTTTCGATCTCTCTCGGGAAAATGGTCCAAATGCTCGGTCACAGCACGGCTAATCGTCTGGAGGCATCACCCTTGTCGTTGGTTGCATCCTATTCCTCTCTATGAAAATGGTCCGATGCGCTGTCACTGCATGGCTAATCATCTTGGAGGTTCTCGATCATACTGGAATAGGATTTACTATCCTTTTGCGTCTGTCACTATGCCCAGCACTCACGAGTTTTGAGTGCGTCACAGTCATTCAATCCTAGAGTCCTACTCGGAATACCACGGACAAGGTTTAGACTTTCCGGACTCTCATGAATGCCGCCATCAATCTAGCTTATACCACGAAGATTCTGATTAAGATATCTAAGAGATACTCATTCAATCTAATGTAGAACGGAAGTGGTTGTCAGGCACGTGTTCATAGGGAATGATGATGATTGTCACGTTCATCACATTCAGGTTGAAGAGCGAATGAATATCTTAGAAGCGGAATAAGTTGAATTGAATAGAAAAATAGTAGTACTTTGCATTAATCTTTGAGGAACAGCAGAGCTCCACACCTTAATCTATGGAGTGTAGAAACTCTACCGTCTGAAAATACATAAGTGAATAAAGGGTAAGCATGGCCAAATGGCCAGCCTCCCATGGAGGTCTAGAGATCTAAAAATGATCAAAAGATGATTCCAAAGATGTCAAATACAATAGTAAAATGTCCTATTTATAATAAACTAGCTACTAGGGTTTACAAAAGTAAGTAATTGATGCATAAATCCACTTCCGGGGCCCACTTGGTGTGTGCTTGGGCTGAGCTTGAGTGTTACACGTGCAGAGGCTCTTTCTGGAGTTGAACGCCAGCTTTTGTGCCAGTTTGGGCGTTGAACTCCACTTTGCAACTTGTTTCTGGCGCTGGACGCCAGAATTGGGTAGAGAGCTGGCGTTGAATGCCAGTTTGTGTCGTCTAAACTTGGGCAAAGTATGGACTATTATACATCGCTGGAAATCCCTTGATGTCTAATTTCCAACGCAATTGGAAGCGCGCCATTTTGAGTTTTGTAGCTCGAGAAAATCCATTTTGAGTGCAGGGAGGTCAGAATCCAACAGCATCAGCAGTCCTTCTTCAACCTCTGAATCTGATTTTGATTCAAGTCCCTCAGTTTCAGCCAGAAAATACCTGAAATCACAGAAAAACACACAAACTCATAGTAAAGTCCAGAAATATGAATTTAACATAAAAACTAATGAAGACATCCCTAAAAGTAACCAGATTCTACTAAAAACATACTAAAAACAATGCCAAAAAGCGTATAAATTATCCGCTAATCACTAAGCTGCACCAGTAAACTGTGAACCCGGTTAAACCGATTTCTTGTTTTTAATTAAAACAGACCAGGTAACCTTATAATATCATTCAAGCATTTTCTAATACTAATATAATGATAATATTATACTATTATCTCTCTCCTCTCATGAATCGACTCCGGTTCGTCAAACAGAGACTATTTACGAAAATCAGAATCAAAATTGCCAACCGATACGGTTCAAAAACTAGGTTCTTCGCGATTGCATTATCGAGCTTGCCTCAGAGGAGGTTCTAGCTTAAGGATGACATAATGACAATGAGGATCGAGATACTTGTTAATATAGAAGTGGTGTTCTCTTTACTGATCTTCCGGAGAAATCCGTGCCTTTAGAAAAGTTCTCGCGTACTCGAAAATCAGGGTTGTTACATTCTACCCTCCTAAAAGAAAATTTTGCCCTCAAAATTTCAGCCGCGTGAAAGAATCTTTCTTTAAGCAGTCTATTTCCTTCAAGCCATCCTGACGAAGATATCAGTTCATTCCTTACAGCATCCAAATCTCACACAGCCATAGCCATGAAGATCATAACAGCTATAGGAATAGTTGTGCCTCGCACAAATTTGTCGTTCGGAACTCGATTAAACCATGCCTTTTTACAGTCATTGAGGTCTTACCCGCACCAAACAATCAATATTAAGGTGATCAGTCTTAATATCTCAAGCTAGGTACGAACATTCTCAAAATGAGCACTCATAGACATTCATGCCAAATGTATCTTAAAGATACCCTAACGGCATGAGACACACAAGCAGAGTATGCAATGAAGCATAGTCAGTCCACTCCCCAGGCTCTACTGGGAACGAACTGCTCTGATACCAAATTGTAACGACCCAATTTTCAGTATGACTAGGACATATTAAAAACCGAGTGCTACTAATTTGTCATCCTAATTATTATCTATTATTTATTATATGAGCCTGATTCATTGTTAAAAGCGTAGTTAGTTAGTGAGGTACTTTTTTTTTTTCTGAAAATATTTGGATTAATAAACATAATTATTTATAATCTATTCACAAATAAAAACCGATAAAACAGTTATAAACAATCACACATAAATACATCACAAGCAGCTAATAACATTCAGTGATCCAGCCTTTATTAGAGTATAGACTTTTAGTTAGAACACCCCTAGATATAGCTAGATAATAACTATATACATATACATACATACAACATCCCAGGTCCTGACCTGTTCAAGAGGTCCCTAAGCTGGCACCTAGGCTAGCCTAGACTCTATACTCGCCTAGTCCCTCTAAACTACTAAAGCGAGGGAAAGTGCGTTCTAAGTTTTCAAAACTCAAGTCAGGTGGAACGTCACCAAAAGATGGAACATCATCTACTATTCCTCGGCACGATCAGACGTTGCCATATGACGTCTCTCAGTGTTTATTGGGTTAATCACTCTATTCTTCTTTTTATTTTTACTTTCTATAACTTTGTTCTTCATCTAACCTATTGACAATTATAGAATATAAACATATACCCTTACCTTTACCTTGGCCCCATTACAACCTTAACTAAAGACCTCATGATTTTTGGTATGTCTATATTCTATAATTGTCGATTGGTTAGATGAAGAACAAAGTTATAGAAAGTAAGAATAAAAAAGAAGAATAGACTGATTAACCCAATAAACACTGAGTGACTAGAGAGTAAACACAAAATCCAGTGAGGGTTCAATAGCTCATTAACATATATCTCTGTTGAAATTATTAATTGTCTTGCAAGTTTATAAAATGTTTTTCTCTCCCATTTCAATTGTAAAGGCACTTTATCAACTATCTAAGGTTTGGCTATATATATATATATATATATATATATATATGACTCCTTGAGAATGTGAATTAATTCAACTACATGCAAGCTTTATATACAACTGCATAAAAATTAGAATTGCGTGATTCATGTAGGTAGTAGCATTTAGAGTAGATAGCATTGCATGAGATTCTATCACTTTAACCTTAACTTACTCTTTATCTTGGACTTAGCATGAGGACATGCTATTGTTTAAGTGTGGGGAGGTTGATAAACCCATATTTTATGATATATTTTGTGCTTAATCTGAGTGATTTATTCAATCCTTCACCCACTTATTCATATTAATTGCATGGTTTTACTTTCCTTTCCTTATTATGTGATGTACGTGAAAAACATGTTTCCTATGCTTAAAAATAATTATTTTTGATTACCCTTTATTTCCATTCGATGTCGTGATTCGTGTGTTGAGTAGTTTTAGATCTTTTAAGGCAGGAATGACTTAAAGAATGGAAAGAAAACATACAAAATTGGAAGGAAAGCACAAAACATAGTTTTTGAAGAAACTGGCAGCCACGCGATCGCATGGGCAACGCGGCCGCATGCTAGCGCAAAAAGGCATTGACACGGCCGTATGACTGACGCGACCGCGCGCCTCGAGCGAAATACATATGACACGGTCGCATGACTGACGCGACCGCATGACAAGGAAAACTCCGAATGACGCGACCACGTGACCCACGTGGACGCGTGACAGAGGCCACGCACCAGAAATTGCAGAAAACGCTCATAGCGAATTCTGAAGCCCTTTTTGGCCCAAATCCAAGTCCAGAAAGCATAGACCAGAGGTTATGAAGTGGGAGAATGCATCCATTCAAGGAGAGTCTCCACTTTAGTTTGTTTTCATGATTTAGATTTAGTTTTGAGAGGGAGATTCTCTCCTCTCTCTTTAGGATTAGGATTTAGAATTAGGATTTTATTCGCTTTCAAGATTATCTCTTTATCAGGTTCAATATTCCTTTTTATTATTTTCCTAATTTTATTTATGAATTCTTCTATGTTATAGATTTCTCTTTGAATTAATGTTATTTAAGATTTTTCAGTTTATTATTGCTTTCTTTTATTTACATTATTGTTATTCCCATCTGAAGACATTTTTATTCCAGTAGATTTACTCTTCTCCTTTTGGTCTTGGTTAAGAAATCAATAACTCAGGAGTTATCAAACTCAAACATGATTGATAATTGTCATCTTTGTTAATTAAATTGAACTTCAATAATCCCAATCTTTTCCTAGGAAATAAATAGGATCCGAAGATCAAACCAATTAATCCCTTGACCTTCCTTTATCTTAGTAAAGGTTAACAAGGTGGAATTAAGATTGAATTCTCATCATCATTGATAAGGATAACTAGGATAGGACCTCCAATTTCTCATACCTCGCCAAAAGTTTATTTACAGTCATTTATTTATTTTACTTGCCATTTAAATTACTTGTTCTTCATTTACTTTATTTGCTAATTAGACTATTCGCTCATCATTCTCAAAACCCTAATTTACAATCTCCATAACCAATAATAAGAATATACTTCCCTGCAGTTCCTTGAGAAGACGACCCGAGATTTGAATACTTCGGTTATCAATTTATTTAGGGGTTTGTTACTTGTGACAACCAAAACGTTTGTACGAAGGGATTTCTGTTGGTTTAGAAACTATATCTACAACGCGACTATTTTTATAAATTCTTTACTAGCAAAAATCCTAATGTCATGCGTCTTGGTAGGAAACTTTTTAGGGAATTGGCAACGTTTATTTGAATAATAAATGAAATAAAAACATTAATATAAGTATGTACATATGAGTGCTTACCCTTAGAGGTCGGGCAACTTCTTAGATCTCGGCCTGGCGCCTCATTAAAAACCTTTCCAGGAAAAAGAGTGCGCCTTGACCTAAAATCTTTACTTTTCTCTAGCTATAGTACCTTCTTAGGTTACAGGCATGCCATGACCTTGGTAGTTCTCGCCCTTCGAGGTCGGACACCTTCTCCTTTTCAGTTAGCTGCTAGCTTCCCTTCTCCTGACCAACCTGCTCCGATATCATTTTGGATTAAGATGAGATCATTGGTGGTGAAGCTTCGCTGGACTACCTTCCGATTATACCTCAGAGCCATTCGACGCTTTAGGGCTTCCTCTCTAATCCGAACTCTTTCTCGAACTTCTGGAAGTAGGTCGAGCTCTTCCCTTTTATTTTGGGGGTTGGTATCTTCATCGTAGAGGATCGTCCTAGGAGATCCTTCTTCTAACTCCACGGGAATCATTGCCTCCATTCCGTACGCAAGTCGGAATGGTGATTCTTCAGTAGTTGAATGTGTTGTCTGATATGCCCATAGGACTTGTGGGAGCTCTTCTGCCCAAGCTCCTTTGGTGTCTTGTAATTTCCATTTTAACCCAGCCAGTATCACTTTGTTGGTGGCTTCCGCCTGTCCATTGGCTTGTGGGTGCTCTATAGAGGTGACCTGGTGCTTGATTTTGAAATCGGCTACCAGGTTTCTAAAGCCTGTGTCGGTGAATTGAGTACCATTATCTGTGGTGATGGAGCATGGGACCCCAAACCTTGTGATAATACTTCTGTATAGAAATTTTTAACTTTTTTGGGCGGTGGCGTTAGCTAACGGCTCTACCTTAATCCACTTTGTGAAGAAGTCCATGCCCACAATGAGAAACTTGACTTGTTCGGATCCTTGGGGGAAGGGTCCCAAGAGGTCGAGCTCCCACTTTGCGAATGGCCAGGGTGAAGTAACGCAGATGAGCTCCTCAGGTGGAGCTTTGTGGAAGTTGGCGTGCTTCTGGCATGGCGAGCATGTTTTAACAAACTTTGTTGCTTCCCTCTGCAAGGTCGGCCAGTAGAACCCAGCTTGGAGTACCTTTTGGCAAGGGCTTGTGCCCTAAGGTGATTGCCACACATGCCACTGTGGACTTTTTCAAGGACTTCCCTTGTAGCGGAGGTCAGGATGCATTTTAAGAGAGGTGTAGAGATTCCTCTCTTATATAGGACGTCTTGTATTATGGTGTAGTACTGTGCTTCTCGTACTAGCCTTTTTGCCTCCTTTTTGTCTGCGGGAAGTGTTTTCGACTTGAGGTAGTTGATTATGTGAGTCATCCATCCTTGATCATGTCCTGATATGGCTAGGATCTTTTCTTTCTCCAAGGTTGATGGACTTTGGAGTGTTTCTTGGATGAGACTTCTATTGTTGCCCCCTGGTTTGGTACTGGCTAGTTTTGAGAGTGAATCAGCACGGGAATTCTGTTCTCGGGGTATATGTCGGACCTCATATCCCTTAAATTGTCTGAGCTATTTTTTCGTTTTGTCAAGGTATTTTTTCATAGTGGGATCTGTTCCGAGGGTGTTACTTAAAACTGTAGGTCGATCTCGGACGAGATCTTCTGTGTTGTCGGAGATGACGTGTCCGGCTGGTGGGCGGCGGCCGGAGCTGTCGTGTCCAACTTGTTGGACTGGCTGTACTGCTGATCCTTTGTCACCGGAGGGTGGGGGGTACCTGCAAGAGACTCCGATGCTTAAGTTAGCATGGGTATTAAACAGGTTTTTAGTAGAATCAGAGTATGAGTTATACTTGGGTGCTCCAGTGTATTTATAATAGTGTGGAGTGACCTTTTTAGATAAGATAAGTTAGTTATTTTATCTTTATCTTATCTTATCTTTGAGTGAGGTCAGCTTATCTTCAAGGGAACCGCCCTTCTCTCTGTAGGCTTAGGATGCCTTTGGATTTGAGTCGTATTCCTTAAGTTGGGCCCCTTTTTGGGCTTTCCTGTTGATTTGACCGAGCTCTTTGAGAAGAGGTTGGATAGCCTGACCTGAAGAGGTCGATCGCTTTGTTACTGAACATCCCGGATCGGATAGCTCGACCCAGGGTGTGAACAGTGCCCCTGCTTGAGCTCGGTCTTCTTTTTTAAGGTCGAGTCCTTGACTTCGATCCTTCTCTAGTGAAGCCGAACTCGAGCATTTGTCAATTTCTTTCTTTGTAGAAAATTTTTGAATGTGGAACGTTTTCCTCTGAAAGCGCATGCTTTTATATCAGTGCTCTGTTATTGGGAACGTGCGAGGGTTTAATACCTTCATTAATTGGTTTTAATTACCCCGTTTCCCTTGGCTTTTTATTTTGAATTTTGCAATCAGAAACGGTTTCTTTTCTTTGTTTTTCTTTGTAACTTCTACCTTCACTCTTTCGCTTCCTGTTTTCACCTACACTTTGCCTTTCTTGCGTTGCGGTGTCATTCGGCAATTTTCTGGGCGAATCCGTCTTTCCATTTTCAATCTCCTTCAAAGCTTCTTCCTTCGTTCAGGTTGATTTTTCTTTCTTTGTGCTTCTTTTTTTGTTTTTTGCTTCGGTTCTTTGTTAAAGTTTTGAATGCATGTTTGGAAAGCTTGAATTGTCGTGCTCGCTTGTCGCTATGCTGCATGTTTTTCTGGTTTTTTATGAACCTGTTTTACTTTGCCCAGAAGGTTGCTCCTTTTAATGACACTCGCTCTGTTGATGATTTTATTGATAATCCTTTGTAGAAAGTAACGATTTTTTATGGTGGCTTGTTTGTTTAGAGTGTTTATTTTCTGAAAAAGGTGGCGTCTTTGATGACTTCTTGTTGATACTTTCATTGCTTGGTAGTTCCGTCTGCAACTGTGAATTTGGGAGGAAGTTATTTTGATGACTTTATTTGAGTTGTAGCTCGTGGCTTTCTTCTCAGAGTGTTATCTTCCTGTTAAGATGTGTAGAGATGTAGACTTGTAGGTTTTCCTGAGTCCTTGTTCCTTAAGTTGCCTCCAAAGGATGCCCTTGGATCTTTAGTGTGGGTCCTGGGGTTTCCTTTCGTTGCTTGTATTGCTCTGGTGTCATGCTTGTCCGAGTTATTCTGATATGGTTTTTGACTTTATCTGAGATGTTTGGGTTAGTAATCCCTTTTCTTCTTTTCTTGCTGTAGGACTAGTTGACCTCATGTCTTCTCGTAAGAACATTGTTGAAACATCTTCTCAAGTCCCTGAGGGCATGGCTGATTGGATGGATTTGATGGTTCTTTTATGTGTTTCTTTGGTTGATTCTGAATTTTGTCAGCAGCTTAGGCAATATCATAGGGTTTGTAATAGTGATAGTGAGGAAAAGAATTATGAGCTTGTACCCCCTACTTCTGAAGAGAGAGTTTGTTTTTCTACTTGAGTTGCTGGAGACCGTCCTTTTTTCTATGCATACGATTTCTTCTTTGGCCAGATGAGCATCACCATTCCTTTTACTCCTTTTGAGACCAATCTGTTGTGGTCTTGCAATGTAGCTCCATCCCAACTTTACCCCAATTCTTGGAGCTTTATAAAGATCTTTCAATTGTTGTGTCGTGAACTTGACGTCCCTGCCTCGCAATCCCTTTTCTTTTATTTGTTTGTCTTGACAAAACCTCGGGTAGTGAAGAAAAAGGCTGCTTGGGTTTTTTCCGAGTTTCGCAAGGGAAGAAAGTTTTTTCTATGTATGACGAATCATTTTGTGATTTTAAGAACTATTTCCTCAAGGTCCGAGCTATTGAAGGAGCTCGGCCCTTTTTTCTGGATGAGAATGATGTGCCTAGTTTTCCTTTAGAGTGCAAAAAGAACATTGTTGTGTCGAGGTTTTTATGGGAGATGTGGGACGAGGTCGAACAGGCCTTTGTGACTGTGTTGGAGGAGAACTGGGGGGAGCCTCCCTATCTTGATACCAAGAAATTCTTAGGGGACCCCTCACTTCTCCGAGCTGAACTGGGTAGTGATCGATTTCCTTTCTTTGTTTGTTGATTTTATTTTTTGCAAGCTCTTTTCTGATTTGTAACTTGATTTCTCACTGTTATGTGTTGCTTGTAGATATGATTAAAAATAATAAATCTATGAAGGCCTTCAAGAGAGCTAGGAAGGCTACTGTCGCCCAAAACATCTCGGCCAAAGCGGCCGGAGAGGAATCGTCCCAGGTTCAATCGAAGCCATCCGTGCCGAGTTCACCTGGGCCGAGGAGGGTGATCCCTACTCCCCGGATTCGTCTAACTGACCCTCCGCAAACTTCAGCTGCTGGTGCTGGCGCTCCTCCTCTGAAAAAGCAAAAAACATCTGAGCCTTTTAACCTTGATGCCCCTGATTTTGATGCCGTCGAGTTTGTCGACCAACAGATTGCCCCATATGGAGGTCTTCCAATGGATGATGTGTCCATTCTTCATCACCTGGAGTTCATAACTAGAAGTAGTGTGAAGATGGCTCATATGGGTGCGGCTCTTTCTCGAACTGCTCAGGGTATCCCGGTTCATGCTACAAAATCTTTCATGCTGGAGGCTAAAGCAGAGTTTGATAGAATTAAAGGTTTGAAGGAGGAGCTGGAGGTAAAGTTGGCGAAGGTGGAGAAAGAATTAGAGGGTGAAAAGGCTGGTTCTATGGCCTTGGTGGCTTCCGTGAAGTTGGCTGAGGACACAGCATTGAGGCACAAGGACAGCTATGTCACATCCTACCGTGAAGTAATGCGTCTCAGAGAAGAGTTGGAGTCTGCCCGGGTTGACTATGCTGAGCTCCAGGGTCACCTTGTGGGCAGCGTAAATGCTGCTTATGAGAACCTGAAGGAGCAAGTTCGAGTTCTTGCTCCCGAGGTCGACCTTACTCTTTTCAGCCTGGACAATGTCGTGAAGGAGGGCAAGATTATTCCTGACGACCTTGATGACGACGATATTGAACCTCTGGCTGTGCTAGTTGCCAAAGCCACTGTTGTGCCGACTTCTTCAGCTCCTCCTGGCGGGATTAGTCATCTCGTGCCCGAGCATGACTGTCAGATATTGAATCGAGATGACAGGACGGTGGATGTTGTGCCCCTCCAGACTCGTCCTCCTTCGCCCCATGTTGATGCCACCTCTGGAAAACCTCTGGATCCTCTTTAGTTATTTGTGTATGGCCCTGTCTGTGGGCTTTTGAACTGTTTATTTTTTGTAAATGGTATTTTGCTGACTGTTGACACTCTCTTGGTTGCTTGTTTAGCAACTTTATTTTGAAAAACAAAGCAGTTTCCAAGTTTTTGGGGCTGATTTTAGTGGCCTCTGAAGCTTGCCTTTATTATAGCTAGCAGTTTTTATATCACGTCTGTCTGCACTTGTCTTGGCACCTTTCTAGTTTTTTAGGAGTGTTGGAACTTTTTGTTGTATAACGCTGAAGTCGCCGATTTCATTATGTCGGTTTTGTCCGAGCTGTTGTTGATAATCCTCTTTTTTGGACCCCTTTTTAAGCCTCTTTCAGGGATTATTTTTGTAGCTTTATGTTTTGGATCGACCTCTTCGCGTTGGGTTCTTCTAAGTTATTTTGTAATCCTCTTTCTTCGACCTTGTTCAGGTCTCTTTCAGGGATTACTTTTATAACTTTTATGTTTTGGGCCAACTTCGTCATGTTGGGCCCTTCTAAGTTATTTTTGTAATCCTCTTTCTTGGACCTTGTTCAGGTCTCTTTTAGGGATTACTTTTATAACTTTTATGTTTTGGGCCGACTTCGTCATGTCGGGCCCTTCTAAGTTATTTTTGTAATCCTCTTTCTTGGACCTTGTTCAGGTCTCTTTCAGGGATTACTTTTATAACTTTTATGTTTTGGGCCGACTTCGTCATGTCGGGCCCTTCTAAGTTATTTTTGCAATCCTCTTTCTTGGACCTTATTCAGGTCTCTTTCAGGGATTACTTTTATAACTTTTATGTTTTGGACCGACTTCGTCATGTCGGGCCCTTCTAAGTTATTTTTGTAATCCTCTTTCTTGGACCTTGTTCAGGTCTCTTTCAAGGATTACTTTTATAACTTTTATGTTTTGGGCCGACTTCATCTTGTCGGGCCCTTCTAAGTTATTTTTGTAATCCTCTTTCTTGGACCTTGTTCAGGTCTCTTTCAGGGATTACTTTTATAACTTTTATGTTTTGGGCCGACTTTGTCATGCCGAGCCCTTCTAAGTTAAAGTAATCCTCTTTTATAGGGTTGGCCAGACCTCCTTCTAAGTTATTATTTAGCAATCCATTAAGACCTCGTCAGGTCTTTTCTCCGGATCACTTCCGATAACTTCTTGCATTATTCTATTTTTATCTTTGCCGATTTGTAGAATGTGAGTTCAATCCTTGTTTAATCGACCTTGAGATTAATTTGGTTTTCATCTCTGCTGGTCTTTATCGTGATCGTGCAGTGAATTCAATTTTCACTTTCTGCCGATCTGTTGCTTTATAATCGGACGATGAATGTTTCAGATTAATGCGGCTTGAGCATTTGTAGAATATCTAAACATATTTTATTTAAAGGAAAATGCAAATATGTACATGTGGAGTTTTTATCCTTTTGAGTCGGATAATTTGTGGATCTCAACTTGGTGCCTCATTAAAAAACCTTTTCAGAAAAAAGAGTACACCCTATGCTGAGATCCCTTACCATTCCTAGCTATAGTACCTTCTTAGGTTGCAAGCATGTCATGACCTGGGAAGCTCTCGCCCCTCGAGTTTGGATAGTCTGTAGTAGCCCTTCCCAAGTACTTCTATGACTCGGTAGGATCCTTTCCAGTTTGTTGCCAGCTTTCCTTCTCCTGGTCGAGTTGTTCCGATATCATTTCGGATTAGGATGAGATCATTCTCAGCGAAACCTCTTGGCACTACCTTTTGATTATATCTGGAAGCCATTCGACGTTTTAGTGCTTCTTCCCTGATTCGAGCTCTTTCTTGGATTTCAGGAAGTAGGTCGAGCTCTTCCCTTTGAAGTTGGGAGTTGGCTTCTTCGTTGTAATGAACCACTCTAGGCGACCCTTCCTCGATCTCTACTAGGATCATTGCCTCCGTTCCGTATGCTAATCGGAAGGGTGATTCCTTTGTGGTGGAATGTGGCATTGTTCGATATGCCCATAGGACTTGTGGGAGTTCTTCGGCCCAAGCTCCCTTTGTGTCTTGTAATCTCCATTTTAGCCCAGCCAATATGACTTTGTTGGCAGCTTTGGCTTGTCCATTGGCTTGGGAATGTTTGACAAAAGTGAACTGGTGCTTTATGTTTAAGTCGGCTACTAATTTTCTGAAGCCTGCATCTGTGAATTGGGTGCCATTGTCCGTGGTGATGGAGTATGGGACCCCGAATTTGTGACGATGTTCCTATATAGGAATTTTCGACTTCTTTGAGCAGTAGCGTTAGCTAGGGGTTCTGCCTCGATCCACTTTGTGAAATAGTCTACCCCTACTATGAGGAATTTAACTTGTCCCGATCCCTAAGGAAAAGGTCCGAGAAGGTCGAGTCCCCATTTTGCAAATGGCCATTAATGAGGCCCATGATGGCGGCCTCTGTTGGTAGGCTTTGTATGTCTAGGCATGTTTTGTTAAATCTTTCCATGTAGTTGCGAAGGCTTTCCCGATCTCCTTGCTTGATTCCTAATAGGCTGGGGGCGTGCTTAGCCTTATCTTTTTGGATGGAGAATCTGGCCAGGAACTTTTTGGCTAAGTCATCAAAGCTTGAGATGGACTTTCGGAGGTAGGTTGTCGAACCATCTGATTGCTGTCTTTGTGAGAGTCGTTGGAAAAGCTTTGCAGCGAACTACAACCGAGGCGTCGGTGAGGTAGATTCTACTTCTGAAATTACTGAGGTGATGGTTGGGATCTGTAGTGCCATCGTACAAAGTCATATCCGGAAGTTTGAAGTCCTTAGGGATTTTGGTTTTCATGATTTCCCTAGTGAATAGATCTTGATCCTTGCGAGAGTTATCCTCAGGGGTGGACCGAGTAGCTTTGGCTTTGAGATCGGTTTCGAGTTTTAAAAGTTTATCTTCTAATTCTCGGCGTCGCCTTACCTCTCTTTGTAAATCTTTCCCAATTTCTCGTTGGTGCTGGGTTTCTTTTTCAAGTTGCTTTAAACAATCTTGAAGCGCTTCTATCACTCTAGGATTTGATGAGTTTTTGTCCCCGTTAGATTTTGGGGTATCTTTTAGCGTATTGCCCACGTTTTTGTGCGGTTTTCTATCCTCTAGATCTGAATCATGGTCGTTGTCATGGTTGTCCGCTAGGGTGTTACCTGAAACTATAAGTCGATCTCGGACGAGATCTTCTGTGCTGTCGGAGATGATGTCTCTGGCTGGTGGATGGCGGCCGGAGCTGTCGTGTCCGACTTGTTAGACTGGCTGTACTGCTGATCCTTTGTCACCGGAGGGTGGGGGGTACCTGCAAGAGACTCTGATGCTTAAGTTAGCATGGGTATTAAATAAGTTTTTAGTAGAATCAGAGTATGAGTTATACCTGGGTGCTCCAGTGTATTTATAATAGTGTGGAGTGACCTTTTTTAGATAAGATAAGTTAGTTATTTTATCTTTATCTTATCTTATCTTTGAGTGAGGTCAGCTTATCTTCAAGGGAACCGCCCTTCTCTCTGTAGGCTTAGGATGCTGTTGGATTTGAGTCGTATTCCTTAAGTTGGGCCCCTTTTTGGGCTTTCCTGTCGATTTGACCAAGCTCTTTGAGAAGATGTCGGATAGCCTTACCTGAAGAGGTCGGTCGCTTTGTTACTGAACATCCCAGATCGGATAGCTCGACCCAGGGTGTGAACGGGATCCTCAGCTTGGTAGCTCCCTTCTATTTGCGAAGTGACTACTTGGGAGTCACTAAAGATGGTAAGCCTTTGAGCTCCTACTTCCCTAGCCAGCCTCAAACCAGCTAGTAGTGATTCATACTCATCTTGATTATTTACGGCAGGAAACTCGAACTTTAAGGAGAGCTCAATTTGGGTTCCCTGATCGCTTTCTAAAATGATGCCTGCGCCACTCCCGGTTTTGTTTGAGGAGCCAACTACATAAAGGCTCCACTTTGTGGGGGTGCCCGGGGTGTCAGTATACTCTGCGATAAAGTCGGCCAGGTTCTGGGATTTAATAGCTGTCCGAGCTTCATACTTGATGAAGTCTATTTTCTGTGAGATCCCTTTTATGGGTTGGTTGGTACATACTCTGATGGTGTGAGCTTGAAAGCATGGTCGGAGTCATCAGGAAGTGAATATGAGGGTGTAGGCAAACTTTTCAATCTTTTGATAGTTTAATTCAGCCCCTTGTTTCCCACTTTCGTCTTCTCTGACTAGTGCTGATGCTATTGCCCAACTTCCTACTGCAAGGTATAGTATAAGCTCATTACCTTCCTGAGGTCGAGTAAGGACAGGTGGTTACCCCAGAAATTTCTTGAAATCTTGGAAGGCTTGTTCGCATTCTGGGGTCCACTCGAACCTCTTTCCCTTCTTTAATGTTGCATAGAAGCGGAGAGATCTTAAGGCTGATCCAGCTAGGAACCTAGACAGAGCCACTAGTCATCCATTGAGCTGTTGGACCTC
The DNA here is from genome assembly GCF_059453495.1 of Arachis ipaensis. Classification (NCBI taxonomy): domain Eukaryota; kingdom Viridiplantae; phylum Streptophyta; class Magnoliopsida; order Fabales; family Fabaceae; genus Arachis; species Arachis ipaensis. The sequence continues at coordinate 92,493,268 of NC_142435.1, forward strand.
TTTGACACAGGTCGGACTTTTCATGTGAAGTATGGCCACTTATCTGGGTTTTCTTCGATTCCTCTTTGGGCCCTGACCCTGGGTATACGGCTAACATGTGGCATATTAGTTCGGGATCAATACCAGGCATGTCGGCGGCCTTCCATGCAAAGAGGTCGGAGTTATCTTTTAGGAGATTTATTAGCAGTTCCTTTAAGTCTTCTCTCAGGTTTGCTCTTATACTTGTTGTTTTGTTAGGATCGTCTCCAATTTGAACTTCTTGAGATTCACCTTTTGGCTGAGGGCGGAGTTCGTCGCGAGCTCAAATTCCCCTGAGTTCTATAGTATTGGTTTCTTTTCCTCTGGGGTCTCCTTTAAGGTTCAAACTTTCGTTGTAACAATATCGCGTGAGTTTTTGGTCTCCCTTTATGGTAGCGATCCCTTCCGGAGTGGGGAACTTCATGCATAGGTGTGGAGTGGAGATCACGACGGCGAGCTGGTTTAACGTCGTCCGACCTATTAACGCGTTGTAGGCCGACCTCACGTCGACTACAATATAGTCTATGCTCAACGTCCTGGACCGAGTTCCTTTCCCAAAGGTTGTATGCAGGGAGATGTATCCTAGTGGTTGAATCGGGGTGTCTCCGAGTCCGAACAAGCTATTCGGATGCGTTCTAAGCTCTTTGTATTGCAGGCCGAGCTTGTCAAAGGCGGATTTGAACAAGATGTCCGAGGAGCTTCCCTGGTCGATTAATGTTCGGTAGAGGTTGGCATTGGCAAGTATTATGGTAATGATCATGGGGTCATCATGCCCTGGGATGATACCTGCAGCGTCTTCTTGAGTAAAGGTGATATTGGGGAGGACGACCGACATGTCTTCTCCTCCAACATGGTACACCTCCTTGAGGTGTCTCTTGTGTGACGACTTAGAGATCCTTCCTCCTGCGAATCCTCCATTGATCATGTGAATATGCCTCTCAAGGGTGTGATGGGGATGTTCAGCTCCTCCGACCTCTTCATCCCTTCTTCTTTTCTTTGGTTCATCAGTTTTGCTGGCCAGGAACCTGTCTAGTCTTCCTTCCCAGGCTAGCTTTTCTATGACGTTCTTTAGGTCGTAGCATTCATTGGTAGGGTGCCCGTAGACTCGGTGGTATTCGCAATGCTCTGTCCGACTTCCTCCTCTTTTATGTTTAATCGGACGAGGGGGCGGGATCTTTTCAGTGTTGCATATATCTCTGTATACATCCACAAGAGACATTCTGAGCGAAGTGTAGTTGTGGTATTTTCTAGGTTTTCAGTAGGCTGGTCTTCTTTTTTCCTGGACTCTTTATCCTTGTCCCGAGGTGGTAGGAGAATCCAGATTTTGAGGTTTCTCCTAGTCGAGAGTTCTCCTCCATATTAATATACTTTTCTGCCCTTTCTTGTACCTCGTTCAAAGATGTTGGATGCTTTTTTATATGGGGTGGCTAAAGGGTCCTTCTCTTAGGCCATTAATGAGACCCATGATGGCTGCCTCTGTAGGTAGACTTTGTATATCCAGACATACTTTGTTGAATCTTTTCATGTAGATGCGGAGGCTTTCCCGATCTCCTTGTTTAATTCCTAATAGGCTTGGGGCATGCTTGGCTTTTTCTTTCTGGATGGAGAATCTAGCTAGGAACTTCTTAGCGAGGTCATCAAAACTTGCTATTGATATTGGCGGCAAGCTGTCGAACCACTTTATTGCCGTCTTGGTCAAAGTGGTCGGGAAAGCTTTACATCGGATTGTATCTGAGGCATCCGTAAGATACATCCGACTTCTGAAATTGCTGAGATGATGGCTTAGATCAGACGTACTATCATATAGAGTCATGTTAGGGGCTTTGAAATCCTTCGGTACTTTAGCTTTCATGATCTCCTTTGTGAACGGATCTTGGTCCTGATGGGGACTCTCCTTGTGGCTGGATTAAGTGGTCATAGTTTTGAGATCAGCTTCGAGCTTTAGGAGCTTGTCCTCCAGCTCTCGACTCCGTCTTGTTTCTCTATGAAGGTCTCGTTCGGCCTCATGCTGTCGATCGGCTTCTTGTTCAAGCTGTTTAAGGCGATGCTGTTGTTCACGGATAGCTTCCAAGATTTCTATGTTTGGGGGTTGTTTATCCCCCTTATTTTGAAATGTATCTTTTGGTGTGGTGATAAACCCCTTTTTTTAGGGTTTATCTTGTGTTGAATTTAGAGGGTTTTGTCAACTTTTCTCCCATTTATCCAATGAAATAGTATGGTTTTATAAATTCTCCTTTAATTGCGCTTAAGAGTGAAAACATGCTTTGTAGGACTTAAAATAGCTAAATTTAATTCACCTTAATTCTATTAGATGCCTTGATATGTTTGTTACGTGATTTCAGGTTTATGAGGCAAAGATTGGATTGAGGGAATGAAGAAAAAGCATGTAGAAATGGAGAACTCATGAAGAAATGAAGGAATCGCAAAGCTGTCAAGCCAACCTCTTTGCACTTAATCGATCATAACTTGAGCTACAAAGGTCCAAATGATGCAGTTTCAGTTGCATTGGAAAGCTAACATCTGCGGCTTCAAAATGATATAAGATTTGCCATTGTTACATCGCGTATAGGGACTCGTACATGCATGGTACGTGTATGCGCCGATGTCTGCACGTGATTTACTAATTACAACTTATGGCCAGCGATTTTAGGAGCATTTTGGGCCCAATCCAACTCATTTCTGATGCTATTTAACCCAATGATTGAAGAGGGATGAGACACTTAGACACTTAGTTAGTTTTAGTTTAGTTTTATCAAGCTTTTAGTTAGTTTCTAGAGAGAGAAGCTCTCTCTTCTCTCTAGGATTAGGATTAGGTTAGATCTAGATTAGAATTCCTTAGATCTAGGTTAATTTCATGCTTTGATTTACTTTTCCTTTTGTAATTCTTCTTCTTCTACATCTCTTCTCTCTAGTTTAGCATTTAATTCTTGTAATTCTCTACTTTTATGTTGATGCAATTTTGTTTCCTCTATTTTCTCTTAATGCAATTTATGATTCATGTTCCTCTATTGTTGATTTGCTTTCTTGTTGTCTAATTCCTTGCAATTGAGTAGTGTAGATTTACTTTTCTTGCAATTTTACTATGCTTTCCTTTTACTGCCTTCCAAGTGTTTGATAAAATTCTTGGTTGGATTTTAGAGTAGAATTTTATGCTCTTGGCTTGGGAAGGTAACTTAGGAACTCTTGAGTTACTAATGTCCAAGTAATTGATGATTGGGAGTCATTAACAAACAAATTTTTGTATCAAAAGGATTATTGATTGGTCTAGAAACTATACTTGCAATGGGATCTCATTAGAGAAATTCTATACCGTCAAAATTCCATTCATTATGTGGCTTCCGTGTTTTTATGCGGCGTTCTGTCCTCCAAGCCAGAGTTGTGATCGTTGTCAAGGTTATCCTCCATGATGATGGGATGACTTCCAGGTTCCCTGGCAATGGCGCCAATGTTTCGAGGGTTACCTGAAACTAAAAGTCGATCTCGGAGGAGATCTTGCTGTTGTGGTTGGAGCTGTTACGTTCGGCTTGCTAATCCTTGAGATATTGCTGATCCTTGATCATCGGAGGGGGGTGGTACCTGCAAGAGGCTCCGATGCTTAAGTTAGCATGGGCTTTGAGCAGGTATTTTGTGTAGAATCAGAGTATGAGTTATACCTGGGTGCTCCAGTGTATTTATAGTAGTGTGGAGTGACCTCCCTTTGAGATAAGTTAGTTATCTTATCTTATCTTTGTGAGTGGGTGATGAGCGGATAATTTATACCCTTTTTGGCATTGTTTTTACATAGTTTTTAGTATGTTTTTACATATGTTTTTGGCATTGTTTTTTAGTATGTTTTCACATTTCTAAACTTTACTATGAGTTTGTGTGTTTTTCTGTGATTTTTCAAGTATTTTCTGGCTGAAATTGAGGGACCGGAGCAAAAATCTGATTCAGAGGCTAAGAAAGGACTGCATATGCTGTTGGATTCTGACCCTCCTGCACTCGAAGTGATTTTTCTAGAGCTATAGATACCCAATTGGTACGCTCTCAATTGCGTTGGAAAATAGACATCTTGGGCTTTCCAGTAATATATTATAGTCCATACTTTGCCGCGGATTTGATGGCCCAAACCGGAGTTCAAATGCCAACCAAAGACCCTTTTTTGGAGTAAAACGCCAGAACTGGAGTTAAACGCCCAAACTAGCACCCAAGCTGGCGTTTAACTGTAAGAATGGCCTATGCATGTGAAAGCTTCAATGCTCAGCCCAAGCACACACCAAGTGGGCCTCGGAAGTGGATTTCTACACTATCTGTACTTAGTTTCTCATTTTCTGTAAACCTAAGTTACAAGTTTAGTATAAATAGCACTTTTTACCATTGTATTCGTATCTTCTGATCATCTTTAGACTTTTTACCTTTTTCTCTTATGTATTTTCTACGGTGGAGTTTCTACTCCTCATAGATTAAGGTGCGGAGCTCTGCTATTCTTCATGAATTAATGCAAGTACTATTGTTTCTCTTTCAATTCATGCCTACTTCTTCTCCAAGATATACTCTCGTACTTAATTCAGTTAAGTCAGAATGAAGGGGTGACCCGTGACAATCACCCACTATCTTCGTTACTCGCTTAGCCAAGATCCGCGTGCCTGACAACCACAAGCGGCCTACATGATGTTCAACGTAGTCATTGGACGACAGCCGGAGTATATTCTCCTGGGTCTCTAATACACGAACCGAGTCCGTGAGATTAGAACCTTCGTGGTATAGGCTAGAACCAATTGGTAGCATTCTTGAGATCTGGAAAGTCTAAACCTTGTCTGTGGTATTTCGAGTAGGATCTAGGAAGGGATGACTGTGACGAGCTTCAAACTTGCGAATGTTGGGTGCAGTGACAGTGTGCAAAAGGATAGAAAGATCCTATTCTGATGCTAGTGAGAACTAACAGATGATTAGCTGTGCGGTAGTTGTACCTGGTTTTTTTTTATCCGAGACGAGAAATCTGACAATTGATTAGCCGTGCAAAGATCGTACCTGGTATTTTTCATCCGAGAGGATCATACAGCTTGCCATGGAAGGGAGCACGCATGATTGGAAGAAGACAATAGGAAAGTAGAGGTTCAGAAGCAAGAAAGCATCTCCAAACGCTTATCTGAAATTCCCACCAATGAATTACATAAGTATCTTTATTTTATTTTATGTTTTATTTATCTTTTAATTATCAAAACCTCATAACCATTTGAATCCGCCTGACTAAGATTTACAGGATGACCATAGCTTGCTTCAAGCCGACAATCTCTGTGGGATCGACCCTTACTCACGTAAGGTATTACTTGGATGACCCAGTGTATTTGCTGGTTAGTTGTGCGGAGTTGTGAAAAGTGTGATCACAATTTCGTGCACCAAGTTTTTGGTGCCGTTGTCGGGGACTGTTCGAGTTTGGACAACTGACGGTTCATCTTGTTGCTTAGATTGGGTAATTTTATTTTATGTTTAAGCTTTTTTATTTTTATTTCGAAAAAAAAATTACAAAAAATTTAATAAAATCATAAAAACAAATAAAAACAAAAAAAAATTTATGTTTCTTGTTTGAGTCTAGTGTCAAATTTTAACTTTGGTGTCAACTGCATGTTTTTAATTTTTCTAAAATTTTCGAAAATTCATCCGTTATGTTCTTCATGATCTTCAAGTTGTTCTTGATGATTTTCCTTGTTTGATCTTTGATTTTTCTTGTTTTGTGTCTTTTCTTGTTTTTCTTGTGAATTTTCGAATTCATACTGTCTAAACATTAAAAATTTTAAGTTTGGTGTCTTGCATGTGTTTCTTTTCTTAAAAATTTTTCAAAAATATGTTCTTGATGTTCAACTTAATCTTCAAAGTGTTCTTGGTGTTCATCTTGACATTAAAAGTGTTCTTGCATGCATTATTTGATTTGATCTTAAATTCTTATGTCTTGTGTCATTTTGTTGTTTTTCTCTTTCTTCATTAATTCAAAAAAATCAAAAATAATATCTTTTCCTTATTTTACTCATAAATTTCGAAATTTTGGGTTGACTTAGTCAAAAAGTTTTTAAATTTAGTTGTTTCTTGTTAGTCAAGTCAAAATTTCAATTTAAAAATTCTATCTTTCCAAAATCATATCTTTTTCAAAATTTATTTTCAAATCTTTTTCAACTTTCATTTAATATTTTCGAATTCTTTCTAAAAATTTTTCAAAATCTTTTTCTTAATTTTATTTCATAATTTTTGAAATCTTTGCTAGCATTTAATATCTTGATTCAAAAAAATTTCAAGCTTGTTACTTTCTTGTTAAGAAAGGTTCAATCTTTAAATTCTAGAATCATATCTTTTAGATTTTTGTTAGTCAAGTCATCAACTTTAATTTTAAAAATCAAATCTTTTTAATTTCCTTTTCAAATCTTTTTCAAAATAAATTTCAAATCATATCTTTTTCAAAATTTTAATTTTAAAATCTTTTTCTAACTTCTTATCTTTTCAAAATTTATTTTCAAATCTTTTTCAATTAACCACTTGATTTTTTTGTTTGATTTACTATTTCTTATCTTTTTTTTTCAAAACCACCTAACTACTTTTTCACTTCTCATTTTCGAAAACAACTAACAACTTTTCAAAAAATTTTTTAATTAACTAATTATTTTAAATTCTAATTTTATTTTAATTCTTTTCTTAAATTTTGAATTCTAACTTAATTAATTAAATAAAAATAAAAATATTTTTCTTGTCCCTCTTCTTAAAATTCGAATACTCTCTCTCTCATCTCTTTCTATTTATTTATTTATTTACTAACAAATTCTCTTCTACTCATAATTCGAACCTTCTCCCCCTCTCTGTGTTCGAATTCCTCTCTCTCCTCTCTATTGTTATTCTTCTATTATTCTACTCACATAAAGGAATCTCTATACTGTGACATAGAGGATTCATCTTCTTTTCTGTTCTCTTTTTTTTATATGAGCAGGAACAGGGATAAAGACATTCTTGTCACAGCTGATCCTGAACCTGAAAGGACTCTGAAGAGGACTCTAAGAGAAGCTAAAGCACAACACTATGGAGAGGACCTTACAGAAAGTTTGAAAAAAGAAGAAGACATGGCAGCCGAACCCAACAACAATGGTGGAGATGCAAGGAAGATGCTTGGTGACTTTACTGCACCATCTTCCGACTTCTATGGAAGGAGCATTTCAATTCCTGCAATTGGAGCAAACAACTTTGAGCTTAAGCCTCATTTAGTTTCTTTAATGCAGCAGAATTGCAAGTTTCATGGACTTCCATTGGAAGATCCTCATCAGTTCTTAACTGAATTCTTGCAAATCTGTGGCACTGTTAAGACCAATAAGGTTAATCTCGAGGTCTACAGACTTATGCTTTTCCCCTTTGCTGTAAGAGACAGAGCTAGGATATAGTTGGACTCACAACCTAAAAAAAGCCTGAACTCTTGGGAAAAGTTGGTCAATGCTTTCTTGGCCAAATTCTTTCCACCTCAAAAGATGAGCAAACTTAGAGTGGAAGTCCAAACCATCAGACAGAAGGAAGGCGAATCCCTCTATGAAGCTTGGGAAAAATACAAGCAATTGATCAGAAAGTTTCCTTCTGACATGCTTTCAGAATGGAGCATCTTATGTATATTCTATGATGGTCTGTCTGAATTGTCCAAGTGATGCATTCGCATATTTACTATATTAGCTAGTTAGTTTAGTTAGTTTTAGTTTAGTTTCATTCATTATCTTTGAAATAAACAAGCATTTTTATGAGTTTTACTTCCATGCATTCATGAACCAAGAATTAGGTGAAATTTGGCATAATCCATGCAAATGATTCAAGGAGTTTATAAACAAGTTGATGTGAATGATTCCCTTGAAATTTATTGCATAAGATGGCAAGACTTTGAGGAAGGTTCTTTGGTTTATGTTAGGTAATGAGGCAAGAAGGCAATGGAGCAAGAAATGGAGCAAGAATTGGAGCAAAAAGGCTTGAAGATACATCAATCTTGGCAAGGAAACAGGGGATTGCACGTTGCCAACTCAAGTGTGTTTATGGACAATGCCAGGAGCAAAATGTTTTAGCCCAGGGGAAGAAGCATGCACGTTGCCAACGCCAAGTTTTATGGGCGTGTTTAGCAACAACGTGGCATGTAATCTTGGAGAACTAGCCTCGAGCAGGTTGCCACACTTGGAGAAGGCTAGCGTGTTCCTTGACAACGCTGGCAACAACGCCAGGATCTTGGAGCAGAGCAAGGAAGAGCTCGGAAAGCGTTGTCAAGCAGAGGATGAACTGGCGTGTTCATTAACAACGCCAACAATGACGCTAGCAACAACACTGCAAGAAAGCCCTGGAGACCCTGCAAAGTGATCTTGGGCATTGCCAACTTGGAAGAAAGGGTGCGTGTTCACCAACAACTTCAGCAAAGTTGGCAACTTGACCTCACCTTCTTCAAGGATGCATAACTTGAGCTACAGAAATCCAATTTGAGTGCATTCAGTTGCGATGGAAAACTGACATTTAGAGCTTTCCAACCATATATAATAGTCTATAGTGAAGCATGAAATGGAAGCTTGAATCAGAGTTGTCTTTATGCCCCAAAAGAATAAGAACAAGAAAATTGAAACTCAAGGAAGCATGAATGAGCCCAAAAAAGAGCTCAAACACGTTGCCAAGGCAAGGATAAACTGGCGTGTCCCTTGGCAACTCCAGCAACAATGCCAAGACCAAGAATTTGGGCTAGGGGAGTTCACTAGCACGTTGGCACTAGCATGTTTGGTGAAAATGCCCCAACAAAGGCTGCTTGACCTTACCTTCTTCAAGGATGCATAACATGAGATTGTAAGATCCAATGTAGATGATTCCAATTGCACTGGAAAGTAGACATCAAGAGCTTTCCAACCATATATCATAGTACGGGGTTGGAATTAATTTGAAGCTTCAAAAGCTAGCTTCATTTAGAGCTTCAGAATCTGAGCACGTTGGCAACGCTGGAAACAAAGCCGTGTTCACAAAAAACGGGTGCGATTTTGGCAGGCTAACCTTACCCTCTTCAATGGAGCATAACTTGAGCTACAGAGATCCAATCGAGGTGATTCTAGTTGCGTTGGAAAGATGACATTCAGAGCTTTCTAACCATATATAATAGTCGATAGTGAAGCACAAAAATTAAAGCTCAAACCATGGGCAACTTTGGGCATCAAAACTAAAACCAAGAAGAAGAAGAGCCAAGTTGTTAGCAACAACTTGGGCTAGCAACGCCCAAGCACCAAACTTCCAGCCCAGGAAAAACTTGAGCACGTTGCCAACGAGTAGAGAGCTGGCGTGTTTTCCAGTAACGCCAGGCCATTGGGCCAGAAGCAATGTGAATGAACTCTGCTTCCTCTGTTTAGCAACATTTCCTCCATTGAGCCAAGAATTCAACAAGGATAAAGCCCACATTGCTAACCCAATTGAGGATCTCTAAATGAGTCTTAGGACTAGTATAAATAGAGAGGAGTTTGTACTTTAGGAGGACTTGTTTTTTAGACACTTAGACACTTTTACTTTCGACTCTAGTATTTTAACTTTTACAGCATTCTTCAATTTTGGGAAGGATACCTGAAAGCTATTTTGTTTTTCTTACAACTTTAAATTTTCAGTTTTAAGAACTTCTTCTTCATTCTTCTCTCTTCTCTACTCAATTTTAATGTCTACTATTGCACTTGTTGTTGAATTTAGAGCTATGATTCATTAAACCCCATTTTCATTAGGGGGAGGAGCTCTGTGTATTTGAATGAGTTGATAACTCTTCTTTTCCTTCTCAATTCAAGTGGTTCATCCAAGAGGAAACTCTTGTTCTTCAAAGATTCAATCACCATCGAGAGAGGGGTTGAATCTATATGAATTATGTGATGAACTTGAGAAAGGAGTCACCTAATTCAGTTTAGAGTTCATCCTTTCATAATTTCCTTGATTAATACACTTTGGGTTGGTATGTGAGATATAACCACCCTTGGTTGAGATCTTGGGAATTGTGTGGCTTGAAGGATTAGTTAATGAGATTCATCTCTTCTCATGAGTAATTAGATCACGAGAGTGTCAATTGATTGTGTTGATGAGAAATTGAGTTACTAAGAAATTGGAATTCAATTATTCACAATCTGCCATGGATCTATACCCATGATTGAGAAGGGGTTGAGTAACATCAATTCATGAGAATTCATATCTCTGATCCCTAATGATCTTACCATCATTAATTCTCATTTTTTTTGCTCTTTAGTCATTTTGAATACCCACTACCCAATTCGCTTCTACATTCTTGTAATTCACCATTCGGTCATTTACATTCTGCTCTAAATTTACTTGCAATTTAATTTCTGCACTTTATATTCCTGCACTCTACTTCCTTGTAATTTAACTTTAATGTCAATTAAGTTTCTTGCAATCTAAGTTTCCGTTATTTACTTTCAGCCATTTAATTTGCTTCCCTTACTTTAGTTCTTTAAATTTCTTGTCACTTAATTCCTTGCAATTTCTTTCAAGCATTCAAATATCATGAAATCAAAACAATGTTTGCTTAACTAAAATACCATTTAACTAAAGTTGCTTAATCCACCAATCTCCGTGGGATCAACCTCACTCCGGTGAGTTTTACTACTTGATACGATCCGGTATACTTGCCGGTACTCTTACGTGAGAATTTTAATTTTTACGTATCAAGTTTTTGGCGCCGTTGCCGGGGATTGGAAAAGGTTAACAATGATTAAGTGAATGGTAGTTTAGATTAAGCATTTTTTTTCTTTGTTAAGACCCACTAACTGTTTGATATTTTGTTTTACTAACTTTAACTTCACTCTAGCAATAGAGCGCTTTACTTGTATTGTTGGTATGTTTGTGTATGTCAGAGGCAAGGAGATTTGATCCTGAAGATGAGAGAACCCTCCAAAGGTTAAGAAGAGAAGCAAGAGGAAAAGGAATAATTGGTGAAGAGGATTCAGAAGGAGAAGACCAAGTCATGGAGGGCAACTCACATAACCCTGCTGAGGGAGTTGCTAACAATAATAGACCACCTAGAAGGGTGCTGGCCTCATACACCATCCCTGATCCAAGGCATTATGGAAGCAGCGTAGTCACCCCAAATGTCCATGCCAATAATTTTGAGTTGAAACCCCAACTCATCACTTTGGTACAGAACAATTGCTCCTATGGAGGGAGCCTCTTGAAGATCCTAATCAACACTTGTCTGTTTTTCTGAGGATATGTGATACGGTTAAGACAAATGGAGTACACCTAGACATCTACAAGTTGTTGTTATTCCCATTCTCTTTGAGGGATAAAGCAACTCAGTGGTTAGAGACATTTCCTAAAGAATGATCTTGTGAAATAAACAAGCATTTTTATGATTTTTACTTCCATGCATTCATGAACCAAGAATTAGGTGAAATTTGGCATAATCCATGCAAATGATTCAAGGAGTTTATAAACAAGTTGATGTGAATGATTCCCTTGAAATTTATTGCATAAGATGGCAAGACTTTGAGGAAGGTTCTTTGGTTTATGTTAGGTAATGAGGCAAGAAGGCAATGGAGCAAGAAATGGAGCAAGAATTGGAGTAAGAAGGCTTTAAGATACATTAATCTTGGCAAGGAAACATGGGATTGCACAAAATGTTTTAGCCCAGGGGAAGAAGCATGCACGTTGCCAACGCCAAGTTTTATGGGCGTGTTTAGCAACAACGTGGCATGCATTCTTCGAGAACTAGCCTTGAGCACGTTGCCACACTTGGGGAAGGCTAGCGTATTCCTTGACAATGCTGGCAACAACGCCAGGATCTTGGAGCAGAGCAAGGAAGAGCTTGGGAAGCGATGCCAAGCAGAGGATGAACTGGCGTGTTCATCAACAACTCCAACAACAACGCTGGCAACAACACTGCAAGGCAGCCCTGGAGACCCTGGAAAGTGATCTTGGGCGTTGCCAACTTGGAAGAAACGGTGCGCGTTCACCAACAACTTCAGCAAAGTTGGCAGCTTTGTGATGCCAGGGCATTTTGGCCAGTTTCACTGAACTTTTCTTTATTGTTTTTAAGGTAGTTTCATGCATTTTCTTAGAAAATAAGCTAGTTTTGGGTAGATGTTCACTTACATCTTGATTCAAGCATACATTGTGCACTTTACATGATTCCATGAGAATTTTGCATGATTTATATGACAATTTGGATGATGCATGACTCATGACTTGGACTAGAACTTTGATGCACTTTGTTGCTTGATTTTAGGACAAAGGAAGCAAAGAAGAACCACGTTAGCAGTCATGTTAGTCCCACTAACGTGACCTCTAACGTGGAATGGGTGCTAACTTGCAAAGTTAATGAGAAAGGTAATCGCCAATAAGGCCTTCGAAGCCATCATAAGCCCACGTTAAGAGTCACGTTAACTAAGTTAACGTGAACTCTAACGTGGAAGAAGACAACAAGGCCAACGTTAGTGACACTCTCCTTTGTCACTAACGTTGGACCAAGCTCATAATTGGCCACGTTAGTTGCCATGTTAACTTAGTTAACGTGGACTCTAACGTTAAGAAGCAAAAGAGAAGCCAACGTTAGTGACATTCACCTTTGTCACTAACGTTGGCCAAGCCTCCATAAGCCACGTTAACTCCCATGTTAACTTAGTTAACGTGGAAGCTAACGTGGAGAGAGCAATTGATAGCCAACGTTAGTGACACATACCTTTGTCACTAACGTTGGGGTGAACCACCAAGAGCCACCATGAGCAACGTTAACTCCCTCGTTAACTTAGTTAACGTGGAAGCTAACGTGGATAAAGAGATGATGAGCCAACGTTAGTGACACTAACCTTTGTCACTAACGTTGGGGATGGCTAGCATTACTACGTTAGAAGCCATGTTAACCTAGTTAACGTGGACTCTAACGCGGGAAAGGGGCACATTGGAACGTTAGTGACAAAGGTAAGTGTCACTAACATTCTCGAAGAATTGGCACTGCTACGTTAGAAGCCACGTTAACCTAGTTAACGTGGACTCTAACGTAGGGACAAGGGAGGACTCTCCACGTTATTGGGAAAGGTAAGTCCCAATAACGTGTGCGAAGGACCAAGAGGCAACGTTAGTGGTCACGTTAGTGCCACTAATGTTGAAGTCAACGTGATCATATTTGGGTTAAGAACGTTAGTGAAAAAGGTGATTATCACTAACGTTCTCGAACCCACACTTTCACTTAACGTTGACACCACTAACGTCCTGAGTCAAAGTCCCTGCCTACTTCACCTTTTCTCTCTGCAAGCAAAGCTAAGCCGAATGAAAAGGATAACTGCTTCAAACTCAAGATTCAGAGGCCCATACCCAAGACTTGAAGAGCCAACTAGAAGATGAGAATAGTAGTATATATAGGAGTAGCTTTGAATTAGTTGGGGAGTTGGAAACTTTAGGGAGCCTTTGGCATAGAACGACTCTCTGATTTTTACTTTCTCTGCACTTCTAGTTTTACTTTCATCATGTATTCTCCATCTTGGTTTTCATTTTTCAGAGCTATGAACAACTAAACCCCTTTCATTGGGTTGGGGAGCTCTGTTGTAATTTGATGGATCAATATTAGTTTTCATTCTCCTTCTTCTATCTTTTCTCTTGATTTTACTAGAAAGCTTTCGATCTTCATCCAATTGGGTAGTTATCTTGGAAAAGAAGCTATTCATACTTGGATCTCTTCTGAACCTTGAAAGAAGAATGAAGAGATCAAGCTAGAAATGCTTTCTCATGCTGGACCAAATTGGGTTTGGATGGATATGTGACTATAATCCTACCAACACTTGATTTGGGAAATGCATGTGGTATAATCAGTGACCATACTTCATCTCTTCTCATGAGTAATTGACCAAAGAATTGGCTATTGATCAAGATTTGAGAGATTGAATAACCAAGAAATTGGAATTCGATCACTTAAGATTGCCAAGGAGATCAATGAATGCATTGATTGAGGAAGAGATGAAAATGAACTTGATCTGGAGAATGCAACATCTCCTGAGCCCAATGAACCCCCCATTTCTGATCTTAACCATTCTCTTTAATTTCTGCCATTTACTTTTATGAGCAATTACCCTATTCCCGTTTAAGATTCTGCAATTTACTTTCTGCCATTTACATTCAGCTCTTTATTTCTAGCATTTACTGTTTCTGCTATTTACTCTCCCGCCATTTAATTTTCTGCAAATCTCAAATCAAATTCTGGTTCGCTCAACTAGAACATTCCTCTAATTAAAGTTGCTTGATCAATCAATCTCTGTGGGATTCGACCTCACTCTATTGTGAGTTTTTACTTGACGACAAATTCGGTACCCTTGCTGAAGAAAATTTGTTGAGAGACAAGTTTTGTGCGTATCAAGTTTATGGCGCCGTTGCCGGGGATTGATTTTGAATCAACAATGATTAAATTGGAGGATAACTAGATTGAGCATTTTTCTTTTGTTTGATTTAAATTTCTGTTGAGTTAATTCGCTTTCAGTTTTAGTTAATTTCTTCCCTTCCCCCTACTTTTTCGTTTATTTTTTTTAGTTATTTACAATTCAGTTCACTAACCACTAACTGTTTGATATATTGCATCACTCACACTAACAGTAATTCTAGCAGAATACTTTCTGGATCTGTTTCCTTGCTTGTACCTTGTTAGTTGTATGACAAGGAGGAGAAGTGGGGCTTCAACTTCCTTTGATTCTGAACCTGAGAGGACCTTCCTTAGATTAAGGAGGGAAGCAAGAGGAAAAAGAGTAGTGGGTGCTGAAGAAGAGGAAGAATACTTTGAACTAGACATAGAGGAGAATATGGAGAACACTCATGAAGAAGAGGCTCACAACCATGGCAGAGAAGGTCTAGCAAATCATGCTGGGCAAGAGTGAAGAGTTCTAGGCTCCTACATCAACCCAAACCCAGGAAACTGTGGGAGTAGCATTCAAAAGCCAACTATACATGCCAACAATTTTGAACTAAAACCATAGCTCATCACCCTTATTCAGAACAACTGTTCATTCGGAGGAGGCGTCCAAGAAGACCCCAATCAACATCTAACCACCTTCCTGAGGAAATGCAATTAGCTGACCTCACCAAGAAGATGGAGAAAAACCAAGTAGCAGCAATCACCACCTCATCAACAACCCAAGAGGGAGTGAATGCAGAGGCAGAGAGTGAGCAGGAGCAAGCCAACTACATTGAGAATTCACCTAGACAAAATCATGACCTATACTCCAAGACCTACAACCCTGGTTGGAAGAATCACCCAAACTTTGGGTGGGAGAATCAACAAGATCAAGGCCAAGATCAGAGATGTCACAACCCCAACAACAATGCAGCTCACCAACAATTCACACAGAGAACATATGAACACCACCATAACAACACCTCCCACATCCATATCAAAACCAAAATAATACTCCTCATCCTTCTACCTCTAATCCCAATCCACCATCATCTGATGACAGACTCTCAAGGATTGAAAACTTACTTGAAGGCATATGCCAAGAGATCCAAGACAGTAAAGCATTCTGAGAGGAAGTGCAGTCCAATATGCAGAATCAAGATGCTGCCATCAAGAAACTTGAGACACAAATTGGCTACCTATTCAAGCAGATTTCCAGCCACAACCTTCGCAGTGATACTGACTCACACAAAAGGGAGGAGTGTCAGGCTATAACCCTCAGAAGTGGAAAAGAATTGAAGGAGACTCCCAAGCAACCCCAAGAGAAATATTCAGTTGGAAAGAAGGAGGAACAAGATGAAGCTCAAATCCCCACCTCCAACTCACGTCAAAAGGAAGGAGAGCTGAAGCCATATGTTCCGAAAGTACCATATCCTCAATAACTGAAGAAGAAGGGGGATGACAGCCAATTCTCCAGATTTTTAGAAATCTTCAAGAAATTACAGATTAACATACCCTTTACTGAAGCAATAGAGCAAATGCCGCTCTATGCCAAGTTCTTGAAGGAATTGATGACTAAGAAGAGAAGTTGGAAGAGCAACGAGACTGTGATACTAACCGAAGAATGTAGTGCTATCATTCAGCATAAACTACCCCAAAAACTGAAGGATCCTGGGAGCTTCCAGATCCCTTGTATTATAGGGGAGATCACAGTGGAGAAAGCTCTGTGTGACTTAGGAGCCAGCATAAATCTGATGTCAGTAGCTATGATGAGAAAAATGAAGATCGAGGAGGCTAAGCCAACAAAAATGGCCCTACAACTGGCAGACCGATCGTTCAAGTTCCCTCATGGTATAGTGGAAGATTTGCTGGTGAAGGTGGGGGATTTCATTTTCCCAACAGACTTTGTGGTATTGGACATGCAGGAGGAAGCCAAAGCCTCCATCATCCTGGGAACACCGTTCTTAGCTACTACTGGAGTTGTCATTGATGTCCAAAAAGGTGATCTCACCTTGAGATTACACAATGAAAAGATGACATTCAATGTGTTCAAGGCCATGAGTTATCCACCAGAACAATGGGGAGAATGTATGAGGTTGGACTCACTTGAAGAGGAAGTGCAGGAGAGTTTTGAAGAAGAAGAGCCTGAAAGGTTAATAGAGGAGGAGTCTACATCGAGTGAAGAGGTTGCAACAACAGAGATTCGCATACAAGGTGCACTAGAGGAAGAGAATGAAAAGATAGAGGCACCCGAACTTGAGCTCAAAGCATTGCCACCTACTCTCAAATATGCATACCTAGGAAAGAATGAAAGCTACCCGGTCATTATAAACTCATCTCTCAGTCAAGGTCAAGAGGATGAACTACTGCAAGTATTGTGGAAGCATAAGGATGCCATTGGATGGACCCTTGCTGACTTGAAGGGAATCAGTTCAGCCATATGCATGCATAAGATACTGTTGGAAGATGATGCCAAACCATCCATTCAATCTCAAAGAAGGCTGAACCCAATCATGAAGGAAGTGGTACAGAAAGAGGTTATGAAGCTATGGCAGGGAGGAGTAATCTACCCGATCTCAGACAGCCCCTGGGTCAGCCCCATGCATGTCATGCCCAAAAAGGGAGGAATCACTGTAGTTCCCAATGAGAAGAACGAACTAATTCCTACAAGGACCATCACATGATGGCAGATGTGCATAGACTATCGGAAACTCAATGAGGCTACACGAAAGGACCATTTCCCCCTCCCATTTATGGATCAGATGTTGGAAAGATTCGCAGGACACGCATATTACTATTTTCTTGATGGTTATTCAGGATATAACCAAATAGTGGCTGATCCCAGAGACTAAGAGAAAACTTCATTTACTTGTCCATATGGAGTGTTTGCCTACAGGTGCATGCCATTTGGGCTATGTAATGCA
This sequence comes from Arachis ipaensis, assembly GCF_059453495.1. Taxonomy (NCBI): domain Eukaryota; kingdom Viridiplantae; phylum Streptophyta; class Magnoliopsida; order Fabales; family Fabaceae; genus Arachis; species Arachis ipaensis. The sequence continues at coordinate 92,510,587 of NC_142435.1, forward strand.
CCTGCAACTTTCCAACGCTGCATGCTTTCTATCTTCTCAGATATGATAGAGAAATTCATTGAAGTTTTTATGGATGCTTTCTCGGTATTCGGAGATTCCTTTACTAGCTGCCTGAGTCACCTTGCCTTAGTATTGAAAAGGTGCCAAGAGACCAATCTGGTCTTGAACTGGGAGAAATGTCACTTTATGGTGACAGAAAGAATAGTCATTGGCCATAAGGTTTCTAATCAAGGCATTGAAGTGGACAGGGCTAAAGTGGAACTTATTGAAAAACTTCCTCCACCCAGTGATGTCAAGGCAATTAGAAGTTTTTTAGGGCATGCTGGCTTTTACAGAAGGTTTATTAAAGATTTTTCAAAAATAGCTAAGCCCTTGAGCAATCTCCTTATATCAGATACACCATTTATCTTCGATGAAACATGTATGTTAGCATTCGAGCATTTGAAAGAAAGATTGTCATATCATTTCCCCACCTGATTGGAACTTACCCTTTGAATTGATGTGTGATGCATCTGATTTTGCAGTTGGGGCAGTGTTAGGGCAGAGGAAAGATAACTTAGTCCATGTGATATACTATGCTAGCAAAGTCCTCAATGATGCTCAAAGAAATTATACCACTACTGAAGAGGAGTTGCTAGCCATAGTTTTTGCATTTGACAAGTTCAGGTCATACCTCATTGGTGCTAAAGTGATTGTTTTCACAGATCACACAGCACTTAAATATTTGTTTGCCAAACAAGAATCAAAACCAAGATTAATAAGATGGATCTTATTGTTGCAGGAATTCAATATTGAAATCAGAGACAAGAAAGGAGTGGAGAACAAGGTAGCGGATCACCTATCTAGAATCCCTCATGAGGAAGGTGGAACACATGATACAAGTGTGAACGAGCTTTTCCCTTATGAGCAGTTGATGACAGTTCACAAAGCACCATGGTTTGCAGACATTGCCAACTTCAAGGCAACTGGGGCTCTACCTCCAGGGATTAATAAACATCAAAAAAGGAAGCTCATAAATGATGCAAAGTACTTTGTCTGGGATGAGCCATATCTCTTCAAGAAGTGTTCAGATAGAATCCTTAGAAGATGTGTTTCGGAAGAGGAAGGACGAGAGGTCCTATGGAATTGCCACGGCTCTTGCTATGGAGGACATTTCAGAGGGGACAGAACTGCAGCAAAAGTGTTACAAAGCGGATTCTTTTGGCCCACCCTGTTTAAGGATGCCAAAGAACTAGTGAAGAGCTGCAACGAATGCCAAAGATCTGGAAACTTGCCCAAAAGGAATGAGATGCCACAAAATTTCATCTTGGAACTGGAACTGTTCGATGTATGGGGGATAGATTTCATGGGACCATTCCCAACTTCATATTAAAACAAGTACATCTTGGTAGCAGTGGATTATGTTTCCAAGTGGGTAGAGGCTATTGCAACTCCAACGAATGATAACAAGGTAGTCATGAACTTCCTCAGGAAGAACATCTTTAGCCGTTTTGGAGTCCCACGAGCACTCATCAGTGATGGAGGGAGTCATTTCTGTAACAGACCACTAGAAGCTCTCCTCCTACGATACGGGGTAAAGCACAAGGTTGCCACGCCTTACCACCCCCAAACAAGTGGGCAAACTGAGATATCAAACAGAGAGCTAAAAAGGATTTTGGAAAAGACTGTGGGTACATCAAGAAAGGATTGGTCGAAGAAGCTGGATGATGCTCTTTGGGCATACAGAACAGCATTCAAAACACCACTTGGAATGTCCCCATATCAACCGGTGTATGGGAAAGCTTATCATTTACCACTAGAGCTGGAACACAAAGCTCTCTGGGCTATCAAGATACTAAATTTTGACAGCATTGCTGCTGGTGCAAAGAGGATCTTGCAGCTGCAAGAGATGGAGGAATTCAGGTCACAAGCCTATGAAAATACCAAGATTTATAAAGAAAAGGCAAAGAGAAGACATGACCTGCATCTTGCACCCAGGAGTTTCGAAAAGGGGCAGCAAGTACTCCTCTACAATTCCAAATTGAGACTGTTCCCAGGAAAACTTAAATCAAGGTGGTTCGGACCTTTTCTTGTCACAAAAGTTTCGCCATATGGACACATCAAAATCATGGATGAAGATTCAGAGAGGACGTTCACTGTGAACGGACAAAGACTCAAACATTATATGGGCAACATGGGGGAAAACCCCAGAGTAAAGTATCATCTCAAGTAATTGAGGAATTGTCGAGCTAGCGACGATAAAAGAGCGCTCTGTTGGGAGGCAACCCAACCTCAGGTAGTTTCCTTTTCATCTTTATTTCAATAAAGGTCACAAGTTGTTTCCCCTGTATTGCGAGGAGCTAAGTTTGGTGTTCCACACCAAAACAATCCAAGAGTGAAAGTGTAATTCTAAGTTTGGTGTTCCACCAAAGGATATTAATTAGAATCACACTCCACTCCCAAAGCACATTGCTAGCTCCAACCAATCAAGGAAAACCACTTAGATGTAGTTAGACTTTAGTTAATAATTATTTTGTTAATAACAAGATATGAGGTTCTCTGCATATATGCAAGGTTTTATACTGGGCAAGGAACTAAGTTTGGTGTTCACACACCAAATTAAGTTCAGAAGTCACAAGCATACATGCAAGCTAACTATTTCTCAAGTGCTTTGGGAACAAGCAACTTCCAATAACTTTGCAGGAATCTTATGAGGAAATGGTGCACCTTCACCCAAGGAAGTGAAGTAGCAAAGACTAGGATGATGACAAAAAGAGGGCAACTAGAAACCATCACCCAAAGGTTGTATTGTACTTAATTCCATGTACTTAGAATAATGAAAGTTAGAAGTCCGAATGCACTTTTGATTAATAGTTACTCGTTAGTTTGAACCTTTTTCAATTCTGTCTTTTAAACTTTTTGTTGATTAGGGCTGTGTTTTCTAGTCTGAATGTCATTACTGTATCATTTCCTTACTTACTTGTATGCTTGTCCTTTTGAATCAAATGAAAAGAGAATGAGTGTTTTATAAAAGACCAGAGTGGAGTTCATACTATGGAGTAAGTTCCTGAGTTTGTGGTGTGGTCATAAGTTAGCTAAGTTGGTTCAACCACAAGGTGGGAAGACAACTATCTGTCATGAATCATATGCTTGAACACACCCCATGAGACTAGCTAAATAACAAGATCCTAATAAGAAAAAGGGAAAGAACAATCAAAGTTGAAGAATAAAAGAAGAATAGCAAGAAAATAGGCTAGGCACCAAGGATTTGAGTCTTGAAGGATGTGTCTGTGGTGTTCCTGTACCAAGGATCTGCTTGGATTACTAAGCTCTCAGGGGTGCTTTATCACCTGGTAACTTGGGTTAACTAACCCAGGATTATCAGCTGAAAGTCCACTATCAAGAGCAATCTTTGCTACAGAACATTTAGTAACCCAAAGAGGTGCTGGACACCAAGACCTCAAGGAAAGACAATAAACAAACCATGTGTCTGTGGTGTGTATGTATGGGGGAGAGACTTGAGGAAGTAAGTCCTTAGGGGTGCTTCAACACCTAGCACCCTGAACCAACTGGTTCGGGAGTGTTGGCTGAAAGCTTATTCTAAAGAGTTGCCCCCTTACAGAGCACTTAGCCTATGAACACAAATAAGCCCTGAAATGACAACAAAAGGATCAATGAATAAAAGTCTCATGGGATGCAATCAAGTGAGTATTCTAGAACATGATAAAGGTATGAAAGCCAGTGAAGGAATGAACCTAAGTTGCTATGCATGAAACCACCATAAAACCAGGAACATGACTTCCACAAGAATGACTCATTTCTCTTGGCATTCCATTCATCATTCTCTTGTTCCAGTACTTGCTTAGGGACAAACAAGCTTTAAGTTTGGTGTTGTGATGCCAGGGCATTTTGGCCAGTTTCACTGACCTTTTCTTTACTATTTTTAAGGTAGTTTCATGCATTTTCTTAGAAAATAAGCTAGTTTTGGGTAGATATTCACTTACATCTTGATTCAATCATACATTGTGCACTTTACATGATTTCATGAGACTTTTGCATGAATTATATGACAATTTGGATGATGCATGACTAATGACTTGGACTAGAACTTTGATGCAATTTGTTGCTTGATTTCAGGACAAAGGAAGCAAAGAAGAGCCACGTTAGCAGTCACGTTAGTCCCACTAACGTGACCTCTAACGTGGAATGGGTGATAACTTGCAAAGTTAATAAGAAAGGTAATCGCCAATAACGCCTTCGAAGCCACCATAAGCCCCCGTTAAGAGTCACGTTAACTAAGTTAACGTGAACTCTAACGTGGAAGAAGACAACAAGGCCAACGTTAGTGACACTCTCCTTTGTCACTAATGTTGGGCCAAGCTCATAATTGGCCACGTTAGTTGCCACGTTAGTTGCCACGTTAACTTAGCTGGACCAAGCTCAAAAGAGAAGCCAACGTTAGTGACATTCACCTTTGTCACTAACGTTGGCCAAGCCTCCATAAGCCACGTTAACTCCCACGTTAACTTAGTTAACGTGGAAGCTAACGTGGAGAGAGCAATTGATAGCCAACGTTAGTGACACTTACCTTTGTCACTAACGTTGGGGTGAACCACCAAGAGCCACCATGAGCAACGTTAACTCCCACGTTAACTTAGTTAACGTGGAAGCTAACGTGGATAAAGAGATGATGAGCCAATGTTAGTGACACTCACCTTTGTCACTAACGTTGGGGATGGCTAGCATTACTACGTTAGAAGCCATGTTAACCTAGTTAACGTGGACTCTAACGTGGGAAAGGGGCACATTGGAACGTTAGTGACAAAGGTAAGTGTCACTAACGTTCTCGAAGAATTGGCATTGCTACGTTAGAAGCCACGTTAACCTAGTTAACGTGGACTCTAACATAAGGACAAGGGAGGACTCTCCACGTTATTGGGAAAGGTAAGTCCCAATAACGTGTGCGAAGGACCAAGAGGCAACGTTAGTGGTCACGTTAGTGCCACTAACATTGAAGTCAACGTGATCATATTCTGGTTAGGAACGTTAGTGAAAAAGGTGATTGTCACTAACGTTCTCGAACCCACACTTTCACTTAACGTTGACACCACTAACGTCCAGAGTCAAAGTCCCTGCCTACTTCACCTTTTCACTCTGCAAGCAAAGCTAAGCCCAATGAAAAGGATAACTGCTTCAAACTCAAGATTCAGAGGCCCATACCCAAGACTTGAAGAGCCAACTAGAAAATGAGAAGAGTAGTATATATAGGAGTATCTTTGAATTAGTTAGGGAGTTGGAAACTTTAGGGAGCCTTTGGCATAGAACTACTCTCTGATTTTTACTTTCTCTACACTTCTAGTTTTACTTTCATCATGTATTCTCCATCTTGGTTTTTATTTTCCAGAGCTATGAACAACTAAACCCCTTTCATTGGGTTAGGGAGCTCTGTTGTAATTTGATGGATCAATATTAGTTTTCATTCTCTTTCTTCTATTTTTTCTCTTGATTTTACTAGAAAGCTTTCGATCTTCATCCAATTGGGTAGTTATCTTGGAAAAGAAGCTATTCATACTTGGATCTCTTCTGAACCTTGAAAGAGGAATGAAGAGATCATGCTAGAAATGCTTTCTCATGCTGGACCAAATTGGGTTTGGATGGATATGTGACTATAATCCTACTAACACTTGATTTGGGAAATGCATGTGGTATAATCAGTGACCATACTTCATCTCTTCTCATGAGCAATTGACCAAGGAATTGGCTATTGATCAAGATTTGAGAGATTGAATTACCAAGAAATTGGAATTCGATCACTTAAGATTGCTAAGGAGATCAATGAATGCATTGATTGAGGAAGAGATGAAAATGAACTTGATCCGGAGAATGCAACATCTCCTGAGCCCAATGAACCCCCCATTTCTGATCTTACCCATTCTCTTTAATTTCTGCCATTTACTTTTATGAGCAATTACCCCATTCCCGTTTAAGATTCTGCAATTTACTTTCCGCCATTTATATTCAGCTCTTTATTTCTAGCATTTACTGTTTCTGCTATTTACTCTCCCGCCATTTAATTTTCTGCAAATCTCAAATCAAATTCTGGTTCGCTCAACTAGAACATTCCTCTAATTAAAGTTGCTTGATCAATCAATCTCTGTGGGATTCGACCTCACTCTATTGTGAGTTTTTACTTGACGACAAATTCGGTACACTCCCCAAAGAAAATTTGTTGAGAGACAAGTTTTGTGCATATCACTTGACCTCACCTTCTTCAATGATGCATTACTTGAGCTACAGTGATCCAATTTAAGTGCTTTTAGTTGCATTAGAAAGCTGACATTTAGAGCTTTCCAACCATATATAATAGTCAATGGTGAAGCATGAAATGGAAGCTTGAATTAGAGTCATCTTTAGGACCCAAAAAAATAAGAACAAGAAAATTGAAACTCAAGGAAGCATGAATGAGCCCAAAAAAAGAGCTCGAACACGTTGCCAAGGCAAGGATGAACTGGCGTGTCCCTTGGCAACTTCAGCAATAATGCCAAGACCAAGAATTTGGGCTAGGGGAGTTCACTAGCACGTTTGCACTAGCATGTTTGGTAAAAACGCCCCAACCAAGGCAGCTTGACCTTACCTTCTTCAAGGATGCATAACATGAGATAGGAAGATCTAATGTAAATGATTCCAATTGCACTGGAAAGTAGACATCCAGAGCTTTCCAGCCATATATCATAGTATAGGGTTGGCATTCATTTGAAGCTTAAAAGGCTGGCTTCATTTAGAGCTTCAGAATTTGAGCACGTTGTCAACGCTGGAAACAAAGGCGTGTTCACCAAAAACGTGTGCGATTTTGGCAGGCTAACCTTACCCTCTTCAATGGAGCATAACTTGAGCTACAGAGATCCAATCGAGGTGCTTTTAATTGCGTTGGAAAGTTGACATTCAGAGCTTTCCAACCATGTATAATAGTCGATAGTGAAGCACAAAAATTATAGCTCAAACCAGGGGCAAATTTGGGCATCAAAACTGAAACCAAGAAGAAGAAGAGCCAAGTTGTTAGCAACAACTTGGGCTAGCAACACCCAAGCACCAAACTCCCAGCCCAGGAAAAACTTGAGCACATTGCCAACGTGCAGAGAGCTGGCGTGTTTTCCAGTAACGCCAAGCCATTGGGCTAGAAGCAATGTGAATGAACTCTGCTTCCTCTGTTTAGCAATATTTCCTCCATTGAGCCAAGAATTCAACAAGGATAAAGCCCACATTGCTAACCCAATTGAGGATCTCTAAATGAGTCTTAGGACTAGTATAAATAGAGAGGAGTTTGTACTTTAGGAGGACTTTTTTTTAGACACTTAAACACTTTTACTTTCGACTCTAGTATTTTAACTTTTACAGCATTGTTCAGTTTCGGGAAGGATACCTGAAAGCTATTTTGTTTTACTTTCTGCCATTTACATTCAGCTCTTTATTTCCAGCATTTACTGTTTCTGCCATTTACTTTCCCGCCATTTAATTTTCTGCAATTCTCAACTCAGATTCTGATTCGCTCAACTAGAACATTCCTCTAATTAAAGTTGCTTGATCAATCAATCTCTGTGGGATTTGACCTCACTCTATTGTGAGTTTTTACTTGACGATGAATTCGATACACTTTCCGAAGGAAATTTGTTGCAAGACAAGTTTTTCGCGTATCAAAGGCCACCATTAAGCTCTGAGTCTCTGTGAAGATCTCTAAGAGCTTACTATCAAGCTATTGACATTAAAAAAGCACTTATTGGGAGGCAACCCAATGTTATTTAATTATATTTATTTGTTTTCTATTGTTATTTTATGTTTTTATTAGATTGATGATCATGTGAAGTCATAAAAATAGCTGCAGAATTGAAGCAGAATCAAAAACAGCATCAAAAAGAGCACACCCTGAAGGACAGGCTTACTGGTGTTTAAACGCCAGTAAGCATAGCAGAATGGGCGTTTAACGCCCATGCAGGTAGCATTCTGGGCGTTCAGAAAAATGCCCAGTAAAGAAGGATTCCTGGCGTTTAACGCCAGCCAGGGTACCTGGCTACCTGGCTGGCGTTAAACGCCCAAAGAGGCAGACAAGTGGGCGTTAAACGCCAGAATGGATAGCATTCTGGGCGTTTAACGCCAGGATGACACAAGGGAGGTAATTTTGTTTCCAATTCGATTTTGTTTTTCAAATTTTCATGTTTTAATTCATAATTTTTTGCATCAAACATATTTTAAACGTTCATCTTTCAATTTCTATTTTCAAATATTAATAATCTTTCCAATCCTTTTTAATTCTTTTCTATTATTTCTTTTCAATTCCTTCCAAAACTTTTTCAAAACTTACATATCTTTTCAAAATTCTTTTCAACTCTTTTTAATTTTTCTTGTATACATTAATAAGTTTTCAAAATTAATTGCATCATTCTTCTTCTACTCCCTTCTATCTTATTTTGCTCGAGGACGAGCAAACCTTCTAAGTTTGGTGTGGAAAAAGCTCTACTTTTTGTTTTTCCATAACCATTAATGGCACCTAAGGCCAGAGAAACCTCTAGAAAGAGGAAAGGGAAGGCAATTACTTCCACCTCCGAGTCATGGAAGATGGGGAGATTCATCTCAAAATTCCATCAAGACCACTTCTATGAAGTTGTGGCCAAGAAAAAGTGATCCCCGAGATCCCCTTCATGCTCAAAAAGAGTGAATATCCAGAGATCCGACGTGAGGTTCAAAGAAGAGGTTGGATCTCTCACCAACCACATCTAACAAGTCGGAATCTTAATGGTTCAAGAGTTCTATGCTAACACATGGATCACTAAGAACCATGATCAAAGTGTGAACCCGAACCCAAAGAATTGGCTCACAATGGTTCGGGGAAAATACTTAGATTTCAGTCTGGAAACTGTGAGGTTGGCATTCAACTTGCCAATAACGAGAGGAGATTCTCATCCTTTCATTTGAAGAGTCAACTTTGATCAAAGGTTGGACCAAGTCCTCACAGGCATTTGTGTGGAAGGAGCACAATGGAAGAGAGACTCGAGAGGCAAGCCGGTTCAATTGAGAAGGCCTGACCTCAAACCCGTGGCTAGAGGATGGTTAGAGTTCATCCAACGCTCTATCATTCCTACTAGCAACCGGTCTGAAGTTACTGTGGACCGGGCTATCATGATCTATAGTATCATGATTGGAGAGGAAGTAGAAGTTCATGAGATCATATCTCTAGAACTATACAAAGTGGCTGACAAGACCTCCACTTTAACAAGGTTAGCCTTCCTTCATCTCATTTGTCACCGATGTAATTTAGCCGGAGTTGTCATAGAGGAAGACATCCTCATTGAAGAGGACAAGCCCATCACTAAGAAGAGGATGGAGCAAACAAGAGAGCCCACTCATGGACCTCAACAAGAGCATGAGGAAATTCCTCATCAAGAAATCCCTGAGATGCCTCAAGGGATCCACTTTCCTACACAAAACTATTGGGAGCAACTCAACACCTCTTTAGGAGATTTGAGTTCTAACATGGAGCAACTAAGGATGGAGCACCAAGAGCACTCCATTATCCTCAATGAAATCAGAGAGGACCAAAAGGCCATGAGAGAGGAGCAACAAAGGCAAGGAAGAGACATAGAGGAGCTCAAGCACTCCAAAGGATCTTCAAGAGAAAGAACTAGCCGCCGTCACTAAGGTGGACCCGTTCTTTAATTTCCTTGTTCTTATTTTTCTGTTTTCGAATTCTATGCCTTATGTTTTGTCTATGTTTTTGTCTTTATTACATGATCATTAGTGTTTAGTGTCTATGTCTTAAAGCTATGAATGATTTCATGAATCTTTCACCTTTCTTAAATGAAAAATATTTTCCAAAAAAGAAAAAGAAGTACATGAATTTCGAATTCTATCTTGAAATTAGTTTAATTATTTTGATGTGGTGGCAATACTTGTTGTTTTCAGAATGAATGCTTGAACAATGCATATTTTTGATATTGAAGTTTATGAATATTAAAATTGTTGGCTTTTGAAAGAATAATGAAAAAGGAGAAATGTTATTGATAATCTGAAAAATCATAAAATTGATTCTTGAAGCAAGAAAAAGCAGTGAAAAACACAAAGCTTGCAAAAAAAGAAAAAATAAAGAAAAAAAAAAGAAGGAAAAAAAAAAGCAAGCAGAAAAAGCCAATAACCCTTTAAACCAAAAGGCAAGGGTAAAAAGGATCCAAGGCTTTGAGCATTAATGGATAGGAGGGCCCAAAGGAATAAAATCCTGGCCTAAGCGGCTAAATCATGCTGTCCCTAACCATGTGCTTGTGGCGTGAAGGTGTCAAGTGAAAAGCTTGAGACTGAGAGGTTAAAGTCGTGGTCCAAAGCAAAAAGAGTGTGCTTAAGAGCTCTGGGCACCACTAACTGGGGACTCTAGTAAATCTGAGTCACAATCTGAAAAGGTTCACCCAGTTATGTGTTTGTGGCTTTTATGTATCCGGTGGTAATACTGGAAAACAAAATGCTTAGGGTCACGGCCAAGACTCATAAAGTAGCTGTGTTCAAGAATCAACATACTGAACTAGGAGAATCAATAACACTATCTGAATTCTGAGTTCCTATGGATGCCAATCATTCTGAACTTCAAAGGATAAAGTGACATGCCAAAACTGTTCAGAAAAAAAAAGCCACTAGCCCCGTTCATCTATTTAAAACTAATCATCATTGATAATTTTGGGATTTATTGTATATTTTTTTATCCTATTTTGTTTTTAGTTGCTTGGGGACAAGCAACAATTTAAGTTTGGAGTTGTGATGAGCGGATAATTTATACCTTTTTTGGCATTATTTTTACATAGTTTTTAGTATGTTTTAGATACTTTTTGTTATATTTTTATTAGTTTTTATGCAAAAATTACATTTCTGGAATTTACTACGAGTTTGTGTGTTTTTCTGTGATTTCAGGTATTTTCTGGCTGAAATTGAGGGACCTGAGCAAAAATCTGATTCAGAAGCTAAGAAAGGACTGCAGATGCTGTTGGATTCTGACCCTCCTACACTCGAAGTAGATTTTCTAGAACTACAGAAGCCCACTTGGCACGCTCTCAATTGCGTTGGAAAGTAGACATCCTGGGCTTTCCAGAAATATATAATACTCCATATTTTGCCCAAGATTTGATGGCCCAAACTGGCGTTAAAACGCCAACCAGAGACCCTTTTCTGGAGTAAAACGCCAGAACTGGCACCAGAACTGGAGTTAAACGCCCAAAATGGCACCCAAGCTGGCGTTTAACTCCAAGAATGGCCTATGCACGTGAAAGCTTCAATGCTCAGCCCAAGCACACACCAAGTGGGCCCCGGAAGTGGATTTCTACACTATCTGCACTTAGTTACTCATTTTCTGTAAACCTAAGTTACTAGTTTAGTATAAATAGCACTTTTTACCATTGTATTCGTATCTTTTGATCATCTTTGGACTTGGAGGCTGGCCATTCGGCCATGCCTAGACCTTTTTCTCTTATGTATTTTCTACGGTGGAGTTTCTACACCTCATAGATTAAGGTGCGGAGCTTTGCTGTTCTTCATAAATTAATGCAAGTACTATTATTTCTCTTTCAATTCACGCCTACTTCTTCTCCAAGATATACTCTCGTACTTAATTCAGTTAAGTCAGAATGAAGGGGAGACCCGAGACAATCACCCACTATCTTCGTTACTCGCTTAGCCAAGATCCGCGTGCCAGACAACCACAAGCGGTCCACATGATGTTCAACGTAGTCAATGGACGACAGCCGGAGTATATTCTCTTGGGTCTCTAATGCACGGACCGAGTCCGTGAGATTAGAACCTTTATGGTATAGGCTAGAACCAATTGGCAGCATTCCTGAGATTTGGAAAGTCTAAACCTTGTCTGTAGTATTCCGAGTAGGATCTGGGAGGGGATGACTGTGACGAGCTTCAAACTTGCGAATGTTGGGTGCAGTGACAGTGTGCAAAAGGATAAAGAGATCCTATTCCGACGCTAGTGAGAACCGACAGATGATTAGCCGTGCGGTAGTTGTACCTGGTATTTTTCATCCGAGATGAGAAATCCGACAGTTGATTAGCCGTGCAGAGATCGTACCTGGTATTTTTCATTCGAGAGGATCATATAGCTTGCCATGGAAAGGGAGCACGCATGATTGGAAGAAGACAATAGGAAAGCAGAGGTTCAAAAGCAACAAAGCATCTCCAAACGCTTATCTGAAATTCCCACCAATGAATTACATAAGTATCTTTATTTTATTTTATGTTTTATTTATCTTTTATCAAAACCTCATAACTATTTGAATCCGCCTGACTAAGATTTACAGGATGACCATAGCTTGCTTCAAGCCGACAATCTCCCTGGGATCGACCCTTACTCACGTAAGGTATTACTTGGACTACCCAGTTCACTTGCTGGTTAGTTGTGCGGAGTTGTGAAAAGTGTGATCACAATTCTGTGCACCAAGTTTTTGGCGCCGTTGCCGCGGACTGTTCGAGTTTGGACAACTGACGGTTCATCTTGTTGCTTAGATTGTGTAATTTTATTTTATGTTAAAGCTTTTTTATTTTTATTTTCGAAAAAAGTTACAAAAAAATTTTATAAACTCCTAAAAACCAATAAAAACAAAAAAAAAATTATGTTTCTTGTTTGAGTCTAGTGTCAAATTTTAAGTTTGGTGTCAACTGCTTGTTTTTGATTTTTCTAAAATTTTCGAAAAATCATGCATTATGTTCTTCATGATCTTCAAGTTGTTCTTGATGATTTTCCTTGTTTGATCTTTGATTATTCTCGTTTTGTGTCTTTTCTTGTTTTTCTTGTGCATTTTCGAATTCATAGTGTCTAAACATTAAAAATTTTAAGTTTGGTGTCTTGCATGTGTTTCTTTTCTTAAAACTTTTTCAAAAATATTTTCTTGATGTTCATCTTGATCTTCAAAGTGTTCTTGGTGTTCATATTGACATTCAAAGTGTTCTTACATGTATTATTTGTTTTGATCTTAAATTCTTATGTCTTGTGTCATTTTGTTGTTTTTCTCTTTCTTCATTAATTCAAAAAAATCAAAAATAATATCTTTTCCTTATTTTACTCATAAATTTTGAAATTTTCGGTTGACTTAGTCAAAAAGTTTTTAAATTTAGTTGTTTCTTGTTAGTCAAATCAAAATTTTAATTTAAAAATTCTATCTTTCCAAAATCATATCTTTTTCAAAATTTATTTTCAAATCCTTTTCAACTTTCATTTAATATTTTCGAATTCTTTCTTAAAATTTTTCAAAATTTTTTCTTAATTTTATTTCATAAATTTTGAAATCTTTGCTAGCATTTAATATCTTGATTCAAAAAAATTTCAAGCTTGTTACTTTCTTGTTAAGAAAGGTTCAATCTTTAAATTCTAGAATCATATCTTTTAGTTTCTTGTTAGTCAAGTCATTAACTTTAATTTTAAAAATCAAATCTTTTTAATTTCCTTTTCAAATCTTTTTCAAAATAAATTTCAAATCATATCTTTTTCAAAATTTTAATTTCAAAATCTTTTTCTAACTTCTTATTTTTTAAAAATTTATTTTCAAATCTTTTTCAATTAACCACCTGATTTTTTTTTGTTTGATTTACTATTTCTTATCTTTTTTTTCAAAACCACCTAACTACTTTTTCACTTCTCATTTTCGAAAACAACTGACCAGTTTTTCAAAATTCTTTTTAATTAACTAATTATTTTAAATTCTAATTTTATTTTAATTCTTTTCTTAAATTTCGAATTCTAACTTAATTAATTAAATAAAAATAAAAATATTTTTATTCTCCCTCTTCTTAAAATTCGAATACTCTCTCTCTCATCTCTTTCTATTTATTTATTTATTTACTAACAATTCCCTTCTACTCATAATTCGAACCATCTCCCCCTCTCTGTGTTCGAATTCCTCTCTCTCCTCTCTATTGTTATTCTTCTATTCTTCTACTCACATAAAGGAACTCTACACTATGACATAAAGGATTTGTCTTCTTTTCTGTTCTCTTCTTTGTCATATGAGCAGGAACAGGGATAAAGACATTCTTGTTACAACTGATCATGAACCTGAAAGGACTCTGAAGAGGACGCTAAGAGAAGCTAAAGCACAACACTCTAGAGAGGACCTTACAGAAATTTTCGAAAAAGAAGAAGACATGGCAGCCGAACCCAACAACAATGGTGGAGATGCAAGGAAGATGCTTGGTGACTTTACTGCACCATCTTTCGACTTCTATGGAAGAAGCATCTCAATTCCTACAATTGGAGCAAACAACTTTGAGCTTAAGCCTCAATTAGTTTCTCTAATGCAGCAGAATTGCAAGTTTCATGGACTTCCATTGGAAGATCCTCATTAGTTTAATCCCGAGGTCTACAAACTTATGCTTTTCCCCTTTGCTGTAAGAGACAGAGCTAGGATATAGTTGGACTCACAACCTAAAGAAAGCCTGAACTCTTGGGAAAAGTTGGTCAATGTTTTCTTGGCCAAATTCTTTTCACCTCAAAAGATGAACAAGCTTAGAGTGGAAGTCCAAACCTTCAGACAGAAGGAAGGTAAATCCCTCTATGAAGCTTGGAAAAAATACAAGCAATTGATCAGAAAGTGTCCTTCTGACATGCTTTCAGAATGAAGCATCTTATGTATATTCTATGATGGTCTGTTTGAATTGTCCAAGATATCATTGGATCATTCTGCTAGTGCATCTCTTCATCTGAAGAAAATGCCTGCAGAAGCCCAGGAACTCATTGAGATGGTTGCAAATAACCAGTTCATGTACACTTCTGAAAGAAATCCTGTGAATAATGGGATGACTGAGAAGAAAGGAGTTCTTGAGATTGATATTCTGAATGCCATATTGGCTCAGAATAAAATATTGACTCAGCAAGTCAATATAATTTCTCAGAATTTGACTGGAATGCAATCTGCATCTGGCAGTACTAAAGAAGCCTCCTCTGAAGGAGAAGCTTATGACCCTGAGAATCCTAGAATGGAAGAGGTGAATTACATGGGAGAATCCTATGGAAACACCTAGAATCCTTCATGGAGAAATCATCCAAATTTCTCATGGAAGGATCAACAGAAGCCTCAACAAGGCTTCAATAATAATAATAATGGTGGGAGAATTCGGTTTGGCAATAGTAAACCTTTTCCATCATCTTCTCAGCAGCAGACAGAGAATTCTAAGCAGAGCCTCTCTGATTTAGCAACCATAGTCTCTGATCTATGTAAGACCACCCTCAGTTTCATAACTGAAATAAGGTCCTAAATCAGAAATTTGGAGGCACAACTGGGTCAGCTGAGTAAAAGAGTTACTGAAATCCCTCCTAGTACTCTCCCAAGCAATACAGAAGAGAATCCAAAGAGAAAGTGCAAGGCCATCAATATACCCAAAATGGTCGAACCAATAGAGGAGGAAGAGGCAGTGATTTCCAGTGACGAAGACCTCAATGGACATCCACTGACCACTAAGGAGTTCCCTAATGGTGTTGTGATGACATGTCACCATGTCATGTTTTTCTATGCTTTTTCATTTGTTTTCAAAAGGTTTTATGCACTTTCTTAAGCCATAAGCAAGCCAATTGGGTAGATTTTCATGATTCCTTTGATTTAATCAACCATGTATGAATTAATGCAATTTCATGAGGTTTTATGCTATAATTGTCACATATTATGAAAGAATGAATATCTCATGATTTTGAGCATAGCTTTGATGTGTTTGGTTGATTAATGATAGGTGAAGAAAGCTTGGAGAAAGGTTGAAGCAAGAAGGATTGGATAGGAGGAAGAGAGGACAAAAAGTTTGAGCAAAAGTTTCCCTCAAACTTTAGCTCAAACTTTTGGATTAATTGAAAATGAACCAGGGAGCAAAAAGCTGGAGCAAAAGTTAGCCTCAAACTTTTTGGCTAACTTTTGGCATCACAAATCAACACCCTGGAAGAACAAAAGTTTGCGCCAATGTTAGCCCCTAACTTTTTGGCTAACGTTGGCGCATGAAAAACACACCCTGGAGAGCAAAAGTTTGCACCAACGTTAGCCTCTAACTTTTTGGCTAACGTTGGCGCCACAAGGCATACAAGGGGTATACTTCCAACAAGAATAACTTGAGCTACAGAGCTCCAAATGAGATGATTCAAAAAGCAATGGAAAGTAGGAATCAAGAGCTTTCCAGGCATATATAGCACTGCATGGTGGACACTAAAATTAAGGGAGAAAACTGCCCTGAAATGTGCATAAACGAATATGGTGGCAACTTGCAGTGAGGCCAACTGACCTCTGCACCTTCGACGGAGTATAACTCGAGCTGGGGAACTCCAAATGATGCGCTTCTAACGGCATTGGAAAGTAGACATTCAGGGCTTTCCAACAATGTATAATAGTATGGGGTGAACAATGTGTTTGAGTCTCCAAAATCTGGCGTTTTTGCCCACGTTGGAGGCAAACGTCGCCTCAAACGCTGCACACCAAAGCCAGCGACCTTGTCCTCTTCAAAGGAGCATAACTTGAGTTGTAGATGTCCAATTGAGGTGATTCCATATGGGTTAGAAAGCTAAC
Organism: Arachis ipaensis; assembly: GCF_059453495.1. Classification (NCBI taxonomy): domain Eukaryota; kingdom Viridiplantae; phylum Streptophyta; class Magnoliopsida; order Fabales; family Fabaceae; genus Arachis; species Arachis ipaensis. Next base: position 92,527,134 of record NC_142435.1, read on the forward strand.
ATTCAGAGCTTTCCAACCATATATAATAGTCTATATTGGGCATAAAATTGGCAACGTGACAAGAGGACAAAGTAGCCCCCAAGAAGCATACAAAAGGGAACCAACGTTGGAGCAAAAGTTTGACCCCAAACTTTTGCCCCAACGTTGGTATCAGCAAAAAAAGGGTGGCTGATGTGAAAAGTTGGAGTAAAAGTTTGCCTCAAACTTTTACTCAAACTTTTACTCAAGCTTTTAAGATTCACAACCCGGTTCACATTGGTTCTCTCTCCAACTCCAAGAGCAATCAACCAAGCCTCTATCAACCCAATTCCATCAAGAGCAAGGGCCCAATTGTCATCACTCAAAGGCACAAGAGATAGATAAAATAGGAATTTCATTTAATTGTAATTTGTTTTTAATTTCATTTTCATTTTCATTTTCATTTTGTAAAGCCTATATAAGGCATCATTTTCATTTTTGTCGGGGGGGCGAGCTCCACTAGGGAGCATTAGGAATACAGAGCTCTCTCTCTCTCTGAGTTTCATTTTCTGTTTTGAATCTTGAATTGAGATTGGAAGGAATTCTGTTTTCATTCTCTAATTGCAACTTCTCTTTACTTCTTCTGCAATCTTTTTTTAATTCTCTACAACTTTTCTCTTGTTTGATCAAGGAAGGATCCACTCCTGAGATCTTCAACATCTTTTTAAATTTCTGCAAATTAAGCACAGTCACTTTGCTCTCTGATCTCCTTGTTTCTAATTTACTTTCCAGCACTTTTGTTCCTCTGCACTTTACATTTGAGTTGTTGTGATCTCGATTTATTCTTCCTGCACTTTAACTTTCCAGTTACTTGATCTACTGTTCTTTTTAATTTCCAGCACCCACTCCCCTTTAATTTCATGCAATTTACATTTCTTGCAATTTAAGATTCTTGCAATTTACATTTCTTGTCCCTTAAGCTACTTGCCAATTTACTTTCTGCACTTTAATTTTCTTTGTCATTTACTTTCTGCTGCATCAATTATCACTTAAATGTTAGCTTGACTAAACTAATCATCCACTAAAGTTGCTTGATCCATCAATCCCTGTGGGATCGACCTCACTCCCATGAGTTTTATTATTTGATGCGACCCGGTGCACTTGCCGGTTAGATTTGTGGGTTTGGAAAATTCGTTTTCCGCAAAAACACCATCAAGTTTTTGGCGCCGTTGCTGGGGATTGATTTAGATCAACAATGATTAAGTGGGTGAGAAGTCTAGATCAAGCATTTTCTTTATTTTTGTTTTCTGTTTTAAATTGAAACCAAGGTGTTTGAGTTATTGCCTCACTAAGAAATTCTTTCTCTATGACATGAATTTCAAATTTCATTGATGTTTATAAAATACAAATGGAGTTCAACTCATCTTTTGGTCAAACAAAATTTTACGGGATATCACCCACCATCACCAATCTCTAATGGTGGTTGGGAATATCACCAAGAAACTTCAAATTCTGGGCACTCCAATTCATGGAGCTATGCTTCAGAACCACAAGATGAGAAAGAAAATCATATGGGATATTTCTCTCCACCACAAAATGATGCAAGTCATGATTCTAATGGTGGCTGGGAAGGGAATTCTAGTGCTCCATATGATATTCATCCAAAGATATCATCACTTGACCATACTTCAACAGAAAGCCCCTTTCAAAACTCACCACCCACACAAACTTCCATGAACCACTCAAGGCTCTCAAATCTTGAGTCCATGTTAAAAAAATATGAGGAGGAGACAATGAAAGTCTGGAAAGAACAAGAAAACTCCCTCAAAAACATGAAAGTGCAGCTAGGCCAATTGATGAGTGCAATGAAGAAGAAGGAAAAACAAGATAAGGAGGCCACTGCATCAAGTGAACTTTCAATGAAGAATGAGGTGGTGGAGGTATTTGAACCTGAAACTGTACTTGAGATGACAAGAGCACATGGCAACTCACAATTCCCACAAACTTCCCTGGACCAAAATGCCTCAACACTTAAATCCATGATTGAAAGGTATGAAGAGGAGATGAAGAAAGCTTGGGAAGATCAACAAACCTCCTCCATGAAAGAGCTATTAAAGCAAATGTTGGGTGCAAGGGAGGAAGTGGAAGAGCAAGAAAGTGAGGAAGTCATTCCAAAAAATTTACACTCAAGTGAGGAAGAGTTCATGGAACCACCGATTCAAAAGGCTCTGGATGAATACAAAACTCCAATAATCACACAGCAACCAAGACTTGGATTCAAAGAAGTGAAGGCAATTAACAAAAGCACCAAGAAGAGGATTGTGACCAAACTACCAAGGACAACATTCAAGAGGAGGTCAACCAGAAGCAATCCAACCCCTGGACCAATAGCAAGCAAGCTCAATCAAGCCATGTACAACAGAAAGCTTGCTAAGAGGAAACCAAGACAGGGGGCAATAGCTGAATCTTCTCCTCTCTTGAAGTCATTCCTCTTAACAAATTGGAAGAAGAGGAAGAAAGTGAACAACATGTCAACCGTAGGTATAATTTCTCTTCTCTGCTTTGTTTTAGTTCTTTGTTTTGTTTAAATTCAATAAATTGGCATATGGTTACATTCTAAGTTTGGTGTTGCCTTGCAACAAATTGTTTTCAATCTTTTTAGATGATTGCATCAAATCAAAAATGAAAGTGACACACCAAGATTCTAAGTTTGGTGTGCCACCTACTTTTCTATGCAAATCATTCAGCAACACCACTTGTCTGCATAACCATAATGTCTTTGCAGTGTTAATTTTCTTTTGGTTTGATATTTTGTTATTCTGTTTACTTTAGTTAATTCATTGTTTTTAATGCTTTCATTTTAGTTTGCTTATTTGCTGTGTTTATTAATACATCACCAAGAGAGCTTTATTAATGACAGATTCTTGGCTTAGTGATTGTATTTAATAAAGAACAGTTTCATTTGCTTTGTTTTAATTCAAATAAATGGACATAGGATTGCATTCTAAGTTTGGTGTTGCTATGCAACACAATTTGCTTCAAATCTTTACTGGATACTTGCATTGATTCCAAGTGAAAGTGTCACACTAAGTTTGGTGTGCTACTTATTCTTTATGCAAAGTATTATGCTCACCTTCTTAAGCTTGCAATCACAATGTCTCTGTCTCTTGTGCCTTGATTATTATCTTTAATTTTGCTTGCTTGAAACACATGTACTACTAACATTTCTTGTGTAAGACATTCATGATCCATCTTAGCCCCATAGCCATGGTTCTAATTGTTGCTTGAGGATGAGCAAGCATTCTGAGTTTGGCAAGGGAAGGAGGAAGAATAGAGGAAAAAGGACAACAATAATGAAGATGAACTACAAGGTTGTAGAGTTCCTTTTCTCCTCATTTGTTTCCAGCACTTAAATTGCATGATTGTCTTCATCCTTTCTGTTTACATGTGTGTATGAATAAAGCATAACATGAATCTTGATTTGCAACATGGTGCTGTGTCATTATGATTACCAACTTGAGTTTTGTGAATTCAAAAGCAATAAAGTATCATGATCATAAACAAACAAGGAATTAAAGAAGATTTTAGCATGTGCATAAAAGTATTGGGAAGCTAGTATGTTTGATTGTTGCTTAATTGCATTAGATTTTATTTAATTGAAGTTTCCATCTAGCACGTTTTGTGAAATCTTTTAAAATCATGAAAACCTTGAAAGCAAATGCAAAATAAAGCAAGAAAAGAAAAAGGGAAAGAATGAGAAAGCTGAAGGCTCTGAGTACCAATGACAATTATATTGTTAAGTGCTTGTGGTGTTTATGTATCAAGCCAAATGCTTGAAAACAAAACACTTAGAAGTCAAGGTTAGGCTCAAAGTGCAAAAGCACTCCCTCAAAGCTCAAGGCTCTGAGCATCAATGATTAGAGAGTCAAGAAAAGAAAAGAAACAAATGAGCTTAATGAAGTCCTCTAATCAAATGCTTGTGGTGCTTATGTATCAAGTGGTAATACTTGAAAACAAAGCATTTAGAAGTCGTAGCTTTGTTATCAACTCATGGGGCAAAGCACCCATAAGGAGAAGCTAATAAAAAAAAATCAAAAGCTTGTTTCAAGGAAGAAATATAAGAAAAAGACTTCATAAATTGAGCTAGATGGAAGCATCAATCATTTACATTTCTTTTGTGATTGTAGCATGCTTAGAAAACTAGCTTACCATGAACATTGAGTTGCTATTCTTCTTACCTTGGATTGTCAATCTTTATTGCATGATTCTTTTCTTGCTTGGGGACAAGCAAGGTTTAAGTTTGGTGTTGTGATGACATGTCACCATGTCATGTTTTTCTATGCTTTTTCATTTGTTTTCAAAAGGTTTTATGCACTTTCTTAAGCCATAAGCAAGCCAATTGGGTAGATTTTCATGATTCCTTTGATTTAATCAACCATGTATGAATTAATGCAATTTCATGAGATTTTATGCTATAATTGTCACATATTATGAAAGAATGAATATCTCATGATTTTGAGCATAGCTTTGATGTGTTTGGTTGATTAATGATAGGTGAAGAAAGCTTGGAGAAAGGTTGAAGCAAGAAGGATTGGCTAGGAGGAAGAGAGGACAAAAAGTTTGAGCAAAAGTTTGCCTCAAACTTTAGCTCAAACTTTTGGATTAATTGAAAATGAACCAGGGAGCAAAAAGCTGGAGCAAAAGTTAGCCTCAAACTTTTTGGCTAACTTTTGGCATCACAAATCAACACCCTGGAAGAGCAAAAGTTTGCGCCAACGTTAGCCCCTAACTTTTTGGCTAACGTTGGCGCATGAAAAACACACCCTGGAGAGCAAAAGTTTGCACCAACGTTAGCCTCTAACTTTTTGGCTAACGTTGGCGCCACAAGGCATACAAGGGGTATACTTCCAACAAGAATAACTTGAGCTACAGAGCTCCAAATGAGGTGATTCAAAAAGCAATGGAAAGTAGGAATCAAGAGCTTTCCAGGCATATATGGCACTGCATGGTGGACACTAAAATTGAGGGAGAAAACTGCCCCGAAATGTGCATAAACGAATATGGTGGCAACTTGCAGTGAGGCCAACTGACCTATGCACCTTCGACGGAGTATAACTCGAGCTGTGGAACTCCAAATGATGCGCTTCTAACGGCATTGGAAAGTAGACATTCAGTGCTTTTCAACAATGTATAATAGTATGGGGTGAACAATGTGTTTGAGTCTCCAAAATCTGGCGTTTTCGCCCACGTTGGAGGCAAACGTCGCCTCAAACGCTGCACACCAAAGCCAGCGACCTTGTCCTCTTCAAAGGAGCATAACGTGAGTTGTAGATGTCCAATTGAGGTGATTCCAAGTGGGTTAGAAAGCTAACATTCAGAGCTTTCCAACCATATATAATAGTTTATATTGAGCATAAAATTGGCAACGTGACAAGAGGACAAAGTAGCCCCCAAGAAGCATACAAAAGGGAACCAACGTTGGAGCAAAAGTTTGACCCCAAACTTTTGCCCCAACGTTGGTATCAGCAAAAAAAGGGTGGCTGATGTGAAAAGTTGGAGTAAAAGTTTGCCTCAAACTTTTACTCAAACTTTTACTCAAGCTTTTAAGATTCACAACCCGGTTCACATTGGTTCTCTCTCCAACTCCAAGAGCAATCAACCAAGCCTCTATCAACCCAATTCCATCAAGAGCAAGGGCCCAATTGTCATCACTCAAAGGCACAAGAGATAGATAAAATAGGAATTTCATTTAATTGTAATTTGTTTTTAATTTCATTTTCATTTTCATTTTCATTTTGTAAAGCCTATATAAGGCATCATTTTCATTTTTGTCGGGGGGGCGAGCTCCACTAGGGAGCATTAGGAATACAGAGCTCTCTCTCTCTGAGTTTCATTTTCTGTTTTGAATCTTGAATTGAGATTGGAAGGAATTCTGTTTTCATTCTCTAATTGCAACTTCTCTTTACTTCTTCTGCAATCTTTTTTTAATTCTCTGCAACTTTTCTCTTGTTGGATCAAGGAAGGATCCACTCCTGAGATCTTCAACATCTTTTTAAATTTCTGCAAATTAAGCACAGTCACTTTGCTCTCTGATCTCCTTGTTCCCAATTTACTTTCCAGCACTTTTGTTCCTCTGCACTTTACATTTGAGTTGTTGTGATCTCGATTTATTCTTCCTGCACTTTAACTTTCCAGTTACTTGATCTACTGTTCTTTTTAATTTCCAGCACCCACTCCCCTTTAATTTCATGCAATTTACATTTCTTGCAATTTAAGATTCTTGCAATTTACATTTCTTGCCCCTTAAGCTACTTGCCAATTTACATTCCGCAACTTTAAATTCATTGTCCTTTACTTTCTCTTGGTTACAATTTCACACAATTCACTTCAATGTTAGCTTGACTAAACTAATCACCCACTAAAGTTGCTTGATCCATCAATCCTCGTGGGATCGACCTCACTCACGTGAGTTTTATTACTTGATACGACCCGGTGCACTTGCCGGTTAGATTTGGGTGTTTTGGAGAAATTCGTTTTTTTCGCAAAGATACCCATCACTCATCAATGAACTTAATGCTTTGGTTCAACTGAAATTACCGCAGAAGAAATCGGATCCCAAAAAGTTCTTAATACATTGTACCATAGACACCATGACCTTTGAGAAGGCTCTGTGTGAACTGGGGTCAGGAATAAACCTCATGCCACTCTCTGTAATGGAGAAACTAGGGATCTTTGAGGTACAAGCTGCAAGAATCTCACTAGAGATGGCAGACAAATCAATGAAACAGGCTTATGGACTTGTAGAGGATGTCTTAGTGAAGGTTGAAGGCCTGTACATCCCTGCTGATTTTATAATCCTAGACACTGGGAAGGATGAGGATGAATGACGATTAGATTTCTGCTAATTTAGAATTTAAAAAAATAATCGCGTTGTAAGTATAGCTTCTAAACCAACAGAGAATCATTTCGTACAAAAGTTTGGTTGTCACAAGTAACAAAACCCAATAAAATTTATAACCGAAGTATTTAAACCTCGGGTCGTCTTCTCAAGGAATTGTAGGGAAGTAGGGTTTATTATTGGTTATGGAAATTATATATTTTTGGGTTTTTGAAATAGGGACAAGTAATTTAAATGACAAGAAAAATAAATTAATAATAATAAAATCTCTTGGCAAGGTATAAGAAATTGAAGTCCTATCCTCGTTATCCTTATCAGGTGTGATGAGAATTGGATTCTGCTCCCACTTTAATTAACCCTTGCTAAACAAAGGAGAGTCAAGTGGACTAATTAATTTGATCCTCAAGTCCTAGTAAACTCCTATGGAAAGACTAGAGTTATTGGAGTACAAATTAACCAGCAGAAAATTCCAATTTCAATCAACAGCTGAGTTTGATAACTCAAGAATTACTAATTACTTAACCAAAGCCAAAAGGAGAAAATAAATTTAAATTGAATTGAAACCATCATAATTAAAACAATCATTAATCTGAAATACCTCAAATTACATTTAAACATAAATTCAAATCCTAACATGGAAAGTTTGTAAATCAATAATGAAAAGATAAATGACAATTAAAGTAACGGAATAAATAAAAGTAGAAAATAAATGAAAAGAATATTGAACCTGTGATTGAAGAGATCATAGCTTAAACATAATAGAAATCCTAAATCCTAATCCTAAGAGAGAGGAGAGAACCTCTCTCTCTAAAACTACATCTAATCCTAAAATTATATGTATTGTATCTATCACTAAGTTGTTCCCTTTCTTTGATTCCTTCATTCTCTGGCTTATATCCTGCGTTTCTAACTTGGATTTGGGCCAAAAAAGGGTCCAGAAATCGCTGGGGGCATTTTTTGCAGATTCTTGTACGTGGCGTCTGTCACGCGTTCGCATCAATTGTATTCTGCTCAAGGCAGGCGTTCGCGTCATCCACGCATACGCCTCGCTGCCATTTCGCGCTAGGCACGCGTTCGCGTCGTCCATGTGTTTGTGTCGATGTCTTTTCTTCAAAACTCCATTTTTGGATGTTTCCTTTCTGTCCTCTAAGCCATTCCTACCCTATGAGATCTGAAAATACTTAACACACAAATCACGGCATCGAATGGTAATAAAGGGTAATTAAAATTAATATTTTTAAAGCATAGGAAACATGTTTTTCACATATATCATAAAATAAGGAAGGAATAGTAAAACCATGCAATTTACATGAATAAGTGGGTGAAGAATTGATAGAAACACTCAATTTGAGCACAAATTATATCATAAAATATGGGTTTATCAACCTCCCAATACTTAAACAATAGCATGTACTCATGCTAAATCCAAGAGAAAGGGTAAAGTTAGAATGGTGGAATCTCATGCAATGTAATCTATTCTAAATACAAGCTACCTACATGAATCATACAATTCTAATTATCATCCACTATATATATATATATATATATATATATATATATATATATATATATATAGCTTTCATGTAGTTAATTTGATTCATAAATTCAAGGAATCATATAGCCAAGCCTATATCATGTTAAAGCACCTTCACAATTGATTTGGGTAAAAATATTTCACAAACTTGCAAGACAATTAAACAATTAAGCAGAGATATATGGTGATGAGCTATTGAACCCTCACTGGATTTTGTGTTTACTCTCTAGTCACTCAGTGTTTGGGGTTAATCACTTTATTCTTTTCCATTCCTGCTTTCTAAAACTTTGTTCTTCATCTAACCAATCAACAAATATACAATGTGTACATACAAACATCATGAGTTCTTTTTCAAGGTTGTAATGGGGCCAAGGTAAAGGTAAGGGTATATATATAAGGCTAAGTGAGCTATAAGTTGAATCCTTAATTATTCTAAGATCTCACCTAACATATACATACTTTATAAAAATTTAAAATTATCCTGGTCTTCCCAATTTTTCCACTCACATACTACAACAACAACAACAACAAAGCCTTGTCCCACTAAGTGGGGTCGGCTACATGAATCAAATGACGCCATTGTGCTCTGTCATGTATCATGTCTACAGAGAGACCGTTTACATGTAGATCTCGTTTGACCACCTCATGGATGGTCTTCTTAGGTCTTCCTCTGCCTTTCGCCCTTTGTCCATCTTCCATCTCATCCACCCTCCTGACTGAATGTTCTATCGGTCTTCTTCCCACATGTCTAAACCACCTGAGACGCGATTCAACCATCTTTTCCACAATGGGTGCTACTCCAACTCTCTCCCTTATATCTTCATTCCTTATTTTATCCAATCGCGTATGACCACTCATCCATCTCAACATCTTCATCTCTGCCACACTCAACTTATGTTCGTGCTCCCCTTTAGCCGCCCAACACTCCGTACCATACAGCATAGCCGGTCTTATAGCGGTGCGATAGAATTTACCTTTAAGTTTTAAAGGCACTTTTTTGTCGCATATAAAACCAGATGCACTCCGCCATTTTGACCAACCTGCTTGGATCCTATGATTTACATCCTGTTCAATCTCTCCATTATCCTGTATGATGCACCCAAGATACTTAAAACTTTTAACTTTTCGCAGGATGCTTTCTCCAATCTTCACCTCTATATTGGAGTTTTCCCTTCTCAGACTGAACTTACATTCCATATATTCCGTCTTGCTACGGCTTATGCGCAGACCATACACTTCTAGAGCTTCTCTCCATAACTCCAACTTCTTATTTAGGTCTTCCCTTGACTCTCCCATAAGGACGATATCATCGGCAAAAAGCATGCACCATGGCACAGGCTCTTGGATGTGCTCTGTGAGTACTTCCAAGACTAATGTGAAAAGGTATGGACTTAAGGATGATCCCTGGTGTAATCATATACCAATAGAGAATTCCTCTGTCACACCACCTTGAGTCTTCACACTAGTTGTGGCCCCATCATACATGTCTTTAATTGCCCGAATATATGCGATCCTTACTCTCCTCTTTTCTAAAACCTTCCATAAGACCTCCCTTGGTACCCTATCATACGCTTTTTCCAAATCAATAAACACCATGTGTAGATCCCTTTTATTACTACGATACCTCTCCATCATCCTTCTTAATAGGTATATCGCTTCAGTGGTAGATCTGCCTGGCATAAATCCAAATTGGTTCTCTGTTACTTGTGTCTCTTTTCTCAACCTCCGTTCTATCACCCTTTCCCATAACTTCATAGTATGACTCATAAGCTTAATCCCTCTATAGTTTCCGCAACTTTGTATATCCCCCTTATTCTTGTAGATAGGTACCAAGGTGCTCTTTCTCCACTCATCAGGCATCTTCTTTGACCTTAAAATCTCATTAAAAAGCTTGGTTAACCAGTTGATGCCTTTTCCTCCAAGACCCTTCCAAACCTCAATCAGGATATTATCAGGTCCTACTGCCCTGCCATTTTTCATCTGCTTTAGAGCCTCTTTTACCTCGAAGTCTCGAATCCTTCGATAGTAGTTAAAGTTTTGATCTTCTTCCCTTGTGCATAATCGACCAAGGCTCGGAAGAGTCTTTTGTCCCTCATTAAATAACTCGTAGAAGTAGCTCTTCCACCTTTCATTAATCTTCTCCTCTTGAGCCAACACCTCTCCATCCTTATCCTTTATGCACTTAACCTGATCCAAATCTCTTGTTCTTCTTTCCTGACTCTTTGCGATTCTATATATACCTTTTTCTCCTTCTTTCGTGCCCAAAGACTGGTAGAGACCCTCATATGCTCTTGTTCTTGCTTCACTTACAGCCACTTTTGTCTCTTTCTTAGCCGCCTTATATTTTTCCCAGTTATCTGCATTGCGGCATAAAGACCACTCTTTAAAGCATTCCCTTTTTATCTTTATCTTTTCTTGTATACTCGCATTCCACCACCAGGACTCCTTGTCTCTTGGTCCTATTCCTTTAGATTCACCAAAACTTTTTTTTGCTGTTCTTCTAATAACTTCTGCCATCTCCCTCCACGTCTCTTTCGCGCTTCCATTCCCATCCCACTTTGCCTCTTTTCCTACCCGTCTTAGGAAGCTTCTTTGTTCCTCCCCTTTCATCCGCCACCACCTCGTCCTTGGGTTCTTCGTATGATGTCTTTTCCTCAACTTTTGCTCAACGCGAAAATCCATGACGAGCACCCTATGTTGTGTTGTCAAACTCTCTCCCAGGATAATTTTACAGTTAATGCAAAATTTTCGGTCGACTCTCCTCAACAAGAAGAAGTCGATTTGAGAGCTTGTCATGCCACTCTTATAGGTTATAAGATGTTCGTCTCTCTTTTTAAAACATGTATTTGCGATGAGAAGATCAAAAGTTGAGGAAAAGTCCAAAATAGTTTTACCCTCGGCATTGATCACCCCGAAACCATGGCCTCCGTGAATACTCCCATGTCCAGTCACTTCTCTCCCGACATGGCCATTTAAATCTCCTCCTAAGAAAATCTTATCTCCCAAAGGTATGCCTTGAACCAAACTCTCTAGATCCTCCCAAAACCTTATCTTGTGTTGTTCGTCCGAACCCACTTGCGGTGCATAGGCGCTAATCACATGGAAAGCACCTCCCTCCACCACAAATTTGATAGAGATGATCCGATCTCCCACCCTCTTGACATCCACTACGTCTTTCTTCCACTGCTTATCCACAATTATTCCAACCCCATTCCTATTCTTCACCTTTCCTGTATACCAAAGTTTGAAACCAGAAGTATCCAACTCCCTAGCCTTTGCACCAACCCATTTCGTTTCTTGTAGGCACATAATGTTAATCTTCCTTCTTGTCATGGTGTCCACCACCTCCATGGACTTTCCTGTTAGAGTGCCTATGTTCCATGTCCCAAATCTCAACCTTCTGTCGCTTCGACCTTTACCTTTTCCTTTGTGAACTAGCTTATTTACCCTCGTCCGTTCACGAAAACGCGAGAACCCTTGCTCATTTAACACGACATCCGGGCACCGATGCAGCGGCTCTTGCTTCGACACCGTACTCGAGCCATACGGCGCGTTGCTTCCGGGCAATGACCTAGCTTTAGCGCGATAATGTCTTTGATTTATGTCATGGGGGTTCGGCTATATTTTTATGTTGGTTGCCGAAGACCTAACACAACCCTCCTCCTTTATCCGGGCTTGGGACCGGCTATGTACCGCAAGTGTAACATAGGCGGAGTTTCCACTCACATACTCATGTACCAAATTTATTTTTGATTTTACTTCCATGTGTATTGATCATTAAACTTATTATTGGGGTAATTTTGTCCCCTTATTTACTTATTTAATTAAAAGGAAATTTTTTTTAAGGATAAACATAACATTTTCAATGCACATGGTGTTTTGGTTTAATTTTATTTCACATGAGCATGCTCCCAAATTCCTGATTATTTTATTACTTTAATCCTTTCCTATCAACCCATGTTCCAACATTTCCCCACACTTGGTTGATACACAATCTCTATCTTAAGCTGACCAAGGATTCAACTTGGGATTTTTAATTTGTTTTTCTGATTAAGGCTAGTGATGTGGTTATAGAACAATAGGGGATTAAAAGGCTCAAGGGGGCTAACAAGGGTGATGTAAAAGGTAAGCTTATTTGGGATAAGTGAGAAAAAATTTAAATAATGGCCTCAATCATATATTGGTATGTATCTACATTCTATATTGGACATATAGACTGAAACAAAGTAAAGATCACTAGAATAAAAAAGAAGGGCAAACACACAAGAATGAAATAATTATGGTTAAATAATGTAACCATACAATTAAGCTCAAAAACTCACAAGCTGTGTGTTCTTTGGCTCAAAAACCATATATCAGTTATGTATGTCATGCAAGTAGAGATCAAGAGTTCCCATTATGCTCAATGTGAATCTTAGAATGGCTCTTAAAATCATAGTGTTCTTCCTTGAAGAAATGTTGTTAACTAACTCACATTTATTGCTATATATATATACAGTGTGTGGATTGTTGTGATTCTGTTATCCTAAAGTTTCTATTTTACTCTTTTTATTTTCAATTAATCCAAATTATCATGTGCTAAAAAGGGTAAACTAAACTAAATAATCCATATTTTCTCTATCACAACTTAATAAGCTAAAAGTGCAAACTAAACTAAATATCTAAGATATATATAAACTAAAGTGCAAGATGCAGAAATACTGTAAAAATACAGAAAAATGTGCAAGTACTGAAAGATAAATAAGATAAGGTAAAGTAAAAATAAAAATAAAAATACAGAAAAATAAACAAAATAGGATAAAAAGAGAGTCTGAAAAGTGGTTCACCAAAATAAGGTATGCCAGAGATGGCGACCTCCCCACACTTAATTAATAGCATCGTCCTCGATGCTCAAGCAAGCTAGGTGTGAGAAGTGTCATCTCCAGAAGGGTGTGCAGTAGGTGTCTCTGTGGTGAGCTGAGGATCTGCAGTCTGAATGAGTGTCGGAGGGTCGGCCTGCTGTAGTGGAGGCTCTGCCTGATGGAGGATCTCTGGATCAGCTGGCTGTATCTGGTGAGGCTCCTCATGCTGTGGTGCAGCCTGCTCAGCTCTTGCCTGCTCAGCCTCTGCATGTGCCTCCTCCTCATGATCATCTGCCTCCTCCTCACATGGCTCAGAAGGGGTGTCAGGCTTGGAGGGGATGTCGTGGTGGCCAAATCAAATCATCAACCTTAAGTGCTCATAGCTTCGCTTGTTGCGACACTCAGATCTCTCATATCGTCGCTGGTTACGGCGCTCTATCTGGTCCAACCGGTCAAATAGGCGATGCACGAGGTGGAAGATGGGCTGTGAAGCAGGTGAGGGTGCAGTAGTGGTGATGGGTGCGGCAGTGGATACAGAAAGAGCAGTAGAAGATGTGGCAGCCTCAGTAGATTTAATGAGAAAAGGAGGTCTGTACCCTAAAGCCTGAAACTTCCTGCTGTAAGGAATGATTTTCTTGCAGTCCGTAGCAGTTGGCTTCTCATCTGTCGGCTCCCAGGGCACCTCAACTCGGCGGCCCAACTGAGTAATCAAGTATGAAAAAGGGAGGGTGCCTCTGACGTGGACTCTGGCCATGTAATACCGGATGAAACGGGGTAGATATAGGTCCATTCCTTCCATCACACACCAGATGAGGGTAATCATAGCAGTGGGCACGTCTGTCTCATGAGTGCTCGGTATCACATAGTTACTCAGGATCTGCTGCCAGAGCCGAGCCTCATCATTCAGATAAATAATTTTAATTCATTTGGGGCCACTACAGACTTACCCATGACCCAGGGGAGAGTAGGATCAAGAGCTATAGTCTTCTTGACTGCGTCCCAATCAAATCTCATGAATCTCATATCCTCCTCAGCCTTTTGGTAACCATCTGGCTTATCTGATTTAGGCAGGAGATGGAGGATTTCTTCGATTGCTTCCTCAGTAACCAAAATCTGCTTGCCTCTAAGCTGAACTGCATCCAGGGACGTTTTGAAGTAGTTACAATAGAATTCTCCGACCCAGGATGAGTTAATCTCAGTCAAGTTTCTCTCCAAGAAGACCCAGCCTCGCTGTTTAATTTGTTCTAAAGTGTATTATTTGAGTTCTTCTCGAATTTAGAGGGTTATTTCTAGGTATAGGTTCCTGGAAGTGGCAAAAACTGGGTACTTCAGCTCACAGTATCTGTTTGTAAATTTTTCTGGATCAGTGACAGGCACCAACTGATCAGCCTTTTCCTGCGGGGTGAAATTCTTTTCCGCCAGGAATCATCGTGGAGGATATTCAAAATAGATGTAGAGGCTTCTCCTCTTTTTCTTTTGCCTGTTGTTGCTTTGCCTTTTCGCTTACTTTTGGGATCAGACATACTGAAAAGCAGAAATTACAGGATACAATTTAAGAACTAAAGCAGGAAAACAAGGAAGCAAATAGGATTGATCTATATAAGCATAAAGGCAAAAGAGCAATTGAATTATGGAATGAGTTAAATATAAATAAATTGTTTAGATTGTATGCAAGTGAAAAGTCTGAGAGTAAAAATCACAATCCAAAATATATGATATGTGGAATTCTGGTTAAATAGGAAAAACAGAAATCATGCCCTTGAGTTAGAAAGTTAAAGTAGTTAGGTAAAAAGAAAGGTCAGAAAGTTAAAATATTTAGTAAGTCAAAAGAAAGTTAGAAAGTTAAAGTTGTTAGGTAAAAGGAAAAGTTAGAGAGTTAAAGCGGTTAGTAAGTAAAAAGAAAGTTAAAGTAAGTGGCATGATAATGGGTTTCCTAGTTAACAATAAATTCACAAACCTAAAGAGAAATCAACTCATATTCAAGTAAAGATTTGCAGTGTATTGATGATAAACTATAAAATTGCAAAAGGGAAAAGAAATCATCAATAATGCAGTTTAGTAATCCGAGAACCAGAAAGAGTGAGAATGCAAGCCCATTCATTCATGAATTGGCTAGCTTGAAACCAAACAGTGCAAAACTTGAAGTTGCTAAAACTAGTTCATGAATGGGAGTTGAGTGAAACAATTTGAAAAAATTTGGGCAGCATTCTGGCTAAAATTGGATGCTCCCGGGTAATAAACAGTAAGAAAATCAGTTCATATGACAATAAATAGTGCTGAAAAGATTAAGAAATAGCAAGAACATGAAAGAACAACATGTGAATAGCACATCATCACAGCAAATTCAAAATTGCAAATCAGATAAAAATAGGTAGCAAGAACGGTGTAATTATCAGGCCTAAATCCACTAACCACATCCTAGCTACCTAACCACCTAAAATCCACTACGATCATACATCTCTAACTATCCTAATTTTGAAAAAAATAAAAAAACTAACTAACTAATTAACGGGAAACAGGATTCAGTGTTCGGTGGAACCTGGTGCGCAGAGGTATAAATGTATGGATTATAGAGATGGTGGGAGTGTGGTGGTGGTTTTGGTGACGCGGCGGCGATGGGTGACGGCACGGTGGAGGTTCGGTGGCGGGGCAAAGGCTGTGTGGTTGGTGTGGGTTTAAGGGAATGAAGAGAAGAGGTGAGGAGGTGAGGGTTGTGTTATGGTGGTTGGTGTGTGGTTGGCTGGGGACGGTGGTGGCGGCGCTGGGCGGCTCAAAACGGGACAGCGGCAGTGGGTTCGTGGAGGGGGGAAAGGAGGGGAGAAGGGAGGGGGGTTGTGGTGTGGGTGGTGTGGCAGGGGTTGACGGCGACGATGGGGGGCGTGGCGGCGATGGGTGGCGGTAGGTTGCAGAGGGGGAAGGAGAGAGTGCATTGAAGGAAGGAAGAAGATGAAATGGGACGCCGGGGGGGTAGGGTTTCACGTGGTTTGGGTTTAGTGATTTTGAATCCACGCGAACGCGTCATTGACGCGATCGCGTGGTTTGGAGATAATGAAACTGATACTTATGCGTGAAGCACGTAAACGCGTCGCTCAGAATTGTGCTAAACGCACAATTACAGCATCGTTTTGGCGCAACTCTCTATTTCCAATAGGTTCCCTAAAATCCATGCGACGCGTATGCGTCGCTCACGCTTTCGCGTAGGATGTGCGTGGTGCGAGTGACACGTTCGCGTCAGGGACGCGAACACGTGGGCTAGTTTGTGCTAAAGGCACACCAGCTGCACGATTCCAGCCCAACTTTCTGGGCATTGGATCTTTACGCCGATTGCTGATCGACGCCCACGCTTGGCCTGCGCGCTCGCGTGGGGTGATTTTTTTTTAAATATGCAATGCTAATGTGAATGCTATGAATAATTCCAAGTTCAATGAAAATAGAATAAAATAAATCTTAAAAACAAACATGTTTTTAGGCTCCTGAGATGTTGAATGTCAGAATAGATTCCAGGATCCCAAACTTTGCTTTTGTATCCGCCTTTGTCTCGATTTACATTTTTCCAGCTGGGTGGTTTGGAAGTAGTATTTTCATCAAGATGACCAAACATTTTTCGAGACCCATTCAATTGAACTCGAAACCAATTCTTGCACTTTAAATTGAAGCGTGGAACCTTATTGAATCTTGCATACCAGCTCTGAGTACGAACCATTTCCCTTTTACTCTTAAAGCCGCAAAGAGCTCTAAGCTGGCCATCTGTTTCAAGCAAACCATATTCAAGTGGAAAAGTAAAGATATAGGCTAAGGATTTTACCCACTTGAATTTTGTATTGGGTGGTAATGGCTTTGGGATATGTGTTTCCGGTGGCTTTGCAAGCTCTACTCCCTTGTGTTCTTCTGTGAATTCCTCCACTTCCTTGCGAACTTCTTTAATTTCAACCACATCTTGATCTATGTCTTCGATATCTTCCTCATCACTCAGGTCATAAGTTGGAGGTTGCAAAAAATCTACCTTCGCATCATCTTTGTATTCACTTGGGGAAGATTCTTCCATCTCAAAGAATTCACTTGCGGATGCAAGTTCGTTACTATGAGGACTTGACTCATTATCATTGTCAAGGAAACTCGCCTCTGGAGTTGTTCCGTCCAGCTCTTCATAAGATTCCTGCTTTGGGGGTTGTGCACTATCCTCCTTAGCATCAATTGCAAATTTCTTGACGGAATTCTCCTCAATTATGGATTCCCATGGAGGTTCAGCATCTCCTAAGTCTTCAACCAATTCTTTTTCTTCGACAATTTCAGCTTCCTCTACTTGTTCCAGTACAAAATCATGCTCTTTACTATCCATTGGAGTTTCTAGTATCTCCTTCATGTTGCATTCTTCATTAGATTGCCTACATGAAGCCATGGGGGTTCCTTGAGTGTCCGAACATCGAGAAGGCAGTCGATTTATCGCTTGATTCAATTGGTGAAGTGTGGCATGAAATTTTTCAAATGTTTTCTTGAGTTGCTCCTTTGATTCTTGGGGTGATGGATATGGACATGGTGCATAGGGAGGTGGTGGTTCTTGGGAGTAATTGGGTTGGAATTGGGGTGGATAAGGGTTAGGGTCATATGGAGGTGAATGGTAGTAGTTGGCTTGTGAGTGTGGTGGTTCAAAGCTGTGTTTAGGAGGTGGTTTGTAGGCATATGACGGGGTTTGCCGGTAATTACAAGGGGGTCTACCATATCTATCATCTTGGTATGCACCTCGGAATGGCTCTTGACTGTAGTAAATTGGCGGGTGATGGCTGTCACGAAAGGGTCCACCATAACTATTGTCTCGACATGCATTGTTGAATGGTCGTTGTCCATGGTAGTTTGGAAGGTGTTGTTGCCTAAAGGGTTGATCAGATCCTCGTGGCTCCATCCATCACTAATTGTTTTGACCTTGATGCATGTTCCTGTTATAGCTTCCATTCCTTTCAACATTATTAGAACCAAACTCAAAGCGACGGGTGAGAACTCATAGTGACTAATAAAAAATTAAAATAAAACGAAAATAAAAACGAATAAACAGGTAAAAGAAAATATTTACAATAACCAATAATAAGGCACACGTTTGCAATTCCCCGGCAACGGTGCCATTTTGACGATTAGATTTCTGCTAATTTAGAATTTAAAAAAAAATAATCGCGTTGTGAGTATAGCTTCTAAACCAACAGAGAATCCTTTCGTACAAAAGTTTGGTTGTCACAAGTAACAAAATGATGCCAGGGCATCATGGCCTGTTTTTCTATGCTTTTTCAGTAGATTTTAATTCAGTTTTCATACAATTTCTGTTGATAAAGGAGTAAAAGCATGAAAAATCTCTGCATGAAACAAAATCTCAAGCATAGGTGAATTTTAGTTAATATACATGGTAAATATGATGAAATAGATCACACTAAGTGAAAGTAGGATTTTGAGCATTATTAGCACACTTAGTATAATAAAGTTTATCTTGTATGTTACTTTGATACACTTTGTTTGTTTGATTTCAGACCAAAAGAAGCAGAGAAGAGCCACATTAGTGGCTACGTTAGCGCCACTAACGTGGCCATTAACGTGGAAGGAAGGAAAGTTTGGAACGTTAGTGGGAATGTTAATGGCATTAACTTTGAAGAAGGAGAGCATGGAAAGTTAGTGGCAACGTTAACGCCACCAACTTTAGCGAAGGCCAAGAACACCCATGTTAGTGGCCCCATTAGTGCCATTAACGTGGGGAACTAACGTGGAAGAGGGAGAGTCTTGTAGCGTTAGTGATAAAGGTGAGTGTCACTAACGCCCTCGAGCTTTGGTATGCCTACGTTAAGGGCCACGTTAGTTACACTAATGTGGACACTAACGTGGGCAAAATCTCACCCGGTAGCCTGACCATACCTTCTTCAAACAAGAATAACTTGAGCCACAAAGCTCCAAAAGAGGTGATTCCAGTGGCATTGGAAAGTAGGATTCCAGATCTTTCCAACCATATATGGCACTACATGGTGGACACTAAATTTGAGGGAGAAAACCTGCCCCAAAAGTGCAAAGATGAACATGGTATCAACCTGTAGTAAGGCCAGCTGACCTCTTCACCTTCCAAGAAGTGTAACTCCAGCTGGAGAGCTCCAAATGATGCGCTTCTAATAGTTTTGGAAAATAGACATCCAGGACTTTCCAAAACTATATAATAGTATGGGGTGGACATTAAATTTGAGTTCCAGAACCTGGCAATATTAATCCCCTGAACATTGACGTTATTGTGGCTAACATTTGCCAATAACGCCAGCGACTACACCAGCGACCCTGTCCCCTTCAAAGGATCATAACTTGAGTTACAGAAGTCCAATTGACGTTATCCTAGTTGCATTAGAAAGCTGACATTCAGAGCTTTCCAACGATATATAGTAGTTTATATTGTGCATGAAATTGGAGCACAAACAACAAGAATCTTTAAGCCCCAAAAATACTAACTGGGTAGCAAGTGTAACGTTAGCCACAATAACTTTAGCACTAACGCCACACTTGTAGCCTTAGTGTGGCTAAGGGCAGCACTAACGCTAAGCACCTGGACCTCAACTTGATTCACTTCTCTCTCAAGTCCACTTCAAAGCTCAAGCAAGCAAGCCCCACAATTGTCAACCAATCAAGGCCACAAGAAGCATCTAGAATAGTTAATTTCATTTCATTGTAATTTGCTTTTAATTTCATTTCATTTTTGTAATTTAGGAGAGCCTATAAAAAGGCCTTAGTTTCTACATTCAGGAATAAAAGGGGAAATTGAAGGAAGGGGGAGAGAGTGAAGAACAATTCGAACTTCTGTGTATTGGCACACTCCAAGGGGAGTGGGTCTTCGGACCCCTCCCCTCCTACACTCTTCTTCCTTTTCTCTTCCTTTTCTTTTCATAGTAGTAATTTAATTCCAGTTTGTACTTTTCATTTATGAACATTGAGGTTTCAATTTCAGTTTTAATCTTCATCTTTATTTTTCTACATTTTCTTTCTTTTCTGTTTGAGTAGAGCAATGAACAACTAACTCTTTTCATTGGGTTAGAGAGCTCTGTTGGAATTCAATGGATTAAATTGTTTTCATCATTCATCTTCTTCTTTCTTTCTCTTGATTTTGCTAGAAAGCTTTCGATCTTCATCCAATTGGGTAGTTGTCTTGGAAGAGAAATTGCTCATACTTGGATTTCCTCTTAACCTTGGATGAGGAATGAGGAAATCATGCTAGAAACGCTTTCTCATGTTGGACTGAATTGGGGTTTGGATGGATATAGTGACATATAATCCTACCAACACTTTGATTCAGAAATGCATGTGGTATAATCAGTGACCATACTTCATCTCTTCCCATGAGCAATTAAATCAAGGAATTGGGCAATTGTTCAAGCTTAGAGAGATTGGATCGCCAAGGAATTGGGATCCAATCACTGAAGATTGCCAAGGAGATCAATGAATGCATTGATTGAGGAAGATATGAAAGCAATTGATCCGGAGATTGCAATATCTTTCTATCCCAATGCTTTCTTTTCTTTTTACTTTTAGTTATTTACTTTCTTGTATTTTACATTCCTGTCATTCTTCTTTCCTACACTTTATTTCTTTTGTTTTCTTCTCTGTCAACTTACAATTCCAGCTACTTATAACTTCAATCTGGATCGTCTGACTAGGATAATTAATCAACTATTGATTGCTTAATCCGTTAATCTCTGTGGGATTCGACCTCACTCTTTTGTGAGTTATTACTTGACGACAATTCGGTATACTTGTCGAAGGGAAATTTGTTGAGAGACAAGTTTCCGTGCATCACAAAACCCAATAAAATTTATAACCAAAGTATTTAAACATCGGGTCTTCTTCTCAAGGAATTGCAGGGAAGTATGATTTATTATTGGTTATGAAAATTATATATTTTTGGGTTTTTGAAATAGGGACAAGTAATTTAAATGACAATAAAAATAAATTAATAATAATAAAATCTCTTGGCAAGGTATAAGAAATTGAAGTCCTATCCTCGTTATCCTTATCAGGTGTGATGAGAATTGGATTCTGCTTCCACTTTAATTAACCCTTGCTAAATAAAAGAGAGTCAAGTGGACTAATTAATTTGATCCTCAAGTCCTAGTAAACTCCTATGGAAAGACTAGAGTTATTGGAGTACAAATTAACCAGCAGAGAATTCCAATTTCAATCAACAGCTGAGTTTGATAACTCAAGAATTACTAATTACTTAACCAAAGCCAAAAGGGGAAAATAAATCTAAATTAAATTGAAACCATCATAATTAAAGCAATCATTAATCTGAAATACCTCAAATTGCATTTAAACATAAATTCAAATCCTAACATGGAAAGTTTGTAAATCAATAATGAAAAGATAAATGACAATTAAAGTAATGGAATAAATAAAAGCAGAAAATAAATTAAAAGAATATTGAACCTGTGATTGAAGAGATCATAGCTTAAACATAATAGAAATTCTAAATCCTAATCCTAAGAGAGAGGAGAGAACCTCTCTCTCTAAAACTACATCTAATCCTAAAATTATCTGTATTGTATCTATCACTAAGTTGTTCCCTTTCTTTGATTCCTTCATTCTCTGGCTTATATCCTATGTTTCTGACTTGGACTTGGGCCAAAAAAGGGTCCAGAAATCGCTGGGGGCGTTTTCTGCAGATTCTTGTACGTGGCGTCTGTCACGTGTTCGCGTGGGTCACGCGTTCGCGTCAATTGCGTTCTGCTCAAGGCGGGCGTTCGCGTCATCCACGCGTACGCGTCGCTGCCATTTCGTGCTAGGCACGCGTTCGCGCCGTCCATGCATTCGCGTTGCTGCCTTTTCTTCAAAACTCCATTTTTGTGTTTTCGTTCCATTTTTGTATGTTTTCTTTCTGTCCTCTAAGCCATTACTGCCCTATGAGATCTGAAAATACTTAACACACAAATCACAGCATCGAATGGTAATAAAGGTAATTAAAATTAATATTTTTAAAGCATAGGAAAATGTTTTTCACATATATCATAAAATAAGGAAGGAATAGTAAAACCATGCAATTTACATGAATAAGTGGGTGAAGAATTGATAGAAACACTCAATTTGAGCACAGATTATATCAGAAAATATGGGTTTATCAATGAATCTATCATCCTTGGAAGACCCTTCCTAGCCACAGCAAGGGCTGTGATTGATGTGGACAGAGGAGAGTTAGTCCTTCAATTGAATGAGGACTACCTTATGTTTAAGGCTCAAGGAACTTCTTCTGTAACCATGGAGAGGAAGCATGAAAAGCTTCTCTCAATGCAGAGTCAAACAGAGCCACCACACTCAAATTCTAAGTTTGGTGTTGGGAGGCCACCATTAAGCTCTGAGCCTCTGTGAAGCTCTCTAAGAGCTCACTGTCAAGCTGTTGACATTAAAAAAGCGCTTATTGGGTGCCAACCCAATGTTATTTAATTATATTTATTTATTTTCCATTGTTATTTTATGTTTTCTTTATGTTGATGATCATGTGAAGTCATAAAAATAGCTGCAGAATTGAAGCGAAATCAAAAACAGCATCAAAAATAGCACACCTTTGAGGACAGGCTTATTGGCGTTTTAACGCCAGTAAGGATAGCAGAATGGGCATTTAATGCCCATGCAGGCAGCATTCTGGACGTTAAATTCCAGAATGGGCAGCATTCTGGGCATTTAACACTAGATATGGCAGCATTCTAGGTGTTCAGAAAAACGCCCAGTAAAGAAGGATTCCTGGCGTTTAACGCCAGCCAGGGTACCTGGCTGGGCGTTAAACGCCCAAAGAGGCAAACAAGTGGGTGTTAAACGCCAGGATGACATAAGGGAGGTAATTTTGTTTCCAATTCAATTTTGTTTTTCAAATTTTCATGTTTTAATTCATAATTTTTTGCATCAAACATATTTTAAACGTTCATCTTTCAATTTCTATTTTCAAATATTAATAATCTTTCCAATCCTTTTTAATTCTTTTATATTATTTCTTTTCAATTCCTTCCAAAACTTTTTCAAAACTTACATATATTTTCAAAATTCTTTTCAACTCTTTTTAATTTTTCTTGTATACATTAATAAGTTTTCAAAATTAATTGCATCATTCTTCTTCTACTCCCTTCTATCTTATTTTGCTCGAGGACGAGCAAACCTTCTAAGTTTGGTGTGAAAAAAAACTCTGCTTTTTGTTTTTCCATAACCATTAATGGCAACTAAGGCCGGAGAAACCTCTAGAAAGAGGAAAGGGAAGGCAATTGCTTCCACCTCCGAGTCATGGGAGATGGAGAGATTCATCTCAAAAGTCCATCAAGACCACTTCTATGAAGTTGTGGCCAAGAAAAAGGTGATCCCCGAGATCCCCTTCATGCTAAAAAAGAGTGAATTTCCGGAGATCCGACGTGAGGTTCGAAGAAGAGGTTGGGAATCTCTCACCAACCCCATCTAACAAGTCAGAATCTTAATGGTTCAAGAGTTCTATGCTAACGCATAGATCACTAAGAACCATGATCAAAGTCTGAATCCGAACCCAAAGAATTAGCTCACAATAGTTCGGGGGAAATACTTGGATTTCAGTCCAGAAACTATGAGGTTGGCATTCAACTTGACAATAATGAGAGGAGATTCTCATTCTTTCACTAAAAGAGTCAACTTTGATCAAAGGTTGGACCAAGTCCTCACAGGCATTTGTGTGGAAGGAGCAAAATGGAAGAGAGACTCAAGAGACAAGCTGGTTGGTATGCGAAATTGTTACTCAGGTTGTGAATCATTACATATCTTCACAACTTCGCATAACTAACCAGCAAGTGCACTGGGTCGTCCAAGTAATACCTTACGTGAGTAAGGGTCGAATCCCACGGAGATTGTTGGTATGAAGCAAGCTATGGTCACCTTGTAAATCTCAGTCTGGCGGATATAAAATGGTTATGGAGTTTTCGAAAATAGATATAATAAAATAAGGATAGAAACACTTATGCAAATCATTGGTGAGAATTTCAGATAAGCGTATGGAGATGCAATCGTTCTTCTGAATCTCTACTTTCTCGCTGTCTTCATCCAATCAGTCTTACTCCTTTCTATGGCCGACTTTATGCAAGGGCATCACCGTTGTCAGTAGCTACATCCCCTCCTCTTGTGAAAATGGTCCAAGATGCCCTGTCACGGCACGGCTAATCATCTGAGGTTCTCGATCATGCTGGAATAGGATTCACCCTCCTTTTGCGTCTGTCACTACGCCCAGCACTCGCGAGTTTTGAAGCTCATCACAGTCATTCAATCATTGAATCCTACTTGGAATACCACAGACAAGATTTAGACTTTCCGGATTCTCTTGAATGCCGCCATCATTCTAGCTTACACCACGAAGATTCCGATTAAGAGATCTAAGAGACACTCATTCAATCTAAGGTAGAACAGAGGTGGTTGTCAGGCACGCGTTCATAGGGAATGACGATGATTGTCACATTCATCACATTCAGGTTGAAGTGCAAATGAATATCTTAGAAGCGAAATAAGATGAATTGAATAGAAAACAGTAGTACTTTGCATTAATCTTTGAGGAACAGCAGAGCTCCACACCTTAATCTATGGAGTGTAGAAACTCTACCGTTAAAAATACATAAGTGAAAGATCCAGGCATGGCCGAATGGCCAGCCCTCTAAAATGTGATCACAGGATCAAAAATACAATCCAGGATATCTAATACAATAGTAAAAAGTCCTATTTATAATAAACTAGCTACTAGGGTTTACAGAAGTAAGTAATTTCTGCATAAATCCACTTCCGGGGCCCACTTGGTGTGTGCTTGGGCTGAGCTTGAATGTTACACGTGCAGAGGCTCTTTCTGGAGTTGAACGCCAGGTTGTAACGTATTTATGGCGTTCAACTCTGGTTTGTGACTTGTTTCTGGCGTTTAACTCCAGACAGCAGCGTAGAACTGGCGTTCAACGCCCTTTTACGTCCTATAAACTCGGCCAAAGTATAGACTCCTATACATTGCTGGAAAGCCCTGGATGTCTACTTTCCAACGCAATTAAAAGCGCGCCATTTTGAGTTCTGTAGCTCCAGAAAATCCACTTTGAGTGCAGGGAGGTCAGAATCCAACAGCATCAGCAGTCCTTCTTCAACCTCTGAAGCTGATTTTTGCTCAAGTCCCTCAATTTCAGCCAGAAAATACCTGAAATCACAGAAAAACACACAAACTCATAGTAAAGTCCAGAAACATGAATTTAACATAAAAACTAATGAAAACATCCCTAAAAGTAACTAGATCCTACTAAAAATATACTAAAAACAATGCCAAAAAGCGTATAAATTATCCGCTCATCACAACACCAAACTTAAATTGTTGCTTGTCCC
The DNA here is from genome assembly GCF_059453495.1 of Arachis ipaensis. Taxonomy (NCBI): domain Eukaryota; kingdom Viridiplantae; phylum Streptophyta; class Magnoliopsida; order Fabales; family Fabaceae; genus Arachis; species Arachis ipaensis. The sequence goes on from NC_142435.1 coordinate 92,552,722, forward strand.
CAAGCAACTGAAAATCAAATAGGATAAAAAGAAGAGAATATACTATAAATTCCAAACTATCAATGAAACATAGCTCCAATCAGATGAGCGGGACTTGTAGCTTTTTGCCTCTTGAATAGTTTTGGCATCTCACTTTATCCATTGAAGTTCAGAATGATTGGCTTCTATAGGAACTCAGAGTTTAGATAGTGTTATTGATTCTCCTAGTTCAGTATGATGATTCTTGAACACAGCTATTTTATGAGTCTTGGCCGTGGCCCTAAGCACTTTGTTTTCCAGTATTACCACCGGATACATAAATGCCACAGACACATAATTGGGTGAACCTTTTCAGATTGTGACTCAGCTTTGCTAAAGTCCCCAATTAGAGGTGTCCAGGGTTCTTAAGCACACTCTTTTTTTGCTTTGGACCTTGACTTTAACCGCTCAGTCTCAATTTTTCACTTGACACCTTCACGCCACAAGCACATGGTTAGGGACAGCTTGGTTTAGCCGCTTAGACCAGGATTTTATTCCTTTAGGCCCTCCTATCCACTGATGCTCAAAGCCTTGGGATCCTTTTTATTTGCCCTTGCCTTTTGGTTTTAAGGGTTACTAGCTTTTTGCTCTTGCCTCTTGGTTTTAAGAGCTTTTGGCTTTTTCTACTTGCTTTTTCTTTTTCTTTCTATTTTTTTTCGCTATTTTTTTTTCTTTTTTTTTCTGCAAGCTTTGTTCTTTGCTGCTTTTTCTTGCTTCAAGAATCATTTTTATGATTTTTCAGATTATCAAATAACATGTCTCCTAGTCATCATTCTTTCAAGAGCCAACATATTTAACATTCTTAAACAACAACTTCAAAAGACATATGCACTGTTCAAGCATTCATTCAGAAAACAAGAAGCATTGTCACCACTTCAATATAATTAAACTAAGTTCAAGGATAAATTCAACTCCACAAATGGCCTCTGCACGTGGAACACTTAAGCTCAGCCCAAACACACACCAAGTGGGCCCCGGAAGTGGATTTATGCATCAATTACTTACTCATGTAAACCCTAGTAGCTAGTTTATTATAAATAGGACCTCTTACTATTGTATTAGGCATCTTTGGTCTCAGTTTTATTCCATTGTTCATCTTAGGAGACTATTGATCTCGTTTAGGGGGCTGGCCATCTCGGCCATGCCTGGACCTTCACTTATGTATTTTCAATGGTAGAGTTTCTACACTCCATAGATTAAGGTGTGGAGCTCTGCTGTTCCTCAAAGATTAATGCAAAGTACTACTGTTTTCTATTCAATTCTTCTTATTTCGCTTCTAAGATATCCATTCGCACCCAAGAACGTGATGAAGGTGATGATTATGTGTGACGCTCATCATCCTTCTCCCTTATGAACGCGTGCCTGACAAACACTTCTGTTCTACATGAAATAAGCTAGAATGAGTATCTCTTAGATCTCCTAACCAGAATCTTCGTGGCGTAAGCTAGAATGATGGCGGCATTCAAGAGAATCCGGAAAGTCTAAACCTTGTCTGTGGTATTCCGAGTAGGATTCAATGATTGAATGACTGTGACGAGCTCCTAACTCGCGATTGCAGGGCGTTAGTGACAGACGCAAAAGGATAGTAAATCCTATTCCAGCATGATCGAGAACCGACAGATGAATAGCCGTGCCGTGACAGGGTGCGTGAGCATATTATTCACTGAGAGGATAAGATGAAGCCATTGGCAAGGGTGATGCCTCCAGACGATTAGCCGTGCCGTGACAGGGCATTGGATCATTTTCCCGAGAGATGACCGAAAGTAGCCATTGACATTGGTGATGTATCACATAAAGCCAGCCATGGAAAGGAGTAAGACTGATTGGATGAAGATAGCAGGAAAGCAGAGGTTCAGAGGAACGAAAAGCATCTCCATTCGCTTATCTGAAATTCCTACCAATGATTTACATAAGTATCTCTATCCCTATTTTATTATATAATATTCGAAAACACCATTATCACTTTATATCTGCCTGACTGAGATTTACAAGGTGACCATAGCTTGCTTCATACCAACAATCTCCGTGGGATTCGACCCTTATTCACGTAAGGTATTACTTGGACGACCCAGTGCACTTGCTGGTTAGTTGTATCGAAGTTGTGACAGACAATAAAACTAGATCAGAGTACCAGGCCTTTGAAGCCATGGATATGTATCACAATTTCGTGCACCAAGTTTTTGGCGCCGTTGCTGGGGATTGTTTGAGTTTTCGGCAAGCTTTTGGTCCGGTAACATCAGTGCCAGATTCCCTTTTGATCCGGCAACAGCACCAAGTTTTTGGCGCCGTTGCCGGGGATTGTTTGAGTTTGGACAACTGACGGTTCATCTTGTTGCTCAGATTAGGTAATTTTCTTTTTATTTTATTTTCAAAAATTTTTCAAAAATATTTCTAAAATTTTCTCATCTGTTTTCGAAAAAAAAAAATGTTTTCAAAAAAATTTTTTATTCAAAATTTTTAAGAATGAATTCTAGTGTTTCATGAAGCATGTTGAAGCCTGGCTGGCTGTAAAGCCATGTCCTATTCCTTTGGGAATGAGTATGTCAGGCGTGTCATGTCAGAATTACATGCTGAAGCTTGGCTGGCCATTGGCCATGTCTAGTGTTTTGGACTGGAGCTTTCTTTGAAAGCTTGGCTGGCTAGTGAGCCATGTCTAATTCCTGGACTGAAGCTTTAGACTAAGAATGCAAGATTCCTGGAATTCATATTAAAAATTTTGGAATCCTTATTTTTCTTTTTCATATTAATTTTCGAAAAATACAAAAAAAATTTAGAAAATCATAAAAATCAAAAATATTTTTTGTGTTTCTTGTTTGAGTCTTGAGTCATATCATAAGTTTGGTGTCACTTGCATATGCATCCTGCATTTTTCGAAAATTTCATGCATTCAAGTTGTTCTTGGTAAGTCTTCTTGTTTGATCTTGATGATTTTTTGTTTTGTGTCTTTTCATGTTTATCATCTGCATTCTTGAATTCTTAGTGCGTAAGCATTAAAGAATTCTAAGTTTGGTGTCTTGCATGTTTTCTTTGCATTAAAAGTTTTTCAAAATTGTGTCTATGATGTTCATCTTGGCATTCATAGTGTTCTTGATGTTCATCTTGACATTCATAGCATTCTTGCATGCATCACATGTTTTGATCTAAAAATTTCATGCATTGCATCTTTTTAGTGTTTTTCTCTTGCATCATAGACATTCAAAAATCAAAAAAAAATATCTTTCCCTTTTTCTCTCATCAAATTCGAAAATTTGGATTGACTTTTTCAAAATTTTTTAAAATCAAATTATTTCTTATGAGTCAAATCAAATTTTCAATTTGAAAATCTTATCTTTTTCAAAATCTTTTTCAAAAATCAAATCTTTTTCAAAATACTTAGTTATTTTCGAAAATTCCAAAAATATTTTTCAAAAATATTTTTCTTATTTTTATACCAAATTTTCGAAAATAACATAATCAATTAATGTTTTGATTCAAAAATTTGAGGTTTGTTACTTGCTTGTTAAGAAAGATTCAAACTTTAAGTTCTAGAATCATATCTTGTGATTTCTTATGAATCAAGTTATTAATTGTGATTTTAAAAAAATCAAATCTTTTTCAAAACTAATTTCAATCATATCTTTTCAAAAATATCTTCTTATCTTATCTTTTTCAAAAATATCTTTTCAAAATATCTTTTCTAACTTCCTAACTTCTTATCTTTTCAAATTTGTTTCAACTAACTAACTAACTTGTTGGTTGTTTCTTAACTTTTTCAAAACTACCTAACTAACTCTCTCTCTCTCTAATTTTCGAAAATATCTTCCCTCTTTTTCAAAAATTTCTTTTTTATTAACTAATTATTTTTATTTTTGATTTTAAAAAAAAAATTTCGAAAAATACTAACATTTTTCAAAAACCATTTTCGAAAATCACTAACTCTTTTTCAAAAAAATATTTTCGAAAATTCTCCCTCTCCCATCTCATTCTATTTATTCATTCATATCCTAACATCTCATCTCACATATCTAGCCTCCTCACAGTTGTGTTTCTTCCATTATATTACATTCTTTGTCTCCCCCTCTTCTTCTACTCACACAGGGATCCCTATACTGTGGTATAAAAGATCTCTATTATTATTATTATTTTTCTGTGCCTTCTTCTTTGTCATATGAGCAGGAGCAAGGATAAGAACATTCTTGTGGAAGCAGATCCAGAACCTGAAAGGACTTTGAAGAAAAAAAATTAAGAGAAGCTAAAATACAACAATCCAGAAATAACCTTTCAGAAATTTTCGAACAGGAAGAGGAGATGGCAGCCGAAAATAATAATAATGTAAGGAAGATGCTTGGTGACTTCACTGCACCTAATTCCAATTTACATGGAAGAAGCATCTCCATTCCTGCCATTGGAGCAAACAACTTTGAGCTGAAACCTCAATTAGTTTCTCTGATGCAGCAGAACTGCAAGTTTCATGGACTTCCATCTGAAGATCCTTTTCAGTTCTTAACTGAATTCTTGTAGATATGTGATACTGTTAAGACTAATGGAGTAGATCCTGAAGTCTACAGGCTCATGCTTTTCCCTTTTGCTGTAAGAGACAAAGCTAGATTATGGTTGAATTCTCAACCCAAAGACAGCCTAAACTCTTGGGATAAGCTGGTCACGGCTTTCTTAGCCAAGTACTTTCCTCCTCAAAAGCTGAGCAAGCTTAGAGCTGATGTTCATACCTTCAGACAGAAAGAAGGTGAATCCCTCTATGAAGCTTGGGAAAGATACAAACAGTTGACCAAAAAGTGTCCTTCTGACATGCTTTCAGAATGGACCATCCTGGATATATTCTATGATGGTTTATCTGAGCTATCAAAGATGTCACTGGACACTTCTGCAGGTGGATCCACTCACCTAAAGAAAACGCCTGCAGAAGCTCAAGAACTCATTGACATGGTTGCTAATAACCAGTTCATGTACACTTCTGAAAGGAGTCCTGTGAGTAATGGGACGCCTATGAAGAAGGGAGTTCTTGAGGTTGATACTCTGAATGCCATATTGGCTCAGAATAAAATATTGACTCAACAAGTCAATATGATCTCTCAGAGTCTGCATGGAATGCAAGCTGCATCCAACAGTACTCAAGAGGCTTCTCCTGAAGAAGAAGCCTATGATCCTGAGAACCCTGCAATAGCAGAGGTAAATTACTTAGGTGAACCTTATGGAAACACCTATAACTCAACATGGAGAAATCATCCAAATTTCTCATGGAAGGATCAAAAGCCTCAACAAGGCTTTAATAATGGTGGAAGAAACAGGTTTAGCAATGGCAAACCTTTTCCATCATCAACTCAGCAACAGACAGAGAACTCTGAACAAAATGCTTCTAATTTAGCAAATCTAGTCTCTGATCTATCTAAGGCCACTGTAAGTTTCATGAATGAAACAAGGTCTTCCATTAGAAATCTAGAAGCACAAGTGGGCCAAGTGAGTAAAAGGATCACTGAAATCCCTCCTAGTACTCTCCCAAGCAATACAGAAGAGAATCCAAAAGGAGAGTGCAAGGCCATTGACATAAGCGCCATGGCCGAACCTGTGAGGAGAGGAGAGGACGTGAATCCCAAGGAGGAAGACCTCCTGGGACGTCCAGTGATCAATAAGGAGCTTCCCTCTGAGGAACCAAAGGAATCTGAGACTCATCTAGAGACCATAGAGATTCCATTGAACCTCCTTATGCCCTTCATGAGCTCTGATGAGTATTCCTCTTCTGAAGAGAATGAGGATGTTACTGAAGAGCAAACTGCCAAGTTTCTTGGTGCAATCATGAAGCTGAATGCCAAAATATTTGGCATTGATGCTTGGGAGGTTGAACCCCCCTTGTTCATCAATGAACTAAGTGATTTGGATCAACTGACATTGCCTCAGAAGAGACAGGATCCTGGAAAGTTCATAATACCCTGTACCATAGGCACCATGATCTTTAAGGCTCTGTGTGACCTTGGTTCAGGAATAAACCTCATGCCCCTCTCTGTAATAGAAAAACTGGGAATCTATGGAGTGCAAGCTGCTAAAATCTCATTAGAGATGACAGACAACTCAAGAAGACAGGCTTATGGACAAGTAGAGGACGTGTTAGTAAAGGTTGAGGGCCTTTACATCCCTGCTGATTTCATAGTCCTGGATACTGGAAAGGAAGAGGATGAATCCATCATCCTAGGAAGACCTTTCCTAGCCACAGCAAGAGCTGTGATTGATGTTGATAGAGGTGAAATAGTCCTTCAATGGAATGAGAACTCCCTTGTATTCAAAACTCAAGGATCTCCCTCTGCAACCATGGAGAGGAAGCTTGAAAAGCTTCTCTCAAAGCAGAGTCAACCAGAGTCCCCACAGCCAAACCCTAAGTTTGATGTTGGGAGGCCACAACCAAACTCTAAGTTTGGTGTTGAACTCCCATATCCAAACTCTAAGTTTGGTGTTGGAGAGTCTCAACAAAAGCTCTGCACATCTGTGAGGCTCCATGAGAGCCCACTGTCAAGCTATTGACATTAAAGAAGCGCTTGTTGGGAGGCAACCCAATGTTTATCTAATTCTTATTTTTATTGTTTTTCATGTTTTCTTAGGTTCATGATCATGTGGAGTCACAAAATAAATAAAAAAATTAAAAACGGAATCAAAAACAGTAGAAGAAAAATCACACCCTGGAGGAGCATCTGTCTGGCGTTCAAACGCCAGAATAGAGCATAGTTCTCGCGCTGAACGCCTAGAATGGGAGCATCCTGGCGCTGAACGCCCAGAACAAGCATGGTTCTGGCGTTCAACGCCAGAAATGGCAGCAAAGGGGCGTTGAACGCCCAAAATGGGCACCAACCTGGCGCTGAACGCCCAGAGTTGTGTGCAAGGGCATTTTACATGCCTAAATTGGTGCAGGGATGTAAATGCCTTGACACCTCAGGATCTGTGGACCCCACAGGATCATCTCAGGATCTGTGGACCCCACAGGATCTCCACCTACCTCATCATCTCTCTTTCCATTTACCACTCACATCCATACACCCACTACCTTCAAAATTCAACATCTCTCTCCCACCCAATCCCACCCATATGGCCGAATACACACTCCCATCTATCTCCTCCATATCTTCTTATTCTTCTATTCTTTCTTCTTTTGCTCGAGGGCGAGCAACATTCTAAGTTTGGTGTGGTAAAAGCATAGCTTTTTTTGTTTTTTCCATAACCATTGATGGCACCTAAGGCTAGAGAAACCTCCAGAAAGAGGAAAGGGAAGACAAAAGCTTCCATCAAGGGTCTATAGCTCAGTGGTAGAACATTTGACTGCAAATCAAGAGATCCCTGAGATACCTCAGGGGATACATTTTCTTCCACACAATTATTGGAAGCAACTAAGGGTGGAACATCAAGAGTACTCCATCATCCTTCATGAAATCAGAGAAGATCTAAAAGCAATGAAGGAGGAGCAGCAAAGACAAGGAAGAGACATAGAAGAGCTCAAGGACATCACTAAGGTGGACTCATTCCTTGTTCTTACTTTTTCTGTTTTTCGTTTTCTATGTTATGTGCTTATCTAGGTTTGTGTCTTCATTACATGATCATTAGTAGTTAGTAACTTTGTCTTAAAGTTATGAATGTCCTATGAATCCATCACCTCTCTTAAATGAAAAATGTTTTAATTCAAAAGAACAAGAAGTACATGAGTTTCGAATTTATCCTTGAACTTAGCTTAATTATATTGATGTGGTGACAATGCTTCTTGTTTTCTGAATGTATGCTTGAACAGTGCATATGTCTTTTGAAGTTGTTGTTTAAGAATGTTAAATATGTTGGCTCTTGAAAGAATGATGACTAGGAGACATGTTATTTGATAATCTGAAAAATCATAAAAATGATTCTTGAAGCAAGAAAAAGCAGCAAAGAAACAAAGCTTGCAGAAAAAAAAAGGGGCGAAAAAAAAAAATAGAAAGAAAAAGAAAAAAAAAGCAAGCAGAAAAAGCCAATAACCCTTAAAACTAAAAGGCAAGGGCAAATAAAAAGGATCCCAAGGCTTTGAGCATTAGTGGATAGGAGGGCCTAAAGGAATAAAATCCTGGTCTAAGCGGCTAAACCAAGCTGTCCCTAACCATGTGCTTGTGGCGTGTAGGTGTCAAGTGAAAGCTTGAGACTGAGCGGTTAAAGTCAAGGTCCAAAGCAAAAAAAAAAGAGTGTGCTTAAGAACCCTGGACACCTCTAATTGGGGACTTTAGCAAAGCTGAGTCACAATCTGAAAAGGTTCACCCAATTATGTGTCTGTGGCATTTATGTATCCAGTAGTAATACTGGAAAACAAAGTGCTTAGGGCCACGGCCAATACTCATAAAGAAGCTGTGTTCAAGAATCATCATACTGAACTAGGAGAGTCAATAACACTATTCGAAATCTGAAGTTCCTATAGATGCCAATCATTCTGAACCTCAATGGATAAAGTGAGATGCCAAAACTATTCAAGAGGCAAAAAGCTATAAGTCCCGCTCATATGATTGAAGCTCTGTTTCATTGATAGTTTGGAATTTATAGTATATTCTCTTCTTTTTATCCTATTTGATTTTCAGTTGCTTGGGGACAAGCAACAATTTAAGTTTGGTGTTGTGATGAGCGGATAATTTATACGCTTTTTGGCATTGTTTTTAGTATGTTTTTAGTAGGATCTAGTTACTTTTAGGGATGTTTTCATTAGTTTTTATGTTAAATTCACATTTCTGGACTTTACTATGAGTTTGTGTGTTTTTCTGTGATTTCAGGTATTTTCTGGCTGAAATTGAGGGACTTGAGCAGAAATCAGATTCAGAGGTTGAAAAAGGACTGCTGATGCTGTTGGATTCTGACCTCCCTGCACTCAAAGTGGATTTTCTGGAGCTACAGAACTCGAAATGGCGCGCTTCCAATTGCGTTGGAAAGTAGACATCCAGGGCTTTCCAGCAATATATAATAGTCCATACTTTGGCCAAGAATTGACGACGTAAACAGGCGTTCAACGCCAGCTTTCTACCCAAATCTGGCGTCCAGCGCCAGAAAAGGATCCAAAACCAGAGTTGAACGCCCAAACTGGCACAAAAACTGGCGTTCAACTCCACAAATGGCCTCTGCACGTGGAACACTTAAGCTCAGCCCAAACACACACCAAGTGGGCCCCGGAAGTGGATTTATGCATCAATTACTTACTCATGTAAACCCTAGTAGCTAGTTTATTATAAATAGGACCTCTTACTATTGTATTAGGCATCTTTGGTCTCAGTTTTATTCCATTGTTCATCTTAGGAGACTATTGATCTCGTTTAGGGGGCTGGCCATCTCGGCCATGCCTGGACCTTCACTTATGTATTTTCAACGGTAGAGTTTCTACACTCCATAGATTAAGGTGTGGAGCTCTGCTGTTCCTCAAAGATTAATGCAAAGTACTACTGTTTTCTATTCAATTCTTCTTATTTCGCTTCTAAGATATCCATTCGCACCCAAGAACGTGATGAAGGTGATGATTATGTGTGACGCTCATCATCCTTCTCCCTTATGAACGCGTGCCTGACAAACACTTCTGTTCTACATGAAATAAGCTAGAATGAGTATCTCTTAGATCTCCTAACCAGAATCTTCGTGGCGTAAGCTAGAATGATGGCGGCATTCAAGAGAATCCGGAAAGTCTAAACCTTGTCTGTGGTACTCCGAGTAGGATTCAATGATTGAATGACTGTGACGAGCTCCTAACTCGCGATTGCAGGGCGTTAGTGACAGACGCAAAAGGATAGTAAATCCTATTCCAGCATGATCGAGAACCGACAGATGAATAGCTGTGCCGTGACAGGGTGCGTGAGCATATTATTCACTGAGAGGATAAGATGAAGCCATTGGCAAGGGTGATGCCTCCAGACGATTAGCCGTGCCGTGACAGGGCATTGGATCATTTTCCCGAGAGATGACCGAAAGTAGCCATTGACATTGGTGATGTATCACATAAAGCCAGCCATGGAAAGGAGTAAGACTGATTGGATGAAGATAGCAGGAAAGCAGAGGTTCAGAGGAACGAAAAGCATCTCCATTTGCTTATCTGAAATTCCTACCAATGATTTACATAAGTATCTCTATCCCTATTTTATTATATAATATTCGAAAACACCATTATCACTTTATATCTGCCTGACTGAGATTTACAAGGTGACCATAGCTTGCTTCATACCAACAATCTCCGTGGGATTCGACCCTTATTCACGTAAGGTATTACTTGGACGACCTAGTGCACTTGCTGGTTAGTTGTATCGAAGTTGTGACAGACAATAAAACTAGATCAGAGTACCAGGCCTTTGAAGCCATGGATATGTATCACAATTTCGTGCACCAGCTCCCAATAGTTTTGTGGAGGAAAATGCATTTAAGGCATCTCTGGGATCTCATGGTGATGAGCTTCATGCGCCTCTTGAACTCCATGAATGGGCTCTCTTGCTTGCTCCATCTTTTTCTTAGTGATGGGCTTGTCCTCTTTAATGAGGATATCTCCCTCTATGTCAATCCCAGCCGAATTGCATAGGTGGCAGATGAGGTGAGGAAAGGCTAACCTTGCCATAGTGGAGGACTTGTCAGCCACTTTGTAGAGTTCTTGAGGTATAATCTCATGAACTTCCACCTCTTCTCCAATCATGATGCTATGGATCAGGATGGCCCGGTCTATAGTAACTTCAGACCGGTTGCTAGTGGGAATGATTGAGCATTGAATGAACTCCAACCATCCTCTAGCTACAGGCTTGAGGTCCAATCTTCTTAGTTGAACCGGCTTGCCTTTGGAGTCAATCTTCCATTGAGCTCCTTCCACACATGTGTCCATAAGAACTTGATCCAACCTTTGATCAAAGTTGACTCTCCTTCTGTAGGGGCGTGCGTTTTCTTCCATGTTTGGCAAGTTGAACGCCAACCTCACATTCTCCAGACTAAAATCTAAGTATTTCCCCCGAACCATTGTAACATAGTTCTTTGGATCCGGGTTCTTACTTTGATCATGGTTCTTGGTGATCCATGCATTGGCATAGAACTCTTGAACCATTAGGATGCCGACTTGTTGGATGGGATTTGTTAGAACTTCCCAACCTCTTCTTTGAATTTCATGTCGGATCTCCGGATACTCATTTCTTTTGAGTTTGAAAGGGACCTTGAGGATCACCTTCTTCTTGGCCACAACATCATAGAAGTGGTCTTGATGGGCTTTGGAGATGAACCTTTCTATCTCCCATGACTCGGAGGTGGAAGCTTTTGTCTTCCCTTTCCCTTTTCTAGAGGATTCTCCGGTCTTAGGTGCCATCAATGGTAATGGAAAAACAAAAAGCTTATGCTTTTACCACACCAAACTTAGAATTTTGCTCGCCCTCGAGCAAGAGAAGAAAGAATAGATGAATAAGAAGAAGAAATGGAGGAGAGGGAGAAGGGGTTGTGTTTCGGCCAAGAAGAGAAGAGAGGGTTGTGTTGTGTGAAAATGAGGACGAATGGAGGGCTATATATAGGGAAGGGAGAGGGGTGAAGGTTCGGCCAATTAGGGTGGGTTTGGGTGGGAAATTGATTTTGAACTTTGAAGGTAGATGGAGTTTATGAGGTAGGTTTATGGGGAAGAGTGGATGGATGTGAGTGGTGAAGAGGTGATGGGGAAGAGAGATTGAGGTGATTGGTAAAGGGTTTTGGGGAAGAGTGTTTATGGGATTGTGTGAAAGAGGAGTGAGAAGAAGTGAGTGGAGGTAGGTGGGGATCCTGTGGGGTCTACAGATCCTGAGGTGTTCAAGGATTTACAAACTTGCACCAAATTGGGCATGCAAAATTTCCTTGCACACAACTCTGGGCGTTCAGCGCCAGAGTGGTGCTTGTTCTGGGCGTTCAGCGCCAGCTCTCCTCCAGGGTGCAATTCTGGCGTTCAAATGCCCATTTGTTGCCATTTCTGGCGTTCAGCGCCAGAACCATGCTCTGTTCTGGCGTTGAACGCCCAAAACATGCTTCTTATTGGCGTTTAAACGCCAGTAAGGTCTTCCTCCAGGGTGTGATTTTTCTTCTGCTGTTTTTGATTCCGTTTTCAATTTTTATATTTATTTTGTGACTCCACATGATCATGAACCTATAAAGACATATAACTGAGAAAAATATAGTTAGATAAATAAAAATTGGGTTGCCTTCCAACAAGCGCTTCTTTAATGTCAATAGCTTGATAGTGGGCTCTCATGGAGCCTTACAGATGTGCAGAGCTTTGTTGAGACCTCCCAACACCAAACTTAGAGTTTGGATATGGGGTTTTGACACCAAACTTAGAATTTGGTTGTGGCCTCCCAACACCAAACTTAGAGTTTGACTGTGGGGGCTTTGTTTGACTCTGCTTTGAGAGAAGCTTTTTCTGCTTCCTCTCCATGGATGCAGAGAGAGATCTTTGAGTTGTAAACACAAGGTTGTCCTTATTTAATTGAAGGATCAATTCTCCTCTGTCCACATCAATCACAGCTCTTGCTGTGGCTAGGAAAGGTCTTCCTAGGATGATGGATTCATCCTCTTCCTTTCCAGTATCCAGGACTATGAAATCAGCAGGGATGTAAAGGCCTTCAACCTTTACTAACATGTCCTCTACTTGTCCATAAGCCTGTTTTCTTGAATTGTCTGCCATCTTTAATGAGATTTTAGCAGCTTGCACCCCATAGATTCCCAGTTTCTCTATTATAGAGAGGGGCATGAGATTTATCCCTGAACCAAGGTCATACAGAGCCTTAAAGATCATGGTGCTTACGGTACAAGGTATTATGAACTTTTCAGGATCCTGTTTCTTCTGAGGCAATGTCAGTTGATCTAGATCACTTAGTTCATTGGTGAACAAGGGAGGTTCATCTTCCCAAGTTTTAATACCAAATAATTTGGCATTTAGCTTCATGATTGCACCAAGGAACTTGGCAGCTTGCTCTTCAGTAACATCCTCATTTTCTTCAGAAGAGGAATACTCATCAGAGCTCATGAATGGCATAAGGAGGTTCAATGGAATCTCTATGGTCTCTAGATGAGCCTCAGAGTCCTTTGGTTCCTCAGAGGGAAGCTCCTTATTGATCACTGGACGTCCCAGGAGGTCTTCTTCCTTGGGATTCACGTCCTTCTCCTCTTTTGTGGGTTCGGCCATGGTAATTAATTCAATGGCCTTGCACTCTCCTTTTGGATTCTCTTCTGTATTGCTTGGGAGAGTACTAGGAGGGATTTCAGTGATCCTTTTACTCAGCTGGCCCACTTGTGCTTCCAAATTTCTAATGGAAGACCTTGTTTCATTCATGAAACTCACAGTGGCCTTAGATAGATCAGAGACTAAATTTGCTAAGCTAGATGGATTCTGCTCAGAATTCTCTGTCTGTTGCTAAGTGGATGATGGAAAAGGCTTGCTATTGCTAAACCTATTTCTTCCACCATTATTAAAGCCTTGTTGAGACTTTTGATCCTTCCATGAGAGATTTGGGTGATTTCTCCATGATAGATTGTAGGTGTTTCCATATGGTTCACCCATGTATTTTAACTCTGCTATTGCAAGGTTCTCAGGATCATAAGCTTCTTCCTCAGAAGATGCCTCTTGAGTACTGTTGGATGCAGCTTGCATTCCATTCAGACTCTGAGAAATCATATTGACTTGCTGAGTCAATATTTTATTCTGAGCCAATATGGCATTCAGAGTATCAATTTCAAGAACTCCCTTCTTCATAGACGTCCCATTACTCACAGGATTCCTCTCAGAAGTGTACATAAACTGGTTATTAGCAACCATGTCAATGAGTTCTTGAGCTTCTGCAGGCATTTTCTTTAGGTGAATAGATCCATCTGTAGAATTATCCAATGACATCTTTGATAGCTCAGATAAACCATCATAGAATATATCCAGGATGGTCTATTCTGAAAGCATGTCAGAAGGACACTTTTTGGTCAGCTGCTTGTATCTTTCCCAAGCTTCATAGAGGGATTCACCTTCTTTCTGTCTGAAGGTTTGAACATCAGCTCTAAGCTTGCTCAGCTTTTGAGGAGGAAAGAACTTGGCTAAGAAAGCCGTGACCAGCTTATCCCAAGAGTTCAGGCTGTCTTTGGGTTGAGAGTCCAACCATATTCTAGCTCTGTCTCTTACAGCAAAAGGGAAAAGCATGAGCCTGTAGACTTCAGGATCTACTCCATTAGTCTTAACAGTATCACAGATCTGCAAGAATTCAGTTAAGAACTGAAAAGGATCTTCAGATGGAAGTCCATGAAACTTGCAGTTCTGCTGCATCAGAGAAACTAGCTGAGGTTTCAGCTCAAAGTTGTTTGCTCCAATAGCAGGAATGGAGATGCTTCTTCCATGTAAATTGGAATTAGGTGCAGTAAAGTCACCAAGCATCCTCCTTGCATTATTGTTGTTGGGTTCGGCTGCCATCTCCTTTACTTGTTCGAAATTTTCAATAAGGTTGTCTCTGGATTGTTGTAATTTAGCTTCTCTTAGTTTCCTCTTCAGAGTCCTTTCAAGTTCTGGATCAGCTTCAACAAGAATGCCTTTTTTTTGTCCCTGCTCATAAGAAAGAGAAGAGAAAAAGAAAAGAAGAGGAATCCTCTATGTCACAGTAAAGAGGTTCCTTATTGTTAGTAGAAAAAGAAGAAAACAATTCGAACACAGATAGAGGAGGGGGTTCGAATTTGGTGAGTGATGTGAGGAAGAGATGTTAGTAGATGAATAAATAAATAGAATAAGATGAGAGAGAGGGAGAGGATTTTCGAAAATAATTTTTGAAAAAGAGTTAGTGATTTTCGAAAATAGTTTTTGAAAAAGGTTAATAGTTTTTTTTTTCGAAAATTCAAATAAAAAATAAAATAATTTGTTAATTAAAAAGAAATTTTGAAAAAGAGGGAAGATATTTTTGAAAATTAGAGAGAGAGAGAGTTAGTTAGGTGGTTTTGAAAAAGATAAGAAACAAACAAAAAGTTAGTTAGTTAGTTGAAACAAATTTTGAAAAGATAAGAAGTTAGGAAGTTAGAAAAGATATTTTGAAATCAAATTTTTGAAAAAGATAAGATAAGGAGATATTTTTGAAATTAGTTTTTGAAAAAGATTTGATTTTTAAAATCACAATTAATGACTTGATTCACAAGAAGTCACAAGATATGATTCTAGAACTCAAAGTTTGAATCTTTCTTAAAAAGTAAGTAACAAACTTGAAATTTTTGAATCAAAATATTAATTGTTATTGTTATTTTTGAAAATTTGATACAAAAATAAGAAAAAGATTTTTGAAAAATATTTTTAAAATTTTCGAAAATAACTAAGAAAAATGAAAAAGATTTGATTTTTGAAAAAGATTTTGAAAAAGATGAGATTTTTAGATTGAAAATTTGATTTGACTCATAAAAACAACTAGATTTTAAAAATTTTTGAAAAAGTCAAATCTAATTTTCGAAATTCTAAGAGAGAAAAAGGGAAAGATATTTTTTTGATTTTTGAATTTTTTTTTATGAGAGAGAAAAACATAAAAATTATGCAATGCATGAAAGTTATGGATCAAAACAATGAATGCATGCAAGAATGCTATGAATGTCAAGATGAACACCAAGAACACTATGAAGATCATGATGAACATCAAGAACACATTTTTGAAAAATTTTTAATGCAAAGAAAACATGCAAGACACCAAACTTAGAATTCTTTAATGCTTAGACATAAAGAATTCAGGAATGCATATGAAAAACAAGAAAAGACACAAAACATGCAAATGCAAAGATCAAACAAGAAGACTTACCAAGAACAACTTGAAGATCATGAAGAACACTATGAATGCATGAATTTTCGAAAAAAATGCAAGATGAATATGCAATTGACACCAAACTTTCAACTTGACTCAAGACTCAAACAAGAAACATGAAATATTTTTTATTTTTATGATTTTCTAATTTTTTTTTTGTATTTTTTTCGAAAATTATTGTGAAAAATAAAAATAAGGATTCCAAAATTTTTAATATAAATTCTAGGAATCTTATGCTTTTTAGTCTAAAGCTCCAATCAAAGGGTCAGGCATGGCTTAATAGCCAGCCAAGCTTTAGTATGTAACTCAGACATGACACGCCTGACATTCCCTACAGTCAGAAGAATTGGACATGGCTTTACAGCCAGCCAGGCTTCAACATGCTTTATGAAACACTAGAATTCACTCTTAAAAATTCTGAAGAAAAATATATTTTTGAAAACATTTTTTTTTATTTTAAAACTTTTTCGAAAACAAAGGAGAAATTTTTGAAAGATTTTTTTGAAAAATTTTTGAAAATAAAACAAAAAGAAAATTACCTAATCTGAGCAACAAGATGAACCGTCAGTTGTCCAAACTCGAACAATTCCCGACAACGGTGCCAAAAACTTGGTATGCAAAATTGTTACTCAGGTTGTGAATCATTACATATCTTCACAACTTCGCATAACTAACCAGCAAGTGCACTGGGTCGTCCAAGTAATACCTTACGTGAGTAAGGGTCGAATCCCACGGAGATTGTTGGTATGAAGCAAGCTATGGTCACCTTGTAAATCTCAGTCAGGCGGATATAAAATGGTTATGGAGTTTTCAAAAATAGATACAATAAAATAAGGATAGAAACACTTATGCAAATCATTGGTGAGAATTTCAGATAAGCGTATGGAGATGCAATCGTTCCTCTGAATCTCTACTTTTCTGCTGTCTTCATCCAATCAGTCTTACTCCTTTCCATGGCTGGCTTTATGCAAGGGCATCACCGTTGTCAGTGGCTACATCCCCTCCTCTTGTGAAAATGGTCGAAGATGCCCTGTCAGGGCACGGCTAATCATCTGAGGTTCTCGATCATGCTGGAATAGGATTCACCCTCCTTTTGCGTCTGTCACTACGCCCAGCACTCGCGAGTTTGAAGCTCGTCACAGTCATTCAATCATTGAATCCTACTCGGAATACCACAGACAAGGTTTAGACTTTCCGGATTCTCTTGAATGCCGCCATCATTCTAGCTTACACCACGAAGATTCCGATTAAGAGATCTAAGAGACACTCATTCAATCTAAGGTAGAACGGAGGTGGTTGTCAGGCACGCGTTCATAGGAAATGATGATGATTGTCACGTTCATCACATTCAGGTTGAAGTGCGAATGAATATCTTAGAAGCGAAATAAGATGAATTGAATAGAAAACAGTAGTACTTTGCATTAATCTTTGAGGAACAGCAGAGCTCCACACCTTAATCTATGGAGTGTAGAAACTCTACCGTTAAAAATACATAAGTGAAAGGTCCAGGCATGGCCGAATGGCCAGCCCTCTAAAACGTGATTACAGTATCAAAAATACAATCCAGGATATCTAATACAATAGTAAAAAGTCCTATTTATAATAAACTAGCTACTAGGGTTTACAGAAGTAAGTAATTGATGCATAAATCCACTTCCGGGGCCCATTTGGTGTGTGCTTGGGCTGAACTTGAATGTTACACGTGCAGAGGCTCTTTTTGGAGTTGAACGCCAGGTTGTAACATATTTCTGGCGTTCAACTCTGGTTTGTGACTTGTTTCTGGCGTTTAACTCCAGACAGCAGCGTAGAACTTGCGTTCAACGCCCTTTTACGTCATCTAAACTCAGCCAAAGTATGGACTATTATACATTGCGGGAAAGCCCTGGATGTCTACTTTCCAACCCAATTGAAAGCGCGCCATTTTGAGTTCTGTAGCTCCAGAAAATCCACTTTGAGTGCAGGGAGGTTAGAATCCAACAGCATCAGCAGTCCTTCTTCAACCTCTGAAGCTGATTTTTGCTCAAGTCCCTCAATTTCAGCCAGAAAATACCTGAAATCATAGAAAAACACACAAACTCATAGTAAAGTCCAGAAATGTGAATTTAACATAAAAACTAATGAAAACATCCCTAAAAGTAAATAGATCCTACTAAAAACATACTAAAAACAATGCCAAAAAGCATATAAATTATCCGCTCATCACTGGTTCAATTGAGAAGGCCTGACCTCAAACCCGTGGCTGGAGGATGGTTAGAGTTCATCCAACACTCTATCATTCCTACTAGCAACCAGTCTGAAGTTACTGTGGACCGGGCTATCATGATCTATAGTATCATGATTGGAGAGGAAGTAGAAGTTCATGAGATCATATCTCTAGAACTATACAAGGTGGCTGACAAGCCCTCCACTTTAGCAAGGTTAGCCTTCCCTCATCTCATCTGTCACTGATGCAATTCAGTCAGAGTTGTCATAGAGGAAGACACCCTCATTGAAGAGGACAAGCCCATCACTAAGAAGAGGATGGAGCAAACAAGAGAGCCCACTCATGGACCTCAAAAAGAGCATGAGGAAATTCCTCATCAAGAAATCCCTGAGATGCCTCAAGGGATACACTTTCCTCCACAAAACTATTGGGAGCAACTCAACACCTCTTTAGGAGATTTGAGTTCTAACATGGAGCAACTAAGGATGTAGCACCAAGAGCACTCCATTATACTCAATGAAATCAGAGAGGACCAAAAGGCCATGAGAGAGGAGCAAAAAAGGCAAGGAAGAGACATAGAGGAGCTCAAGCACTCCATAGGATCTTCAAGAGGAAGAACTAGCCGCCGTCACTAAGGTGGACCCGTTCTTTAATTTCCTTGTTCTTATTTTTCTGTTTTCGATTTCTATACCTTATGTTTTGTCTATGTTTTTGTCTTTATTACATGATCATTAGTGTTTAGTGTCTATGTCTTAAAGCTATGAATGATTCCATGAATCTTTCACCTTTCTTAAATGAAAAATATTTTCTGAAAAAGAAAAAGAACTACACGAATTTCAAATTCTATGTTGAAATTAGTTTAATTATTTTGATGTGGTGGCAATACTTGTTGTTTTCAGAATGAATGCTTGAACAGTGCATATTTTTTATATTGAATTTTATGAATGTTAAAATTGTTGGCTCTTGAAAGAATAATGAAAAAGGAGAAATGTTATTGATAATCTGAAAAGTCATAAAATTGATTCTTGAAGCAAGAAAAAGCAGTGAAAAACACAAAGCTTGCAAAAAAAGAAAAAAATGGGGAAAATAAAGAAAAAAAAAGAAGGAAAAAGAAAAAGCCAGCAAAAAAAGCCAATAACCCTTTAAACCAAAAAGGCAAGGGTAAAAAGGATCCAAGGCTTTGAGCATTAATGGATAGGAGGGCCCAACGGAATAAAATCCTGGCCTAAGCGGCTAAATCAAGCTGTCCCTAACCATGTGCTTGTGGCGTGAAGGTGTCAAGTGAAAAGCTTAAGACTGAGAGGTTAAAGTCATGGTCCAAAGCAAAAAGAGTGTGCTTAAAAGCTATGGGCACCTCTAACAGGGGACTCTAGCAAAGCTGAGTCACAATCTGAAAAGGTTCACCCAGTTATGTGTCTGTGGCATTTATGTATCCGGTAGTAAGACTGGAAAACAAAATGCTTAGGGTCACGGCCAAGACTCATAAAGTAGCTGTGTTCAAGAATCAACATACTGAACTAGGAGAATCAATAACACTATCTGAATTCTGAGTTCCTATGGATGCCAATCATTCTGAACTTCAAAGGATAAAGTGAGATGCCAAAACTGTTAAGAAAAAAAAAGCCACTAGCCCCGTTCATCTAATTAAAACTAATCGTCATTGATAATTTTGGGATTTATTGTATATTCTCTTCTTTTTATCCTGTTTTGTTTTTAGTTGCTTGGGGACAAGAAACAATTTAAGTTTGGTGTTGTGATGAGCAGATAATTTATGCCCTTTTTGGCATTGTTTTTACATAGTTTTTAGTATGTTTTAGTTACTTTTTATTATATTTTTATTAGTTTTAATGCAAAAATCACATTTCTGGACTTTACTATGAGTTTGTGTGTTTTTCTGTGATTTTAGGTATTTTCTGGCTGAAATTGAGGGACCTGAGCAAAAATCTGATTCAGAGGCTAAGAAAGGACTGCAGATGCTGTTGGATTTTGACCCTCCTACACTCGAAGTAGATTTTCTGGAGCTACAGAAGCCCAATTGTTAGACATCTTGGGCTTTCCAGTAATATATAATAGTCCATACTTTGCCCGAGATTTGATGGCCCAAACTGGCGTTAAAACGCCAACTAGAGACCCTTTTCTGGAGTAAAACGCCAGAACTGGCACCAAAACTGGAGTTAAATGCCCAAACTGGCACCCAAGCTGGCGTTTAACTCCAAGAATGGCCTATGCACGTGAAAGCTTCAATGCTCAGCCCAAGCACACACCAAGTGGGCTCTGGAAGTGGATTTCTATACTATATGCACTTAGTTACTCATATTTTGTAAACCTAGGTTACTAGTTTAGTATAAATAGCACTTTTTACCATTGTATTCGTATCTTTTGATCATCTCTGGACTTGGAGGCTGGCTATTCGGCCATGCCTAGACCTTTTTCTCTTATGTATTTTCTATGGTGGAGTTTCTACACCTCATAGATTAAGGTGCGGAGCTCTTCTGTTCTTCATAAATTAATGCAAGTACTATTGTTTCTCATTCAATTCATGCCTACTTCTTCTCCAAGATATACTCTCGTACTTAATTCAGTTAAGTCAGAATGAAGGGGTGACCCGTGACAATCACCCACTATCTTTGTTACTCGCTTAGCCAAGATTCGCGTGCCTGACAACCATAAGTGGTCTACATGATGTTCAACATAGTCAATGGATGACAGCCGGAGTATATTCTCTTGGGTCTCTAATACACGGATCGAGTCCGTCAGATTAGAACCTTCGTGGTATAGGCTAGAACCAATTGGCAGCATTTCTGAGATCCGGAAAGTCTAAACCTTGTCTGTGGTATTCCGAGTAGGATCTGGGAAGGGATGACTGTGACGAGCTTCAAACTTGCGAATGTTGGGCGCAGTGACAATGTGCAAAAGGATAGAGAGATCCTATTCTGATGCTAGTGAGAACCGACAGATGATTACCCGTGCGGTAGTTGTACCTGGTATTTTTCATCCGAGACGAGAAATCTGACAGTTGATTAGCCGTGCAGAGATCGTACCTGGTATTTTTCATCCGAGAGGATCATACAGCTTGCCATGGAAGGGAGCACGCATGATTGGAAGAAGACAATAGGAAAGCAGAGGTTCAGAAGCAACAAAGCATCTCCAAACGCTTATCTGAAATTCCTACCAATGAATTACATAAGTATCTTTATTTTATTTTATGTTTTATTTATCTTTTAATTATCAAAACCTCATAACCATTTGAATCCACTTGACTAAGATTTACGTGATGACCATAGCTTGCTTCAAGCCGACAATCTCCGTGTGATCGACCCTTACTCACGTAAAGTATTACTTGGACGACCCAGTGCACTTGCTGGTTAGTTGTGCAGAATTGTGAAAAGTGTGATCACAATTTCGTGCACCAGTGGGTCTCCTTATCTTAGGCCAGCCGCCTTTAAGTGGGTTGTGATCTTCTGCTTTGGGCCTACTTGGGCCCTTATAGCAATTTGACCGAGCTCTTTGGGTAGAGGTCGGCATCGACCAATCTTTGTAAGAGGTCGGTCGTTTTGTCTTCAACCAACCTGGCTCACCTAGCTCGGCCCAGGGTATGAACACGTCACTTGCCGAATTTTCCCCAACTTTGAAAACTATCGCAGGCGCTCTTGGGTGAAGAACATAGCACTCTTGGGTGAAAAATGTAGCTTTTCCCGTGCATGTATGGTGCTGCAGGAGAACGTAGTGCTCTTCAAACAAGCGTAGCACTATCTTGGGCTGGTGAAGGAGCGCTCCTTGCAAGAAACACAGTGCCAAAGGTGCTCCCCTGTTTCATCCTCTATTGTGCTCTTCATCTGAAATTCAAGCAAAACTCATTTCAAAGCAATGTCCCATAAATTCATCATATAGTTCATATAATTGCATCACTTGAATGAGATTTTACCAATTCTATGGTCCTTTTAGATAAGAGAAAGAGGTAGATGACGTAAGTCATCAATGATGCAATGGATCATGATAGCTCTGTCAACAGTCACTTCTGACCGGTTGCTAGTAGGGATGATGGACCGTTGGATGAATTCCAACCACCCTCTAGCTATGGGCTTTAGGTCAAGCCTTCTTAGTTGAATGGGATTGCCTTAGGAATCCCTTTTCCACTATGCTCCTTCAACACAGATGTCAGAGAGCACTTGATCCAATCTCTGATCAAAGTTGACTCTCCTAGTGTACGGATGTGGATCTCCTTGTATTAGAGGCAAGTAGAACGCCAACTTCACACTTTCTGGGCTGAAATCTAAGATTCTCCCTCGGACCATAGTGCTCCAATTCCTTGGATTTGGCTCCACACTAGTGTCATGGTTTTAGTAACCCAGGCATTAGCATAGAACTCTTGTACCATTAGAATCCCAATATCTTGAATAGGATTGGTTAGGACTTCCCAACTTCTTCTCTGGATCTTTCTTCGGATTTCCAAATACTCATTCTTCTTGAGCTTGAAAGGGACCTCAGGGATCACTTTCTTCTCTGTCACTACTTCATAGAAGTGGTCTTAGTGAGCTTTGGTGATGAATCTCTCCATCTCCCAAGATTCAGCGGTGGCAGTTACTGCCTTTCCTTTCCTCTTTCTAGAGGGTTCTCAACCTTGGGTGCCATGAATGGTAATGGAAAGAAAAAAAAGCTTTGCTTTTCCAACACTAAACTTAAAACTTTTCTCATCCTCGAGCAAAATAAAGAAAAGAGAAGAATATAGTAGAAGAAGAAAATAGAAGGAGAAAGAGAGAGAGAGAGAGAGAGAGAGAGAGAGAGAGAGAGAGAGAGCCAGTGGGGCTTATGAGTGTATAAGAGGTGTGTGTATGAAGGGTTAGAGTGAGGGGTATTTATAGGAAAGGGGTAGGTTATGGTTCAGTCTTGGGTGGGGAATTGGGTGGGAAATTTAATTTTGAAGTGGGTGGGGGTTCGTGGGAGTTATGATGGTTTTGGGGAAGTGATCTGGATGTGATTGGGCTAGGGTTTATAGGGAAGTGTGTATGTGGAAGTGTGAAAGTAGGTAGGAATAAGTGGGGTAGTGAAAGATACTGTGGGACCCACTGGTCTTGAGAGGCTAGGGAATCCATATTCCCTGCTTCTCTGCATTAGCGTTTGAATGCCCAGGGGCTGCTCCCTGGCTGGCATTCAATGCCAGCAATGCTGCCCATTAGGGGCGTTGGACGCCTAGCCAGAGCTCCCTGGCTGGCGTTCAAGTTCAATCAACACTCCATCCAGAGTATTCTACTTTCACTGCTGTGAATTCTATATCTGTTCTGACTGCTACAAATGATCATGACCCGAAAAGAAAAACAAAATAAAATAAAAGGAAATAAATAATTAATTAAAATTGGGTTGCCTCCCAACAAGCGCTTCTTTAACGTCATTAGCTTGACGGTTAGCTCTTTACAAAGGTGAGTATGGGCTCAGATTTTTGCCCCTTATAGGAAATTTTCTTCCTGTCTTCTCATGAATGAGCTCCACATGCTCTAGAGACAGAACACGACTCACTGTATGTGGTAAAATTGGTTTCTTAGTGAAGACAACTCTCATGCCAAGTGAGAGGCCTTCAGTTGGGACTTTTTTGTCCATCCAGCCTTTAGGTACTTTCTTCCTAGTACCCTGGTTCTTAGAGCTTGTTGATGGCTGCCCAACACCAAACTTAGAATTAATGTTTGGGGGTTCTGTAAAGCTCTGTATAGAAAGAGAGGGTTGGAACACTAGGTGTTGCACAGTTATCTCTGTTTTAGAGGGAGAATTGGGATGAGGCATCTTGAATAAGATGTGGTCCTCCCCTAGTTGTAGAGTCAATTCTCCCTTAGCCACATCAATGATAGCATTGGCAGTGGCTAGGAAAGGTCTAGTAAGGATGACAGAGTCATCCTCATCCTCTCCAATGTCCAAGACAATGAAGTTTGTAGGGATGTAGTGGTTTTCAACCTTCACCAAGACATCCTCTACTAAGCCATATGGCTTCTTCATTGTCTTGCCTACCATCTTTAATGAGATGTTTGCAGCTTGTACCTCAAGGATTCCCAGCTTCTCCATTACAGAGAGTGGCATGAGGTTTATGCTTGACCCTAGGTCACATAGAGCCTTTTCAAAGGTCATAGTGCCTATGGTGCAAGGAATCACAAAGCGTCCAGGATCTGGAAGCTTCTGAGCTAACTTATGTTGAACCAAAGCATGGAGTTATTTGGTAAGTAGTGGAGGTTCTTTCTCCAAAGGCTTTGTACCAAATAACTTGGCATTCAGCTTCATTAGAGCTCCTAGGTACCGAGGAACTTGCTCTTCCCTAATGCCTTCATCGTCATCAGAGGATGAGTAGTCATCAGAACTTATGCACTTTAGGAGTGCATCCAAAGGCACCTCTATGGTCTTTATGTGAGCCTTGGCTACCTTTAGTTCTGAGATATAGGGTTCTTGAGTAGGATGTAAGCACTCAGAGGGTGTGCTTTTACTGGCATTCAATGCCAGCTCTATTAGCTCTTTGGGCATTGAACACCCTTGCTGTGTACCCTTACTGGCGTTAAACGGCAGTTCTTCTGTCTTTTTGGTCGTTGAACGCCCAGCAGGGATGTCCTTGCTGGCGTTCAACGCCAGCTTCCCTTGCTGTATGGGCGTTGAATGCCCAGTGAAGGGTTCCTCACCGGCCTTCAACGCCAGAACGATTGTATGTTTTGGCGTTGAACGCCCAGTGGGGGGTTCCTTACTGGCCTTCAATGCCAAAAAGCCTGCTTGGTTTGGCGTTGAACGCCCGGTGAGGGGTTCCTCACTGGCGTTTAGCGCCAGAGTTCCTGGGTGTTTGGGAGTTGAACGCCCAACCAGTTCTCTTTGGCTGGCATTCAATGCCAGCTCTACTGCCAGAATGGACGTTGAACGCCCAATGAGGGGTTCCTCACTGGCGTTCAGTGCCAGGCTTGCTGCCAGATTGGACGTTGAACATCCAGTGAAACCTTCTTCACTGGCGTTCAATGCCTTCCCAAATTCTCCAGATCCGGCCTCTACCTCTATGGTTATGGCCTTGCACTCTTCTCTTAGATTCACCTCAGTGTTACTAGGAAGAATGTCAGGAGGAGTTTGTATCTCCGAGTTTGTAATGGAGGACCTTGTTTCATTTATGAAACTAAGTGTGGACTTAGAGAGGTTGGAAACCAGAGTAACTAAGTCAGAAAGGCTCTGCTTAGAGGTTTTCGTGTTCCCTTGAGAAGATGGGAATGGTGGTCGTTGTTGAACCTATTCTGGCTCCTTCCACCTTGATTGTTATTGAAACCTTGCTGAGGTTTCTATTGATTCTTCCATGAGAGGTTAGGATGGTTCCTCCATGAAGGATTGTTGGTGTTTCCATAGGGTTCTCCCATGTAATTCACCTCCTCCATGGTGGGTTGATTAGGATCATAAGCTTCTACTTTAGAAGAAGATTCCTGAGTACTGCCAGCTGCAATTTGCATTCCAGTCAAATACTGAGAGATCTTGTTGACCTGTTGGGTCAAGATCTTATTCTGAGCCAATATGGCATTCAGAGTTTTAACTTCATAAACTTCTTTCTTCTAAGGGATCCCATGGTTTACAGGATTGCTCTCAGAAGTGTACATGAATTGGTTGTTTGCAACCATCTCAATGAGTTCTCTAGCTTCTATAGGTGTTTTCTTCGAGTGAAGTGATCCACCTGTAGAGCTGTCCAATGAGATTTTGGACATCTCAGATAGACCATCATAGAACATGCTTAGGATAGACCATTCTGAGAGCATGTCAAGAGAACATCTCCTGATCAGTTGCTTGTATCTTTCCCAAGCTTCATAGAGGGATTCACCTTCTCTTTGTCTGAAGGTTTGAACTTCCACTCTAATCTTGCTCATCCTTTGAGGAGGAAAGAATTTATCCAGAAAAGCATTAGCCAGCTTTTTCCAAGAGTCTAAGCTCTCTTTTCGTTGGGAATCCAACCATATCTTAGCTCTGTCTCTTACAGCAAACGAAAAGAGATATATAAGAATTCATCTAAAAACTAATGTGGATCTTCCATTGGAAGTCCATGGAATTTGCAGTTCTTATGCAGAAGAGAGACTAACTGAGGCTTAAGCTCAAAATTGATTGCTCCAATGGCAGGTACAGAGATGTTTCTACCATAAAAGTCAGAGGTAGGCATGGTGAAGTCATCAAGAACCTTTCTGGCATCATCTTTAGGTTCGGCCATGTCTCCTTTTTCTTGTTCAAAGTTTTCTGAAAGGTTTCTTCTGGAGTGTTGCGCTCTAGCTTGTTGTAAGCTTTTCTTCAGACTCCTTTCAGGTTCAGGATCAAGATCAAAGAGGGGTTCTTTATCCTAGTTCCTAGTCATAAACAAGAAAAAAAGAAAAGAAGGAAAAGAAGAAAGCTTTTTGTTCCACTTGGACCAAGATCTTCCAATGAGATGTGAAGAAAGAAGAAGAAGATAGAAAAGTGAAGATGGAAGATGAGAGAGGAGTAGAACTCGAATAGTACAAATAGAGATGAGAGGAATTAGAAGAGATAAATAAAAATTAAAATATTTTTGTTTTTACTTTACTTGTTAATTAATTTTCGAAAATAAGGTTAATTAATTTAAAAAGATATAAAATTTAAATGTTAAATTTTCGAAAATAGGAGAGAAGAAGAGAGAGTTTTCGAAAATTAAGAGAGAAGAGTTAGTTAGGAAGTTT
The DNA here is from genome assembly GCF_059453495.1 of Arachis ipaensis. NCBI lineage: Eukaryota > Viridiplantae > Streptophyta > Magnoliopsida > Fabales > Fabaceae > Arachis > Arachis ipaensis. The sequence continues at coordinate 92,579,382 of NC_142435.1, forward strand.
TGAAAAAGAAGAGAGAGAAGAGAAGTAGTTAAGAAAAGATTTCAATTTAAAATAAGATAAGACATAAAATAAGAAAAGATTTGAAATTGAAATTTAAAATTAGAAAAAGATAAGAAAAGATAAGACGAGAAATTAAAATGATTTAAAATTTTAAAATTTGAAGCTAGAAAATATAAGATAAGAATTTGAAAAGATTTCAAAAAGATAAGATTTGAAATTTGATTTTTGAAAAATTGAATATTGAAATTTGAAATTTGAAATTTCAATTTTAAATTTTGAAGTTTGAAATTTCGATTTTAAATTTTGAATTTTGAAAAAGACAAGATAAGATTTTTGAATTTTGAAAAAGATAAGATTTTTAATTTTGAAAAGATTCAATTTTTGAAAATTGAAAACTAAGATAAGATAAGATAAAAATTTTAAAAATTGAAATCTGAATTTTAATGAAAAATTTTGAAAATTAAGTTAAAGTAAAGATAGAAAAGATTTTTTTATTTTTGAATTTAATGATAAAAGAGAAAAACAAGTAAAAGACGCAAAACTTAAAATTTTTAGATCTAATGCCCCATGTTTTCGAAAATTTGAAGGAAACACACAAAGGGACACCAAACTTAAAAATTTTAAGATCAAAACACAAAGAAAACTCAAGAACACTTTGAAGACTAACAAGAACACCAAGAACAAGAGTAAAAAAATTTAAGGAACACAAGAACACATAAAGAACACCAAACTTAAAATTTTTAGAAAACTAAACATAAAATTTTCGAAAATTAAAGGAAAAATAACAAGAAGATACCAAACTTAAGGATTGAAAACAAGACTCAAACAAAAAGACACTAATTTTAAAAAATTTTAGAAAAAGGACTTAAGATTTTCGAAAATTTTAACCACGAACATAAACAAAAAGACTCAAATCAAAAACAAAGATTAAACGAAGAAAGCTAAGGATTCTTGAAAATAAACTTTTTGAAAAAGTTTTAAAATTTTTGGGAAAGAAAATAGAAAACAGGTAAGACTCAAACCAAGAACACAGATTAAACAAAGAAAACACAAATATTTTTGAAAAATATTTTTTATTTTATCAAAAAATAGAGAAGAAAATAAAAATAAAAGACTCAATTAAAATAAAAATTTCCTGATCTAAAGAGCAAGACAATCCATCAGTTTGTCCAAACTCGAGCAATCCCTGGCAACAGTGCCAAAAACTTGGTGCACGAATCCCACACTTTCGTACAACTGTACCAGCAAGTGCACTAGGTCATCCAAGTAATACCTGAGTGAGTCAGGGTCGATCCCATGAGGATTGTGGTTTGAAGCAAGCTATGGTTGTCTTATAGGTCTTCGTCAGGTGAAATCAAGAACATCTAAATGGGTTGAAGCAATAGCAACACCCACTGTTCATGCTCTGGGTCGAGCTGTACGACCCGGGCTGATTGGAGACAAGTCGACCGACCTCTTCAGGTCAGCACTATCTGACCTCTTCTCAAAGAGCTCGGCCAAATCATCAGGAAAGCCCAAAAAGGGCCCAAACAGAGGAACGCAACCCAAGTCCATGGGCAGGCCAAGCCTAGAAGGATAAGGGTGGTTCCCCTTAAAGATAAGATGACTTCACCCAAAGATAAGATAAGATAACTAACTTATCTTATCTAGAAAGGTCAGCCCACACCATTATAAATACACTGGAGTACCCAGGTATAACTCATACTCTGATTCTACTAAAAACCTGCTTAATACCCTTGCTAACTTAAGCATCGGAGTCCCTTGCAGGTACCACCACCCTCCGGTGATGAAGGATCTGCATCATCAACAAGTCCAACAAGTTGGACACGGCGGCTCCAGCCACCACCCACAAGTCAGACACATCAGCGCCGACCAGCACAGAAGATCTCGTCCGAGATCAACCCACAGTTTCAGGTAAACCCTCGGAACACCCACTAATGACACCAGAGTAGTGATAAAGATCCTCCAAAAGAACATCTTCAGCAGATTTGGTGTCCCTAGGACACTGATTAGTGATGGAGGTACTCATTTCTACAACAGACAGCTGGATTCTGTCTTAAACGGTTATGGAGTTCGCCATAAAGTAGCAACACCGTATCATCTCTAAACAAATGGGCAAGCTGAATTCTCAAATAGAGAACTAAAGAGAATCCTAGAGAGGAGAGTAAGCGACTCTAGAAAGGATTGGGCTAGAAAGCTTGATTATGCTCTTTGGGCATACAGAACAGCTTTCAAAACCACCATTGGAACCTCATCATATCAGCTGGGATATGGGAAATCCTATCATCTGCCAGTGGAACTAGAACACAAGGCCTATTGGGCTACTAGATTCCTTAACCTTGATGCTAAAGCAGTAGGAGAGAAATGGCATCTCCAACTAAATGAATTGGACGAATTCCACTTAGCTGCATTTGAAAATGCAAAGATCTATAAGGAAAAGGCAAAAAGGTAGCATGGCAGGAAGATATCTTCCAGAGTCTTTGAACCAGGACAGAAAGTCCTGCTCTTCAACTCAAGACTCAAACTATTCCCTGGGAAACTCAAATCCTGTTGGAAGGGACCATATGTGATTACTAGTGTATCACCTTATGGGCACATAGAACTTCAAGGAAAAGATCCTGACACAAGATTCACTGTCAATGGATAGAGGGTCAAGCATTACCTTGGAGGAGATATTGAGCCAGGAGGCTCAACGCTGCTACTAAGTTAAGTTCAATGAAGTCCAGCTAAAGATATTAAAGAAGGGCTTGTTGAGAGGCAACCCAATGATTAATCATATATTATTTTCTAATTTTCTAATTATTTCTGTTTTAATTAGTTTTTCCTTATAATGAGTTTTTAACTAGGTTGATTTTAATGTTAGTGATCATGAACAGTGTTTACACAGAGACAGAATGATGCAGAACGGAAAGCAGAACATCTTGGAAAAGGGATCTCTATCGCGTTAAACGCCAGAAAAAGGGTGAAAATTGGGCATTTAAACGCCCATGGAGGTAGCAAGCCTAGCGTTGAACGCTAGCCAGGGAGCCTGGCTAGGCATTCAAATGTCCATCAGCAGGGCAGCCTGGCGTTGAACGCCAGAATGGGTGCCATTCTGGGCGTTCAATGCCCAGCAAGAAGAGGCAGCAGCGTTAAACGCCATAATGCAGCCATTCTGGGCGTTTAAACGCCATTAAGACAGCAAGGGAGGTAATTTCCAAAACCTTATCTTTTCTTTATTAAACCTATCTTTTTAAATTTCAATTTTGAAACTCCATGACTTTTCAATCAAATCTTTTTCAAAAATTTCAAATTCAAATTAATTTCAATTTTAAAATATTTTCAAATCTTTTAAAATCTTTTTCAAAATCTCATATCTTTTTCAAACTAGTTTTCACATCCTTTCAAATCTTTTCTTATTTTTAGTAATTCTTGTTCATATCTTTTATTAAACTTTAAAATCCTTTTTACTTCTTATCTTATCTTTTATATATTTTATATCTTTTTCATATCTTTCAAAGTTTAACAACTTATCTTTTCTATCATTTCCAAAACTTCCTTATCTTTCTTTTATGATTGAATTCGAAAATCACTCGCCCCTCCCTATATATAACCATGCTCCCGCTCCCCTCTCGCTCTTTCACCACCTCTCCATTCGAATTCTCTTCTTCTCTTCTCTTCTCCTTCACTTTCTTCTTCTTCCTTTCTTACCTTTTGCTCAAGGACGAGCAAACCTCTTAAGTTTGGTGTGGAAGAAGCCCTTTTCTCTCATTGAGATTCGAATCCCATGGCTCTAAAAAGTGGCAAGACTGCTCCAAGAAACAAGAAAGAAAATGACCCAACAGTTGTTTTTAAACCTGTCAGATTCTACACCAAGCAACATGAAGAACATTACCACAAAATAATGAGGAAGAGGCCAGTGATCCCTGAGGTCAGATTCGAATTAGGAGAAGATGGAGATTCAAAAGCAAACTCGAAAGAGAGGCTGGGAGATTCTAGCCAATGTTGAGATCACTGTTAGATACAACATGATCCATAAATTTTATGTAAATCTGTGGATGACAGATAAGAAAAAGAAAGATGGAACAACATTCCATACTTTTTGCACCATGGTGATGAGAGGACTTTTGTGTGGTTTAGAATTTCACAAATGAAGTCTCATTGTAAATTATAGTTTCTAAACCAATCAATAATCCTTTCATACAAAAGATTGTTTGTCACTAAAATGAACCCCTAAATTTATAAACCAAAGTATTGGAACCTCGGGTCGTTCTCCCTAGGAATTGCAATAAAGCATCTTATTATTGGTTATGGAGTATGTTTTGGGGTTTTTGGGATAAGAGACAGGAAATGTAAATGGCAATGAAATTCAAATAACAAAAAGGCCTTGGTAAGGGTTGGTGGTCAAGAATCTCTATCCTTATCACTAACCACAACATGAGAATTGGCAAGGATCAATCCCACTAAGTCAACCCCTAACTAATAGTAGAGGAAAGTCAAGTGAGCTATATCAATCCAAATCCATAAGTCCTAGTTCTCCACCAAATCAATTAGTGAGATCTAGCGTTAATGGCTCCCAATCGTCAATTACTTGGACATTAGTGACTCAAGAGTTCCTAAGTTACCTTCCCAAGCCAAGAGCATAAAATCCTACTCTAAAATCCTTCCAAGCATTTTATCAAACACTTGGAAGGCATAAAAGGAAAGCATAGTAAAATTTCAAGGAAAGTAAATCTACACTACTCAATTGCAAGGAATTAAACAACAACAAATCAAATAAACAATAAAAGAACATGAATCATAAATTGCATTAAAGGAAAAGGGAAGAACAAAAGTGCATCAACATAAAAGTAGAGAATTACAAGTATTAAATGCAAAATAGAAAGAGGAAAGGTAGAAGAAGAAGAAGTTGCAAAGGAAAAAGTAAATCTAAGCATGAAATTAACCTAGATCTAAGAATTCATAATCTAGATCTAACCTACTCCTAATTCTAGAGAGAAGAGAGAGCTTCTCTCTCTAGAAACTAACTAAAGCATGAATAAAACTCACTAACTAACTAGATGTCCCATCCCTCTTCTATTCTTAGGTTAAATAGCATCAGAAATGAGTTGGATTGGGCCCAAAATTCCTTAGAATTCGCTGGCCACGAGTTGCATTAAGTGAAGCATGTGCAACCATTGGTGCGTACGTGTAGGGGTGTTCATGGTTTGGTTAATCCAAAAACCAAACCAGTTTTTTGGTTAACCAAAAATATAGTATTGGTTAATTAACCAAATTGGTTTTACATGATAAAAATGGTTATTAACCGGTTAGTGAAATTCAAAACCGGTTTTTAACCAGTTATTAAAATAAAAACCGGTTTTTAAAAAAATAACCGGTTTTTATATAAAAAACCGGTTTTTGTACCAAAAAATCGGTTTTTGTACCAAAAAACCGTTTTTTTGTACTAAGAAACCGGTTTTTGTACTAAAAAAATTAGTTTTTATACCATAAAATTGGTTTTTACATATAAAAATAGATTTTTACACAAAAATTAATATTTTTACATATAAAACCCAAATTTTTATACAAAAAACCGGTTTTTGACCCAAAAACCGGTTTTTATACTAAAAAATTGGTTTTTATACTATAAAATTGGTTTTTACATGTAAAAATTGATTTTTACACAAAAATTAATATTTTTACATACAAAAACCCAAAATTTTAAACCTTTTTTTAATTGAATTTTTTTAATCTATTTTTTTTCTTTCTAAATGATACGAGTAACATTTGTAAATAATGAAGTTCCTTCCATTGCTTTCGTTCCTTTTTTTTTCTTATCTCTTTTCAATATTTTCTATAAATAATTTTTTCTCTTTCTCTCTCTCTCTCTCCCCTCTTCTCTTTCTTTTCTCTCTCTCTTTCTCTCTCTCCCATTTTTCTCTCTCCTCCTCTCTTTCTCTTCTCTCTCTCCCCCTCCTCTCTATCTATCTATCTATCTCTCTCTCTCCCCTTTCCCTCTTTCTCCCCCTCCCCTTTCGTTCTCTCTATCCTTCTCTCCCTCTCTCTCCCCATGCTCTCTCTCTCCCCCTCCCTCTTTCTCTCTCCCCTCCTCTCCCTCTCTCCTTCTCTCTCCCCTCTTCTCTTTTCTCTCTCTCCTTCTTTTTTTCTGTCTCTCTCTCCTTCTCTCTCCCCATCCTCTCTCTCTCCACTCTCTCTTTCTCTCTCTTCTTCTCTCTCTCTTATCCTTCTTCTCTCTTCTTATCTCTTTCCTTTTTTTCTTTCTCATCCTCTATCTTCGCCTCCTCTATCTCTTCTCTCTCGCTTTAGAGATAAGAGGAGAAAAGAGATAGAAGCGGGATAGAGATTGAGAGAAGGTTGAGAGAGAAAGAGAAAAGAGATAGTAAGAAAAAAAAGAGGAGAAGGAGAGAAAAGGAAGAGAGGAAGAGGAGGAGAGAGAGAAAGAAGAAAAGGAAATAGAGATGAGCGAGAGAGAGAAAGAGAGAAAAAAAAGAGAGAGAGAAAGAGAGGGGAGGTAAAGGAGAGAGAGAGAAAGAAGAGGGGAGAGAGAGAGAGAGAAAGAGAGAGAGAAGGGAAAAGAGAGGAGAAAGGAGAGAGATATGGGAGAGAGAGAAGGAGAGAAGAGAGAGAGAGAGGAGGAGGAGAGATAGAAAAAGGGGAGAGATGATTAGAGAGAAGAAGGGGAGGAGAGAGAGGAAGAGAGAGAACGGAGGGGGAGAAAGAGGGCAAGGAAAGAGAGAGAGAGAGAGAGAGGAAGTGAGAGAGCAGAGAGAAGGAGAGAGAGGGAGAGAGAGAAAGAGGGAAGGGGAGAGAGATGGAGAGAAGGATAGAGAGACAAGGGAGAGAGAAAGAAAGACAATGTGGAGAGAGAAAGAAAGAGAGAGAGAGAGAGGGAGGGGAGAGAGAGGAGGAAGAGGGGAGAGAGAGAGAGAGAGAAAGAGAGGAAGAAAGGGAAAGATAGAGATAGGGGAGAGAGAGGAGGAGAGAAAGAAGGAAAAAGAAAAGAGAGAGAGAGAGAGAGAGAGAGAGAGAGAGAGAGAGAAGGGGAAAAAAGATGGAGAGAGAGAGAAGCAGAGAGAGAGGAAAAGGAGAGAGGAGATAAAGAGAAAAATGAGTTAGAGAGAGAAGGGAGAGAGAGAGAGGGGGAAGGAAAGGAGAGAGAGAGAAAAGGGAGAGAAATAGGGGGAAAAGGAGAGAAGGGGACAGAGAATAGAGAGAGAGAGAGAGAGAGGATAGGGAGAGAGAAAAGGAGAGGAGGAGAAAAAGGAAAATGAGAGAGAGAGTGGAGGGAGAGTAGGGAAAAAGAGAGATAAGATGAGAGAGAGAAGGGAGAGAGAGAGAGAGAGAGAGAGAGAGAGAAGGGAGGGAGAGAGAAAGAGAGAGGAAGGGGGAGAGGGAGGGAGAGAGAGAGAGAGAGAGAGAAAGAGAGAAAGAGTATGTAATTTGGTTATGAAATTAGGTTTTGATTTTAATTTGGTTTTGGTTTTGGTTAACCGGTTAAAAACCGATTTTTTTTAATTTGGTTTTGGTTAACCAATTCTAAAAAATATGGATATGGTTTTTAAATTGTTTCATTAAACTGGTTAACCAAAATGTGGTTATGGTTTTTTAACTGGTTAACCACATTTTGGTTTTTTTATGAACACCCCTACGTACGTGTACCGTGCGCGTGCGCGCCCCTATGCACGGTCAACTATGGTAAATCTTATATCATTTCGAAGCCCCGGATGCTAACCGTCCAACGCAACTAGAACCGTATCATTTGGATCTCTGTAGCTCAAGTTATGATCGATTAAGTGCAAAGAGGTCGGCTTGACAGCTTTTGCGATTCCTTCTTTTCTTCATGAGTTCTCCATTTTTACATGCTTTTTCTTTATTCCCTTGATCCAATTCTTGCCTCCTAAATCTGAAATCACTTATCAAACATATCAAGGCATCTAATGGAATCAAGGTGAATTAAGTTTAGCTATTTTAAGTCCTAGAAAGCATGTTTTCACTCTTAAGCACAAATTAGGAGACAATCATGAAACCATGCTATTTAATTGAATAAATATAGGAAAACGGTTATTAAATCCCCTAAATCAAGCACAAGATAAACCCTACAAATGGGGTTCACATGGTCAGGGGGAAGATCATCTATTTTAATCTGGATAGGGTGAGAGAGATCTTTAAATTACCCTTACAAAGGGATGACCCTAATTTCTACAATAAAAGGGTGGTAGCAAACCCTAAGTTGGATCAAGTCCTAGAGGACATCTGCCTGCCTGGAACTCAATGGATTGAGGATGCAAAAGGTAAGCCAAACCAGCTGAAAAGAATGAACCTCAAGCCAATTGAAAAGGATGGCTAAACTTCATTGGGCGTTCTATACTCCCTACCAGTAACTGGTCTGAAGTCACTATTCAGAGAGCTGTGATGGTTCACTGCATCATGATGGAGAATGAGGTAGAAGTCCACCAAATAATCCCCCGTGAGATATACAAGTTGGCAAACAGGATGTCTACTCGTACCATCATGGCTTATCCAAGCCTATTCCTTTACCTATGCCAAGAGGGTAAGATCCTGATCCACGTGGACAATTTTATTCCAGTGGAAAGCCCAATCACCAAGCAGGTGATGGAAAGCTCCAAGATACCAGAGGATCATCCCAAAAGGAAGGCACCTGAGCCTCCTCAAGAGATCCATCCAATTGAATACTGGGATCAGTTGAAAGAATTTGTGATGCACCTGCAAACTACCTTGGATAATCTAAGAGAGGAGCAAAAAGATCAAACTAGCATGATTTGCAAACTGATTAAGGAACAAGAGAAGCAAGGGTGTGAGATAGAAGAATTGAAGCGCTAAAAGCTCTCCCTTAAAGAGCCCAGCGCCCCTCAAGCTGAAGGTTGTTGAGTTTCAACCCTGTGACTATTCCAATTCCTATTTCTCATATTTCTGTTATTCTAATTCCTGTCTTTCATATTTAGGTTTACATGATCACTAGTAGTATTTAAGTCTTTATTTTATTTTTTTGAATTACATAAGCATTAGTAGTAATTAATTTTTATTTTTCAATTAGCTATAAAATATTCCTCTTATAATCATTAAACATGAATAAAATAGTAATTTTTTTAGAAGAATTAAAGATGCATAAATTTTTGAGTTCTACAATAAGAATAATCAATTATTTTGATGTGGTGGTATTGCTTTTATTTTTTGAATGTATGAATGAACAGTGCATTTTTGAAATTGGAGTTTATGAATGTTAGCTCTTGAAAGAACAAGGAAAAAGGAGAAGTATTATTGGTAATCTGAAAAATCTAAAAATTGATTCTTGAAGCAAGAAAAAGCAGCAAAAAGCATGTTGCAATAAAAGAAAAAAAATAATATATATATATATATATATATATGCATGCGAGAAAAAAAATATGGCAAAAAAATAAATAAAAAGCAGAAAAAGCCAATAGCTCTTAAAACCAAAAGGCAAGAGCAAAAAGCGAATAACCCTTTAAACCAAAAGGCAAGGGTAAAAGGATCCAAAAATCCTAAGAATGTGCTTAAGAACTCTGGACACCTCTATCTGGGGATTCTAGCAAAGCTGAATCACAATTCGAACGGGTCCACCCAGTTAAAGTGTCTGTGGCATTTATGTATCTGGTGGTAATACTGGAAAACAAAGTGCTTAGGGTCACGGCCAAAACTCTAAAATCTGTGTTCAAGAATAAAAAAGAACTAAACTATGAGAGTCAATAATATCATCTGGATTCTAAGTTCTTAAAGTGACCAACATTTTCGAGTTTTAATGGATACTGAGATGCCAAAACTATTCAAAAGCAAAAAGCTACTAAGTCCCGCACATCTAATTGAAATTGAGCTTCATTGGAAACTTTGAGATTTATTGTACCTTACTCTTCTTTTTATCCTACTGTGTTTTTAGTTGCTTGGGGACAAACAACGGTTTAAGTTTGGTGTTGTGATGAGCGAATATTTTATACGCTTTTTGGCATCATTTTCATATAGTTTTTAGCATCTTGTGTTTAATTTTTATTAAGTTTTCATAGGTTTTAGTGTAAAATTTAAATTTTTTTATTCTACTTTGATTTTGTGTGTTTTTATGCAATTTCAGGTATTTTCTGGCTGAAATTGAGGAGCTGGATCAAAAGTATGATTCAGAGATAGAGAAAGCACTGCAGATGTTGTCCGGATCTGACCTCCTTACACTCGAAAGAGATTTTTGGAGCTACAGAAGTCCAAAAGGAGCATTCCCAATGGCTATGGAAATCGAACATCCAGGGCTTTCCAACAATGTGTAATAGTCCATACTTTACTTTAGAAATGAAGCCTCAAAACTGGCATACAACGCTAGCCTCCTGCCCTATTCTGGCATCCAACGCCCAAAGGAGAAGAGACCAGCATCCAATGTAAGAACCACGACTAATCAACCGGTTAATTAAGTGATTAATGGCCCAAATTAGATTTTGAAAAGTTAGAGTAAGAATTTGAGGATTTAAAGGTGATTTTTGGACTCAGTGGGTTTTTCTGAGCCAGAAAATGTGCTTTTTTTGAAAAACCGTAAAAAACTACGAACCGGCAGTTGAACCGGTTGAACCGGTTCAAATCTGCCCAGTACCGCATGAGAAAAATTGGAAACTGGCGAAAACCTTAGAAAAATGTTAGAAATGGAAAACTGGGTGTTAATTTTAAAGGTTTGGCCCGAAGTTGGGCCAAACGCGCTAAAAATGCTAACGGGTTGGACCGGGCCCAAGTTGGGCCCAAGCCCAACATATAAAAGGTTCATGAATGAACCCATTTTCAGCACAACACATAATCAAACACTACACTTGCATGCTGAAAATGGGGAAGAAGAGAAACCCCATGGTTACTATTCATCCCAAACTTCCAAAGCTCATATCTGAGCTACGGTGCTCCGATTTACGTGCCGTCAGGGCTACACGTTCCTTGTGAAGAGCTCTACAAAACTCATATAAGAAACTGGTAAGAAAAGCTCGAATCTTTCTCAGTTTCTCTCCTCAAAATTTCGGGTTTATCGGGTTTTTGATTAAATGAGTTTTTGTGATTCTTGGTATTTAGGTTTGCTCTAATCCTTGCTTAGCCTTGGATTCTTGCTAGTAAATATATGGGAGAAGGTAAGAGCCACTAAACCTTTGTGAATTTATGTATAATTGGAACCCTAGGATGACTTGAGGTGATTTATATGTATATAGTCTGATTATTGTGGTTTTGGGAGCTCTTGGAACTTGTTTGTGCTTAGTGGAGTGGATGTGAAAGCTTGGAATTTGGCTGAAAGCTATTTGGTGATCAATTTGAGTTTTGGTGCAAAAAAGGGAATCGGCCAAGGTATGGCTTCAGTTTTCTCTATGTAGTATATAATATTCATGGACACATAGTCTAGTGACCAATAAGATAGGTTGAACTAAAATGATGGTTGGTGTGTTATATGATGATGAATTGATGATTGTTAGGTTAATTGTAATGAATTTTAATGATATGTTGATGTTGAATGATTGTATGGATTGGAAGTTAGTTCCTTATGATAATTGTAGTATGATGACTTATGAAATGGTGAGTGTGATAATGATTTTGATCATAAGTGTTATATGGTTGATGTTGGAATTGAAAGTAATGAAATGAGAAGGAGAATGTGGTAAGGTTGGTGTATTATGATACAACAGGTACATTTTGACGAAAAATGGAGTTTTGGATGGTATGGTATGCTTGAGAATGTGTATGGTAAGAAATTGTGTAAATTGTAAAGTTTGGTAAAATTGAGTTTTTGGTGAAATTTGCTCGATCATAACTTTTGCCTCGGTTATCAAAATTGATTGAAATTTTTTTATAATTAAAGATCCTTGAAAACTCTTTAAATTGATATAAAATTTGTGAAAATTGAAATTTTGTAGAGGAAGTTATGATCCTTCAAAGTTCGTGTTAAAAATCTGAAATTCTGCAAAGTTGCAGAATTTCATGATTTCTGATGTGTGCGGGCGCACACCCTTGTGCGGACGCACACCCTGCAAATATTTTGACCTGTGTGGATGCACACGTCTGTGTGCACGCACAGACAGGGAAGTGCGTTCTGTTTGCAGTGCCAGCACAGTTTGTGCGCGCACACATATAAGGAAAAACTTCAACCTGTGCGGACGCACACGTCGGGAAGGTCAGTCTGTTGGGGGCGCTGGCATAGGTTGTGCGAGTGCATAGATCCTTGTAAAAATTGACACCTGTGCATACGCACAGACCCTTGTGCAGCTGCACACGTCCTGTTTATCAAAATTTTATTTGTTTTCAATTATTCTACCTTCCTAACATGGTCGTAAGCTCCTAAAAACACCATTTTAAAAGTTATGGACTTAATTTTGAATATTGGAACATGGGATGTAACTTAAGGTTTCTAGAACACTTTTTATGATAAATTAGAAAACGGAGGCTTAGGTTTCTGGCGTGCTGAGAATGATTTGACATTGGGTGGAGGATGAGCGATATATGAGATAAGGAATGATGAACTTTAGGCCTTGGAAACTGAGTTATAAAAGGGACAGTGGTTGAGATGAGTTGAGGACTCGGATTGAGATGATGGATCTCTGTATACTGAAAATGTTTTCTAAAAACCACTGAAATATTATTTTTACTGAGAATTTGAGATGCTATGCGCCTAGCAGGGACGGCGGTTGGATCCCGCCTGTCGAGGTAGCGGCGGCGGCGTAAGGGCGGTAGTTCGTCCCACATGCGTTGAGATGTGAGGTCTGTGGCAAGAGTATCCTGCTTGCATCCCTTCGGACCTATAGAGCATGCAAGCGCCGGTACCTGGATAGTGATCCGGGCACTATATCTCGGGGGTTCCCATATGAAAAATTCGAAGGGCGACGTCTCCATGGAGATGTGTCGGGTTGGCAGTTGAACCGACAATGTGATATCATAGCCAGTAGGGCAGGCATTCATCATATGCATTTTCTACCTGTTTTTTTGCTTTGCTGACTTGTAATTGTATGCCTAATTTAATAACATGTCTATTTGCTTACTTGATCTACTTGCCTTGTATGCTGTTACTTGTGAATTATTTGGATTATTATTAATTGTGCTTTCTACTGGGATTGACGAGGTTCGGAAGGCGGTGGCAATGGGATCGCATGGAGGATAGGTTGGTGAAGGCTGTGGGACAGCGGTGTTTGTTTAGAATTAGAACTCCCTTAAGACAGTTCACCCGGTTTATTTATGATGAGGTTTATATTATGCTTATTTGTTTTATAATGCCTTAAGCTTGAATCTTGTGATGGATATGGAGCTTAGGATTGCCTTTGGCATCCCAGGGTCTTATATCCTACATCACTGGGCACTGTTACCATACTGAGAACCTCCGGTTCTCATACCATATCTTTGTTGTGTTTTTTAGATGCAGGTCGCAACCCACCTCGGTGAGTTGCTTTGGATGGTGACAGGCATGGAGGATCTTGGATTCTTTTGGAGTCTTTTTGGTTTATCTGTTTATACATCTCTCTTTTGTATATTGTTTTGCCTAGAGGCATGTTTATGAGAGAAAAACTTGTATAAGCTGTTTTAAAACTGTCAGTTTTCTGTATAATTCTGTATACTTGTATATGGCTAGCCGGCTTAAACTCCGCGAGCCGAGGCTAGTTTCCTATGATACTATATACTTATATTTTGCTGTATCTATTCTGTTTCTTGTGTCTCAAGCTAGTAGTTTCGTTAGTACGCTTTGCGCTTTGGAAATCCTATTTTTGAGCTATATTCTTTATCGGGCTTCTAGATTATATTATTTCTTCTATATATTATACATATGAGCTTAGAACTATCGTAATCTCTGATTAACCTTTGCTTTACGATGCGAGGTAAGGCTTAGGCTAATTAGGTGGTGGGTGGAAATCAGATTCCACACCTAAACTCACCGACAAGTGTACCGGGTTGCATCAAGTAGTAAAACTCACTTAGAGTGAGGTCGATCCCACAAGGATTGATGGATCAAGCAACTTTAGTGAGTGATTAGTCTAGTCAAGCTAACATTGGTGAATTGAAGTGAAATTGAAGCAACAGAATATAAATAGCAGTGAATTTAAAGTTGCAGAAAGTAAATGAGCAGAAAACTTAAAGAGCAAGGAATGTAAACTGCAGAAGCTTAAATGACAAGAAAGGTAAATTGCATGAAATGTAAATAAGCAGAATGTAGATTGGACAAAAGCTTAAAGAGCAAGAAAAAATAAATTACAGCAAAATGTAAAGGGGGCTGGGTGCTGGAAAGTAAAAGAAGCAGTAGATCAAAGCTTAGAGCAATTGCAGAGGAATTAAATTGTGCAGGAAATGTAAATCAAGCTCAGTGTGAATGGAAAACTGAAATTGTAGAAGTACAGAATTGCATATTTGCAGGAAAAAAGTAAATTTGGATCTCAACAATTTCAAATGTAAGTTGCAGAATGTAGAAGAGTAAAACAAGCTCAAAGGAAACTAAATTGTGAAAGTGCAGAAGAACAGAATTTCAGGAAAGGAAATTTGCATAAAGCTGAATTGATCTTTGAAATGTAAAGAGTACAGAAAATTAAAAGTGTTTCAAAGAAGACTATCTATTCTACCCTACTCGTAATGCTCTCTAGCAGAGCCAGCCTTCTTAATGAAATGAAACTGATGCCTTTATATAGGCTTTATAAAATGAAAATTGAAATCAAATTACAATTAAATGAAATTTCTATTCTAACTAATCCTTGTGCCTTTGAGTGATGTCAATTGGGCTTTGCTTGCTTTGGATTTCAATGAAATGGGTTGATTTTTATTTGGCCTTGAATAAAAAATGGATTTGAAGAAGGATGGGTCCGATTAGCTTTGGTTCAAGTTGGTTGGAGGCATGGGGCTGCTCCCAGTGGAACGCTCAGTTAAGTTAGTGAACTGAGCGCTACACATGCTCCTTGTGTCAAGCCTCAAACCAAGCCTTGCCCATAGTGTATACATAGCGCTCAGTGAGATAATTCAACGTAGCGCTCACATGTTGCGCTCGTTTCCCTCTTCGAGCCTTGGCTGCTCCTCTCCTTGGCTAGCAATGATGTAACGCTCGGTTAAGTGATGTAATGTAGTGCCCTTGCTTGCCCTTGTAGCGCTCTTCACTTGTCTTCATGGGGGCCCCGAAAAAGTTACAAAATTCAACGTAGTGCTCCCTTTAACAATGAGCGCTCCGTTGCCTTTTATGAACGCTACATGCTTTCATGAATGACTTTACTAACTAATGCATGCTTTTATTATACTACTTAGTCAATAAAGCCAATTGCATTACGTTAAAGCATTCATTCATTGATTCATTGGCTTTAATAATGTATTACATGCATGCTTGATTAGTAATGCCGTAAAGCTCATTCATTTTTGGCATTAATGATTCAAATGCTTTATACATGCATTAATTGGTATTATTCGCAATGCCAATTAATGAACTTTAGCGTTCATTCACATAACGCCATGATTCATTGGCTTGAATAATTAAATGCATGCATAAGGCATATATATCATGCCATGGCTTCATGGTAATGGGCCACGCTTTTAAAAGCGTGGCCTAAAGCTCCAAAGTGTGCCTCAACTCCAAAATGTGCCCAAAATTCCTCTTTTTTTTCTTTTTAACTTATTTTGTACTATTTTGCTTCTTTTTCCACTTATTTTCCTACAAAATTTATAAAATCAAAAGATCAAAAAAATATACCATTTAAGCACAAAAGAATGCAATATTTAAGCACTAATCCTCAATTTCTTGTATGAAAAAGCATAGAAAAACATGACATGATGACATGTCATCACAACACCAAACTTAAACCTTGCTTGTCCCCAAGCAAGAAAAGAATCATGCAATAAAGATTGACAATCCAAGGTATGAAGAATAGCAACTCAATGTTCATGGTTAGCTAGTTTTCTATGCATGCTACAATCACAAAAGAAATGTAAATGATTGATGCTTCTATCTAGCTCAATTTATGAAATCTTTTTCTTATATTTCTTCCTTGAAACAAGCTTTTGATTTTCTTATTAGCTTCTCCTTTTGGGTGCTTTGCCCCATGAGTTGATAACAAAGCTACGACTCTAAATGCTTTGTTTTCAAGTATTACCACTTGATATATAAGCACCACAAGCATTTAATTAGAGGACCTCATTAAGCTCATTTGTTTCTTTTTTTGACTCTCTAATCATTGATGCTCAGAGCCTTGAGCTTTGAGGGAGTGCTTTTTGCACTTTGAGCCTAACCTTGACTTCTAAGTGTTTTGTTTTCAAGCTTTTTGCTTGATACATAAACACCACAAGTACTTAACAAGGAAATTGTCATTGGTACTCAGAGCCTTCAGCTTTCTCATTCTTTCCCTTTTTCTTTTCTTGTCTTAACTGCATATGCTTTTTCAAGGTTTTCATGATTTCCAAAGATTTCACAAAATGTTCTAGATGCAAACTTCAATTATATAAAATCTAATGCAATTGATTAACAATTAACCATACTAGCCTTCCAATACTTGTATGCACATGCTAAGTTCTTCTTTAATTCCTTGTTTGTTTATGATCATGATACTTTATTGCTTTTGAATTTACAAAACTCAAGTTGGTAGTCATAATGTCACAGCACCATTTTACAATCAAAATTCAGGCTATGCTTATTCATACACACACATGCATACAGAGAATATAAAGACAATCATGCAATTTAAAGTGCTAGAAACAAATGAGAGGAAAAAGAACTTTACAACCTTGTAACTCATCTTCTCTATTGTTATCATTTTCCTCCCGTTCTCCTCCTTCCTATACCACACTTAAAATGCTTGCTCATCCTTAAGCAACAATTAAAACAATGGTAGTGGGGTCTAAAATGGATCACTAATGTCTTACATAAGAAGATGTCAGTAGCATATGTGTTTAAGAAAGCAAGTTAAAAATAACCATCAAGGCACAGAGAAACAGAAACATTGTGATTGCAAACATCAGAGGGTATGCATGATACATTGCATAAAGAATAAGTGGCACACCAAACTTAGTGTGACACTTTCACTTGAAATTGATGCAAGTATCCAGTAAGGATTGGAAGCAAATTTTGTTGCATAGCAACACCAAACTTAGAATGCAGTCACATGTCTATTTTATTTGAACTAAAACTAAGCAAAGGAAACTGTTATATGTTAAATACAATCACCAAGCCAAGAATCTGTCATGAATAAGGATTTCTTGGTGATGTATTAACAAAAACAGTTAATAAAAGAAAGCACTGAAAACAAGGAAATGACTAAAATAAAGAGAAAACTAAAATTGTCTAACTAAAAGAAAGATAACACTGTAAAAGGCCTTATGATTATGCAGACAAGTGGTGTTGCTAAATGAATTGCATAGAAAAATAAGTGGCACACCAAACCTAGAATCTTAGTGTGACACTTCCATGTAGAATTGATGCAATCATCCAAAGGGATTGAAAATAAATTGTTGCAGGGCTACACCAAACTTAGAGTGTAACCATATGCCAATTTATTGAAATTTAAACAAAGCAGACAGAGAACATAAACAAAGCAAAGAAATGAAATGTTACCTAAGGTTGGGTTACCTCCCAACAAGCGCTCTTTTAGTGTCATTAGCTTGACATGTTGTTCTTCACTTTCTTCCTCTTCTTCTAGTTTGTTAAGAGGAATGACCTCAAGGGGGGGGGGAAGATTCAGCTGGTGTCCCCTGTCTTGGCCTCTCCTCAGCAAGCTTCCTTTTGTTAATGGCTTGATTGAGCTTGCTTGCTAGATCAGGGGTAGGATTGGTGCTCTTGTTAGTTGCCTTCACTTCTTTGGATTCAAGACTTGGTTGCTGTGTGATTATTGGAGTTTTATCTTCATCTTGAGCCTTTTGAATTGCTAGCTCAATGAGCTCTTCCTTCATGTACTTCTCTTCCTCACATGAGTGTGAATTTTCTTGACTGACTTCCTTACTTTCTTGTTCTTCCACTTCCTCTTTTGCACTCAACATTTGAGTTAATAGAACTTTCATGGAGGAGGTCTGTTGTTCTTCCCAAGATTTCTTCATCTCCTCTTCATATCTTTCAATCACAGATTCAAGTGTTGAGCATCTTTGGTTCAGGGAGGTTTGTGGGGGTTGTGAGCTTTCATATTCCTTTGTCATCTCAAGTAGCTTCTGTGGATATGCAAATTCAGGTTTAAATTCCTCCTCCACTTCATTCTTCATTAAAATTTCACTTGATACAGTATCCTTTTCTTCTTGCCCTTCCACTTTCTTCTTTGCACTCAACATTTGATCTACCATCACTTCCATGTTTGTGAGGGAGTTTTCTCGTTCTTTCCAGGATTTCTTTCTCTCCTCTTCATATGTTTTGAACATGGACTCAAGCTTTGAGAGTCTTTGGTTCATGGAAGTTTGTGTTGGTTGTGAGTCTTGGGAGGGATTTTGTGATGAGGCATAGTCAAGTGATGAAGAATTTTCAAATGTAGAAATGGGAGGTGAGTTTGGACAATATCTCATGTGATTAGCTTGATCAATTTGTGGCTCTGGAGCAAATCTCCATGGATTGGAGTGCTCAGAATTTGCAATTTCTTGGTGATACTCCCAGCCACCATTAGGATAATGACTTGAATCATTTTGTGGTGGTGAGAAATATCCCATATGATTCTCTTGCTCATCTTGTGGTTCTGAAGCATATCTCCATGGATTGGAGTGCTCAGGATCTGAAGTTTCTTGGTGATATTTCCAGCCACCATTAGAGATTTGTGATGGTGGGTAATATCCCATAAAATTTGTTTGATCACAAGATGAGTTGAACTCCAATTGAATTTTGTAAAACACAACACCAATGAAAATTGAAATTGCTCATATCAGAGATGAGAATTTCTTAGTGAGGCAATAACACAAACACCTTGCTTATTAGCAGAGAACAAAAACAAAGAAAAAAATGCTTAATCTAGACTTCTCACCCACTTAATCATTGTTGATCTATATCAATCCCCGGCAACGGTACCAAAAACTTGGTGGGTGGAAATCAGATTCCACACCTAAACTCACTGGCAAGTGTACTAGGTCGCATCAAGTAGTAAAACTCACTTAGAGTGAGGTCGATCCCACAGGGATTGATGGATCAAGCAACTTTAGTGAGTGATTAGTCTAGTCAAGCTAACATTAGTGAATTGAAGAGAAATTGAAGCAACAGAATGTAAATAGCAGGGAATTTAAAGTTGCAGAAAGTAAATGAGCAGAAAACTTAAAGAGCAAGGAATGTAAACTGCAGAAGCTTAAATGACAAGAAAGGTAAAACAGAAGCTTAAAACATTTTCCATTTAAGAGAGGTGATGGATTCATAGGACATTCATAACTTTAAGACATAGTTACTAACTACTAATGATCATGTAATGAAGAGACAAACATAGATAAGCACTTAACATAGAAAACGAAAAACAGAAGAAATAAGAACAAGGAATGAATCCACCTTAGTGATGGTGGCGTTTCCTTCTTGAGGAACCAATGATGTCCTTGAGCTCTTCTATGTCTCTTCCTTGTCTTTGTTGCTCCTCCCTCATTGCTCTTTGTGGAGGAAAATGCATTTGAGGCATCTCCGGGATCTCATGGTGATGAGCTTCATGCGCCTCTTGAACTCCATGAATGGGCTCTCTTGCTTGCTCCATCTTTTTCTTAGTGATGGGCTTGTCCTCTTTAATGAGGATATCTCCCTCTATGTCAATCCCAGCCGAATTGCATAGGTGGCAGATGAGGTGAGGAAAGGCTAACCTTGCCATAGTGGAGGACTTGTCAGCCACTTTGTAGAGTTCTTGAGGTATAATCTCATGAACTTCCACCTCTTCTCCAATCATGATGCTATGGATCAGGATGGCCCGGTCTATAGTAACTTCAGACCGGTTGCTAGTGGGAATGATTGAGCATTGAATAAACTCCAACCATCCTCTAACTACAGGCTTGAGGTCCAATCTTCTTAGTTGAACCGGCTTGCCTTTGGAGTCAATCTTCCATTGAGCTCCTTCCACACATATGTCCATAAGGACTTGATCCAACCTTTGATCAAGGTTGACTCTCCTTGTGTAGGGGCGTGCGTTTTCTTCCATGTTTGGCAAGTTGAACGCCAACCTCACATTCTCCGGACTAAAATCTAAGTATTTCCCCCGAACCATTGTAACATAGTACTTTGGATCCGGGTTCTTACTTTGATCATGGTTCTTGGTGATCCATGCATTGGCATAAAACTCTTGAACCATTAGGATGCCGACTTGTTGGATGGGATTTGTTAGAACTTCCCAACCTCTTCTTTGAATTTCATGTCGGATCTCCGGATACTCATTTCTTTTGAGTTTGAAAGGGACCTCGGGGATCACCTTCTTCTTGGCCACAACATCATAGAAGTGGTCTTGATGGGCTTTGGAGATGAACCTTTCTATCTCCCATGACTCGGAGGTGGAAGCTTTTGTCTTCCCTTTCCCTTTTCTAGAGGATTCTCCGGTCTTAGGTGCCATCAATGGTAATGGAAAAACAAAAAGCTTATGCTTTTACCACACCTAACTTAGAATTTTGCTCGCCCTCGAGCAAGAGAAGAAAGAATAGATGAAGAAGAAGAAGAAATGGAGGAGAGGGAGAAGGGGTTGTGTTTCGGCCAAGAAGAGAAGAGTGGGTTGTGTTGTGTGAAAATGAGGAAGAATGGAGGGCTATATATAGGGAAGGGAGGGGGGTGAAGGTTCGGCCAATTAGGGTGGGTTTGGGTGGGAAATTGATTTTGAATTTTGAAGGTAGATGGAGTTTATGAGGTAGGTTTATGGGGAAGAGTGGATGGATGTGAGTGGTGAAGAGGTGATGGGGAAGAGAGATTGAGGTGATTGGTGAAGGGTTTTGGGGAAGAGTGTTTATGGGATTATGTGAAAGAGGAGTGAGAAGAAGTGAGTGG
The DNA here is from genome assembly GCF_059453495.1 of Arachis ipaensis. Classification (NCBI taxonomy): domain Eukaryota; kingdom Viridiplantae; phylum Streptophyta; class Magnoliopsida; order Fabales; family Fabaceae; genus Arachis; species Arachis ipaensis. The sequence continues at coordinate 92,600,257 of NC_142435.1, forward strand.
AGGTAGGTGGGGATCTTGTGGGGTCTACAGATCCTGAGGTGTTCAAGGATTTACAACCTTGCACCAAATTGGGCATGCAAAATGTCCTTGCACACAACTCTGGGCGTTCAGTGCCAGATTGGTGCTTGTTCTGGGCGTTCAGCGCCAGCTCTCCTCCAGGGTGCATTTCTGGCGTTCAGACGCCCATTTGTTGCCATTTCTGGCGTTCAGCGCCAGAACCATGCTCTGTTCTGGCGTTGAACGCCCAAAACATGCTTCTCCAGGGTGTGATTTTTCTTCTGCTGTTTTTGATTTCGTTTTCAATTTTTATATTTATTTTGTGACTCCACATGATCATGAACCTATAAAGACATATAACTGAGAAAAATATAGTTAGATAAATAAAAATTGGGTTGCCTCCCAACAAGCGCTTCTTTAATGTCAATAGCTTGACAATGGGCTCTCATGGAGCCTCACAGATGTGCAGAGCTTTGTTGAGACCTCCCAACACCAAACTTAGAGTTTGGATATGGGGTTTTGACACCAAACTTAGAATTTGGTTGTGGCCTCCCAACACCAAACTTAGAGTTTAACTGTTGGGGCTTTGTTTGACTCTGCTTTGAGAGAAGCTTTTTCTGCTTCCTCTCCATGGATGCAGAGAGAGATCCTTGAGTTGTAAACACAAGGTTGTCCTTATTTAATTGAAGGATCAATTTTCCTCTGTCCACATCAATCATAGCTCTTGCTGTGGCTAGGAAAGGTCTTCCTATGATGATGGATTCATCCTCTTCCTTTCCAGTATCCAGGACTATGAAATCAGCAGGGATGTAAAGGCCTTCAACCTTTACTAACACGTCCTCTACTTGTCCATAAGCCTGTTTTCTTGAATTGTCTGCCATCTCTAATGAGATTTTAGCAGCTTGCACCCCATAGATTCCCAGTTTCTCTATTAAAGAGAGGGGCATGAGGTTTATCCCTGAACCAAGGTCATACAGAGCCTTAAAGATCATGGTGCTTATGGTACAAGGTATTATGAACTTTCCAAGATCCTGTTTCTTCTGAGGCAATGTCAGTTGATCTAGATCACTTAGTTCATTGGTGAACAAGGGAGGTTCATCTTCCCAAGTCTCAATACCAAATAATTTGGCATTTAGCTTCATGATTGCACCAAGGAACTTGGCAGCTTGCTCTTCAGTGACATCTTCATTTTCTTCAGAAGAGGAATACTCATGAGAGCTCATGAATGGCATAAGGAGGTTCAATGGAATCTCTATGGTCTCTAGATGAGCCTCAGAGTCCTTTGGTTCCTCAGAGGGAAGCTCCTTATTGATCACTGGACGTCCCAGGAGGTCTTCTTCCTTGGGATTCACGTCCTTCTCCTCTTTTGTGGGTTCGGCCATGGTAATTAATTCAATGGCCTTGCACTCTCCTTTTGGATTCTCTTCTGTATTGCTTGGGAGAGTACTAGGAGGGATTTTAGTGATCCTTTTACTCAGCTGGCCCACTTGTGCTTCCAAATTTCTAATGGAAGACCTTGTTTCATTCATGAAACTCACAGTGGCCTTAGATAGATCAGAGACTAAATTTGCTAAACCTGTTTCTTCCACCATTATTAAAGCCTTGTTGAGGCTTTTGATCCTTCCATGAGAGATTTGGGTGATTTCTCCATGATGGATTGTAGGTGTTTCCATATGGTTCACCCATGTATTTTAACTCTGCTATTGCGGGGTTCTCAGGATCATAAGCTTCTTCCTCAGAAGATGCCTCTTGAGTACTGTTGGATGCAGCTTGCATTCCATTCAGACTCTGAGAAATCATATTGACTTGCTGAGTCAATATTTTATTCTGAGCCAATATGGCATTCAGAGTATCAATTTCAAGAACTCCCTTCTTCATAGACGTCCCATTACTCACAGGATTCCTCTCAGAAGTGTACATAAACTGGTTATTAGCAACCATGTCAATGAGTTCTTGAGCTTCTGCAGGCGTTTTCTTTAGGTGAATGGATCCACCTGCAGAAGTATCTAATGACATCTTTGATAGCTCAGATAAACCATCATAGAATATATCCAGGATGGTCCATTCTGAAAGCATGTCAAAAGGACACTTTTTGGTCAGCTGCTTGTATCTTTCCCAAGCTTCATAGAGGGATTCACCTTCTTTCTGTCTGAAGGTTTGAACATCAGCTCTAAGCTTGCTCAGCTTTTGAGGAGGAAAGAACTTGGCTAAGAAAGCCGTGACCAGCTTATCCCAAGAGTACAGGCTGTCTTTGGGTTGAGAGTCCAACCATATTCTAGCTCTGTCTCTTACAACAATAGGGAAAAGCATGAGCCTGTAGACTTCAGGATCTACTCCATTAGTCTTAACAGTATCACAGATCTGCAAGAATTCAGTTAAGAACTGAAAAGGATCTTTAGATGGAAGTCCATGAAACTTGCAGTTCTGCTGCATCAGAGAAAGTAGCTGAGGTTTCAGCTCAAAGTTGTTTGCTCCAATGGCAGGAATGGAGATGCTTCTTCCATGTAAATTGGAATTAGGTGCAGTAAAGTCACCAAGCATCCTCCTTGCATTATTGTTGTTGGGTTCGGCTGCCATCTCCTTTACTTGTTCGAAATTTTCAATAAGGTTGTCTCTGGATTGTTGTAATTTAGCTTCTCTTAGTTTCCTCTTCAGAGTCCTTTCAGGTTCTGGATCAGCTTCAACAAGAATGCCTTTTTCTCTGTCCCTGCTCAAAAGAAAGAGAAGAGAAAAAGAAAAGAAGAGGAATCCTCTATGTCACAGTAAAGAGGTTCCTTATTGTTAGTAGAAAAAGAAGAAAACAATTCGAACACAGATAGAGGAGGGGGTTCGAATTTGGTGAGTGATGTGAGGAAGAGATGCTAGTAGATGAATAAATAAATAGAATAAGATGAGAGAGAGGGAGAGGATTTTCGAAAATAATTTTTGAAAAAGAGTTAGTGATTTTCGAAAATAGTTTTTGAAAAAGGTTAATAGTTTTTTTTTTCGAAAATTCAAATAAAAAATAAAATAATTTGTTAATTAAAAAGAAATTTTGAAAAAAAGGGAAGATATTTTCGAAAATTAGAGAGAGAGAGAGTTAGTTAGGTGGTTTTGAAAAAGATAAGAAACAAACAAAAAGTTAGTTAGTTAGTTGAAACAAATTTTGAAAAGATAAGAAGTTAGGAAGTTAGAAAAGATATTTTGAAATCAAATTTTTGAAAAAGATAAGATAAGGAGATATTTTTGAAATTAGTTTTTGAAAAAGATTTGATTTTTAAAATCACAATTAATGACTTGATTCACAAGAAGTCACAAGATATGATTCTAGAACTCAAAGTTTGAATCTTTCTTAATAAGTAAGTAACAAACTTGAAATTTTTGAATCAAAATATTAATTGTTATTGTTATTTTCGAAAATTTGATACAAAAATAAGAAAAAGATTTTTCAAAAATATTTTTAAAATTTTCGAAAATAACTAAGAAAAATGAAAAAGATTTGATTTTTGAAAAAGATTTTGAAAAAGATGAGATTTTTAGATTGAAAATTTGATTTGACTCATAAAAACAACTAGATTTTAAAAATTTTTGAAAAAGTCAAATCTAATTTTCAAAATTCTAAGAGAGAAAAAGGGAAAGATATTTTTTTGATTTTTGAATTTTTTTTTATGAGAGAAAAACATAAAAATTATGCAATGCATGAAAGTTATGGATCAAAACAATGAATGCATGCAAGAATGCTATGAATGTCAAGATGAACACCAAGAACACTATGAAGATCATGATGAACATCAAGAACACATTTTTGAAAAATTTTTAATGCAAAGAAAACATGCAAGACACCAAGCTTTAGTATGTAACTCATACATGACACGCCTGACATTCCCTACAGTCAGAAGAATTGGACATGGCTTTACAGCCAGCCAGGCTTCAACATGCTTTATGAAACACTAGAATTCACTCTTAAAAATTCTGAAGAAAAATATATTTTTGAAAACATTTGTTTTTCATTTTAAAACTTTTTCAAAAACAAAGGAGAAATTTTTGAAAGATTTTTTTGAAAAATTTTTGAAAATAAAACAAAAAGAAAATTACCTAATCTGAGCAACAAGATGAACCGTCAGTTGTCCAAACTCGAACAATCCCCGACAACGGTGCCAAAAACTTGGTATGCGAAATTGTTACTCAGGTTGTGAATCATTACATATCTTCACAACTTCGCATAACTAACCAGCAAGTGCACTGGGTCGTCCAAGTAATACCTTACGTGAGTAAGGGTCGAATCCTACGGAGATTGTTGGTATGAAGCAAGCTATGGTCACCTTGTAAATCTCAGTCAGGCGGATATAAAATGGTTATGGAGTTTTCGAAAATAGATACAATAAAATAAGGATAGAAACACGTATGCAAATCATTGGTGAGAATTTCAGATAAGCGTATGGAGATGCAATCGTTCCTCTGAATCTCTACTTTCCCGCTGTCTTCATCCAATCAGTCTTACTCCTTTCCATGGCTGACTTTATGCAAGGGCATCACCGTTGTCAGTGGCTACATCCCCTCCTCTTGTGAAAATGGTCCAAGATGCCCTATCACGGCACGGCTAATCATCTGAGGTTCTAGATCATGCTGGAATAGGATTCACCCTCCTTTTGCGTCTGTCACTACGCCCAGCACTCGCGAGTTTGAAGCTCGTCACAATCATTCAATCATTGAATCCTACTCGGAATACCACAGACAAGGTTTAGACTTTCCGGATTCTCTTGAATTCCGCCATCATTCTAGCTTACACCACGAAGATTCCGATTAAGAGATCTAAGAGACACTCATTCAATCTAAGGTAGAACGGAGGTGGTTGTCAAGCACACGTTCATAGGGAATGATGATGATTGTCACGTTCATCACATTCAGGTTGAAGTGCGAATGAATATCTTAGAAGTGAAATAAGATGAATTGAATAGAAAACAGTAGTACTTTGCATTAATCTTTGAGGAACAGCAGAGCTCCACACCTTAATCTATGGAGTGTAGAAACTCTACCTTTAAAAATACATAAGTGAAAGGTCCAGCCATGGCCGAATGGCCAGCCCTCTAAAACGTGATTACAAGATCAAAAATACAATCCAGGATATCTAATACAATAGTAAAAAGTCCTATTTATAATAAACTAGCTACTAGGGTTTACAGAAGTAAGTAATTGATGCATAAATCCACTTCCGGGGCCCACTTGGTGTGTGCTTGGGCTGAGCTTGAATGTTACACGTGCAGAGGCTCTTTCTAGAGTTGAACGCCAGGTTGTAACGTATTTCTGGCGTTCAACTCTAGTTTGTGACTTGTTTCTGGCGTTTAACTCCAGACAGCAGCGTAGAACTGGCGTTCAACGCCCTTTTACGTCATCTAAACTCGGCCAAAGTATGGACTATTATACATTTCTGGAAAGCCCTGGATGTGTACTTTCCAACCCAATTCGAAGCGCGCCATTTGGAGTTCTGTAGCTCCAGAAAATCCACTTTGAGTGCAGGGAGGTCAGAATCCAACAGCATCTGCAGTCCTTCTTCAACCTCTGAAGCTGATTTTTGCTCAAGTCCCTCAATTTCAGTCAAAAAATACCTGAAATCACAGAAAAACACACAAACTCATAGTAAAGTCCAGAAATGTGAATTTAACATAAAAACTAATGAAAACATCCCTAAAAGTAACTAGATCCTACTAAAAACATACTAAAAACAAATGCCAAAAAGCGTATAAATTATCCGCTCATCACTGGTTCAATTGAGAAGGCCTGACCTCAAACCCGTGGCTGGAGGATGGTTAGAGTTCATCCAATGCTCTATCATTCCTACTAGCAACCAGTCTGAAGTTACTGTGGACCGGGCTATCATGATCTATAGTATCATGATTGGAGAGGAAGTAGAAGTTCATAAGATCATATCTCTAGAACTATACAAGGTGGCTGACAAGCCCTCCACTTTAGCAAGGTTAGCCTTCCCTCATCTCATCTATCACCGATGCAATTCAGTCGGAGTTGTCATAGAGGAAGACACCCTCATTGAAGAGGACAAGCCCATCACTAAGAAGAGGATGGAGCAAACAAGAGAGCCCACTCATGGACCTCAAAAAGAGCATGAGGAAATTCCTCATCAAGAAATCCCTGAGATGCCTCAAGGGATACACTTTCCTCCACAAAACTATTGGGAGCAACTCAACACCTCTTTAGGAGATTTGAGTTCTAACATGGAGCAACTAAGGACGGAGCACCAAGAGCACTCCATTATACTCAATGAAATCAGAGAGGACCAAAAGGCCATGAGAAAGGAGCAAAAAAGGCAAGGAAGAGACATAGAAGAGCTCAAGCACTCCATAGGATCTTCAAGAGGAAGAACTAGCCGCCGTCACTAAGGTGGACCCGTTCTTTAATTTCCTTGTTCTTATTTTTCTGTTTTCGATTTCTATACCTTATGTTTTGTCTATGTTTTTGTCTTTATTACATGATCATTAGTGTTTAGTGTCTATGTCTTAAAGCTATGAATGATTCCATGAATCTTTCACCTTTCTTAAATGAAAAATATTTTCTGAAAAAGAAAAAGAACTACACGAATTTTGAATTCTATGTTGAAATTAGTTTAATTATTTTGATGTGGTGGCAATACTTGTTGTTTTCAGAATGAATGCTTGAACAGTTCATATTTTTTATATTGAATTTTATGAATGTTAAAATTGTTGGCTCTTGAAAGAATAATGAAAAAGGAGAAATGTTATTGATAATCTGAAAAATCATAAAATTGATTCTTGAAGCAAGAAAAAGCAGTGAAAAACACAAAGCTTGCAAAAAAAAGAAAAAAAATGGGGAAAAATAAAGAAAAAAAAAGAAGGAAAAAGAAAAAGCCAGCAAAATAAGCCAATAACCCTTTAAACCAAAAGGCAAGGGTAAAAAGGATCCAAGGCTTTGAGCATTAATGGATAGGAGGGCCCAAAGGAATAAAATTCTGGCCTAAGCGGCTAAATCAAGCTGTCCCTAACCATGTGCTTGTGGCATGAAGGTGTCAAGTGAAAAGCTTAAGACTGAGCGGTTAAAGTCATGGTCTAAAGCAAAAAGAGTGTGCTTAAAAGCTATGGGCACCTCTAACAGGGGACTCTAGCAAAGCTGAGTCACAATCTGAAAAGGTTCACCCAGTTATGTGTCTGTGGCATTTATGTATCCGGTGGTAAGACTGGAAAACAAAATGCTTAGGGTCACGACCAAGACTCATAAAGTAGCTGTGTTCAAGAATCAACATACTAAACTAGGAGAATCAATAACACTATCTGAATTCTGAGTTCCTATGGATGCTAATCATTCTGAACTTCAAAGGATAAAGTGAGATGCCAATACTGTTCAGAGAAAAAAAGCCACTAGCCCCGTTCATCTAATTAAAACTAATCGTCATTGATAATTTTGGGATTTATTGTATATTCTCTTCTTTTTATCCTGTTTTGTTTTTAGTTACTTGGGGACAAGAAACAATTTAAGTTTGGTGTTGTGATGAGCGGATAATTTATGCCCTTTTTGGCATTGTTTTTACATAGTTTTTAGTATGTTTTAGTTACTTTTTATTATATTTTTATTAGTTTTAATGCAAAAATCACATTTCTGGACTTTACTATGAGTTTGTCTGTTTTTCTGTGATTTTAGGTATTTTCTGGCTGAAATTGAGGGACCTGAGCAAAAATCTGATTCAGAGGCTAAGAAAGGACTGCAGATGCTGTTGGATTTTGACCCTCCTACACTCGAAGTAGATTTTCTGGAGCTACAGAAGCCCAATTGGTAGACATCTTGGGCTTTCTAGTAATATATGATAGTCCATACTTTGCCCGAGATTTGATGGCCCAAACTGGCGTTAAAACGCCAACCAGAGACCCTTTTCTGGAGTAAAACGCCAGAACTGGCACTAAAACTGGAGTTAAATGCCCAAACTGACACCCAAGCTGGCGTTTAACTCCAAGAATGGCCTATGCACGTGAAAGCTTCAATGCTCAGCCCAAGCACACACCAAGTGGGCTCCGAAAGTGGATTTCTATACTATATACACTTAGTTACTCATATTTTGTAAACCTAGGTTACTAGTTTAGTATAAATAGCACTTTTTACCATTGTATTCGTATCTTTTGATCATCTCTGGACTTGGAGGCTGGCCATTCGGCCATGCCTAGACCTTTTTCTCTTATGTATTTTCTATGGTGGAGTTTCTACACCTCATAGATTAAGGTGCGGAGCTCTTCTGTTCTTCATAAATTAATGCAAGTACTATTGTTTCTCTTTCAATTCATGCCTACTTCTTCTCCAAGATATACTCTTGTACTTAATTCAGTTAAGTCAGAATGAAGGGGTGACCCGTGACAATCACCCACTATCTTCGTTACTCGCTTAGCCAAGATCCGCCTGCCTGACAACCACAAGTGGTCTACATGATGTTCAACGTAGTCAATGGATGACAGCCGAAGTATATTCTCTTGGGTCTCTAATACACGGATCGAGTCCGTCAGATTAGAACCTTCGTGGTATAGGCTAGAACCAATTGGCAGCATTTCTGAGATCCGGAAAGTCTAAACCTTGTCTGTGGTATTCCGAGTAGGATCTGGGAAGGGATGACTGTGACGAGCTTCAAACTTGCGAATGTTGGGCGCAGTGACAACGTGCAAAAGGATAGAGAGATCCTATTCTGACACTAGTGAGAACCGACAGATGATTAGCCGTGCGGTAGTTGTACCTGGTATTTTTCATCCGAGACGAGAAATCCGACAGTTGATTAGCCGTGCAGAGATCGTACCTGGTATTTTTCATCCGAGAGGATCATACAGCTTGCCATGGAAGGGAGCACGCATGATTGGAAGAAGACAATAGGAAAGCAGAGGTTCAGAAGCAACAAAGCATCTCCAAACTCTTATCTGAAATTCCTACCAATGAATTACATAAGTATCTTTATTTTATTTTATGTTTTATTTATCTTTTAATTATCAAAACCTCATAACCATTTGAATCCACTTGACTAAGATTTATAGGATGACCATAGCTTGCTTCAAGCCGACAATCTCCGTGTGATCGACCCTTACTCACGTAAAGTATTACTTGGATGACCCAGTGCACTTGCTGGTTAGTTGTGCAGAATTGTGAAAAGTGTGATCACAATTTCGTGCACCAGTGGGTCTCCTTATCTTAGGCCAGCCGCGTTTAAGTGGGCTGTGATCTTCTGCTTTGGGCCTACTTGGGCCCTTATAGCAATTTGACCGAGCTCTTTGGGTAGAGGTCGGCGTCGACCAATCTTTGTAAGAGGTCGGTCGTTTTGTCTTCATCCAACCTGGCTCACCTAGCTCGGCCCAGGGTATGAACACGTCACTTGCCAAATTTTCCCCAACTTTGAAAACTATCGCAGGCGCTCTTGGGTGAAGAACATAGCGCTCTTGGGTGAAAAATGTAGCTTTTCCCGTGCATGTATGGTGCTGCAGGAGAACGTAGTGCTCTTCAAACAAGCGTAGCACTATCTTGGGCTGGTGAAGGAGCGCTCCTTGCAAGAAACACAGTGCTAAAGGTGCTCCCCTGTTTCGTCCTCTATTGTGCTCTTCACCTGAAATTCAAGCAAAACTCATTTCAAAGCAATGTCCCATAAATTCATCATATAGTTCATATAATTGCATCACTTGAATGAGATTTTACCAATTCTATGGTCCTTTTAGATAAGAAAAAGAGGTAGATGACGTAAGTCATCAATCATGCAATGGATCATGATAGCTCTGTCAACAGTCACTTCTGACCGGTTGCTAGTGGGGATGATGGACTGTTGGATGAATTCCAACCACCCTCTAGCTATGGGCTTTAGGTCAAGCCTTCTTAGTTGAATGGGATTGCCTTAGGAATCCCTTTTCCACTATGCTCCTTCAACACAGATGTCAGAGAGCACTTGATCCAATCTCTGATCAAAGTTGACTCTCCTAGTGTACGGATGTGGATCTCCTTGTATTAGAGGCAAGTAGAACGCCAACCTCACACTTTCTGGGCTGAAATCTAAGATTCTCCCTCAGACCATAGTGCTCCAATTCCTTGGATTTGGCTCCACACTAGTGTCATGGTTTTTAGTAACCCAGGCATTAGCATAGAACTCTTGTACCATTAGAATCCCAATATCTTGAATAGGATTGGTTAGGACTTCCCAACTTCTTCTCTGGATCTTTCTTCGGATTTCCAAATACTCATTCTTCTTGAGCTTGAAAGGGACCTCAGGGATCACTTTCTTCTCTGTCACTACTTCATAGAAGTGGTCTTAGTGAGCTTTGGTGATGAATCTCTCCATCTCCCAAGATTCAGAGGTGGCGGTTATTGCCTTTCCTTTCCTCTTTCTAGAGGGTTCTCAACCTTGGGTGCCATGAATGGTAATGAAAAGAAAAAAAAGCTTTGCTTTTCCAACACCAAACTTAAAACTTTTCTCATCCTCGAGCAAAATAAAGAAAAGAGAAGAATATAGTAGAAGAAGAAAATAGAAGGAGAAAGAGAGAGAGAGAGAGAGAGCCAGTGGGGCTTATGAGTGTAAAAGAGGTGTGTGTATGAAGGGTTAGAGTGAGGGGTATTTATAGGAAAAGGGTAGGTTATGGTTCGGTCTTGGGTGGGGAATTGGGTGGGAAATTTAATTTTGAAGTGGGTGGGGGTTCGTGGGAGTTATGATGGTTTTGGGGAAGTGATCTGGATGTGATTGGGCTAGGGTTTATAGGGAAGTGTGTATGTGGAAGTGTGAAAGTAGGTAGGAATAAGTGGGGTAGTGAAAGATACTGTGGGACCCACTGGTCTTGAGAGGCTAGGGAATCCATATTCCCTGCTTCTCTGCATTAGCGTTTGAATGCCCAGGGGCTGCTCCCTGGCTGGCATTCAATGCCAGCAATGCTGCCCATTAGGGGCGTTGGACGCCCAGCCAGAGCTCCCTGGCTGGCGTTCAAGTTCAATCATCACTCCATCCAGAGTATTCTACTTTCACTGCTGTGAATTCTATCTCTGTTCTGACTGCTACATATGATCATGACCCGAAAAGAAAAACAAAATAAAATAAAAGGAAATAAATAATTAATTAAAATTGGGTTGCCTCCTAACAAGCGCTTCTTTAACGTCATTAGCTTGACGGTTAGCTCTTTACAAAGGTGAGTATGGGCTCAGATTTTTGCCCCTTATAGGAAATTTTCTTCCTGTCTTCTCATGAATGAGCTCCACATGCTCTAGAGACAGAACACGACTCACTGTATGTGGTAAAATTGGTTTCTTAGTGAAGACAACTCTCATGCCAAGTGAGAGGCCTTCAGTTGGGACTTTTTTGTCCATCCAGCCTTTAGGTACTTTCTTCCTAGTACCCTGGTTCTTAGAGCTTGTTGATGGCTGCCCAACACTAAACCTAGAATTGATGTTTAGGGGTTCTGTAAAGCTCTGTATAGAAAGAGAGGGTTGGAACACTAGGTGTTGCACAGTTATCTCTGTTTTAGAGGGAGAATTGGGATGAGGCATCTTGAATAAGATGTGGTCCTCCCCTAATTGTAGAGTCAATTCTCCTTTAGCCACATCAATGATAGCATTGGCAGTGGCTAGGAAAGGTCTAGTAAGGATGACAGAGTCATCCTCATCCTCTCCAATGTCCAAGACAATGAAGTTTGTAGGGATGTAGTGGTTTTCAACCTTCACCAAGACATCCTCTACTAAGCCATATGGCTTCTTCATTGTCTTGCCTACCATCTTTAATGAGATGTTTGCAGCTTGTACCTTAAGGATTCCCAGCTTCTCCATTACAGAGAGTGGCATGAGGTTTATGCTTGACCCTAGGTCACATAGAGCCTTTTCAAAGGTCATAGTGCCTATAGTGCAAGGAATCACAAAGCGTCCAGGATATGGAAGCTTCTGAGCTAACTTCTGTTGAACCAAAGCATGGAGTTATTTGGTAAGTAGTGGAGGTTCTTTCTCCAAAGGCTTTGTACCAAATAACTTGGCATTCAGCTTCATTAGAGCTCCTAGGTACCGAGGAACTTGCTCTTCCCTAATGCCTTCATCGTCATCAGAGGATGAGTAGTCATCAGAACTTATGCACTTTAGGAGTGCATCCAAAGGCACCTCTATGGTCTTTATGTGAGCCTTGGCTACCTTTAGTTCTGAGATATAGGGTTCTTGAGTAGGATGTAAGCACTCAGAGGGTGTGCTTTTACTGGCATTCAATGCCAGCTCTATTAGCTCTTTGGGCATTGAACACCCTTGCTGTGCACTCTTACTGGCGTTAAACGGCAGTTCTTCTGTCTTTTTGGTCGTTGAACGCCCAGCAGGGATGTCCTTGCGGGCGTTCAACGCCAGCTTCCCTTGTTGTATGGGCGTTGAATGCCCAGTGAAGGGTTCCTCACTGGCCTTCAATGCCAGAACGATTGTATGTTTGGGCGTTGAACGCCCAGTGGGGGATTCCTTACTGGCCTTCAATGCCAAAAAGCCTGCTTGGTTTGGCGTTGAAAGCCCGGTGAGGGGTTCCTCATTGGCGTTTAGCACCAGAGTTCCTGGGTGTTTGGGCGTCGAACGCCCAACCAGTTCTCTTTGGCTGGCATTCAACGCCAGCTCTACTGCCAGAATGGACGTTGAACGCCCAATGAGGGGTTCCTCACTGGCGTTCAGTGCCAGGCTTGCTGCCAGATTGGACGTTGAACGTCCAGTGAAACCTTCTTCACTGGCGTTCAATGCCTTCCCAAATTCTCCAGATCCGGCCTCTACCTCTATGGTTATGGCCTTGCACTCTTCTCTTGGATTCACCTCAGTGTTACTAGGAAGAGTGTCAGGAGGAGTTTGTATCTCCGAGTTTGTAATGGAGGACCTTGTTTCATTTATGAAACTAAGAGTGGTCTTAGAGAGGTTGGAAACCAGAGTAACTAAGTCAGAAAGGCTCTGCTTAGAGGTTTCCGTGTTCCCTTGAGAAGATGGGAATGGTGGTCGTTGTTGAACCTATTCTGGCTCCTTCCACCTTGATTGTTATTGAAACCTTGCTGAGGTTTCTATTGATCCTTCCATGAGAGGTTAGGATGGTTCCTCCATGAAGGATTGTTGGTGTTTCCATATGGTTCTCCCATGTAATTCTCCTCCTCCACGGTGGGTTGATTAGGATCATAAGCTTCTACTTTAGAAGAAGATTCCTGAGTACTGCCAGCTGCAATTTGCATTCCAGTCAAATGCTGAGAGATCTTGTTGACCTGTTGGGTCAATATCTTATTCTGAGCCAATATGGCATTCAGAGTTTTAACTTCATAAACTCCTTTCTTCTGAGGGATCCCATGGTTTACAGGATTGCTCTCAAAAGTGTACATGAATTGGTTGTTTGCAACCATCTCAATGAGTTCTCTAGCTTCTATATGTGTTTTCTTCGAGTGAAGTGATCCACCTGTAGAGCTGTCCAATGAGATTTTGGACATCTCAGATAGACCATCATAGAACATGCTTAGGATAGACCATTCTGAGAGCATGTCAAGAGGACATCTCCTGATCAGTTGCTTGTATCTTTCCCATGCTTCATAGAGGGATTCACCTTCTCTTTGTCTGAAGGTTTGAACTTCCACTCTAATCTTGCTCATCCTTTGAGGAGGAAAGAATTTATCCAGAAAAGCATTAGCCAGCTTTTTCCAAGAGTCTAAGCTCTCTTTTCGTTGGGAATCCAACCATATCTTAGCTCTGTCTCTTACAGCAAACGAAAAGAGATATATAAGAATTCATCTAAAAACTAATGTGGATCTTCCATTGGAAGTCCATGGAATTTGCAGTTCTTATGCAGAAGAGAGACTAACTGAGGCTTAAGCTCAAAATTGATTGCTCCAATGGCAGGTACAGAGATGTTTCTACCATAAAAGTCAGAGGTAGGCATGGTGAAGTCATCAAGAACCTTTCTGGCATCATCTTTAGGTTCGGCCATGTCTCCTTTTTCTTGTTCAAAGTTTTTTGAAAGGTTTCTTCTGGAGTGTTGCGCTCTAGCTTGTTGTAAGCTTTTCTTCAGAGTCCTTTCAGGTTCAGGATCAAGATCAAAGAGGGGTTCTTTATCCCAGTTCCTAGTCATAAATAAGAAAAAAAGAAAAGAAGGAAAAGAAGAAAGCTTTTTGTTCCACTTGGACCAAGATCTTCCAGTGAGATGTGAAGAAAGAAGAAGAAAATAGAAAAGTGAAGATGGAAGATGAGAGAGGAGTAGAGCTCGAATAGTACAAATAGAGATGAGAGGAATTAGAAGAGATAAATAAAAATTAAAATATTTTTGTTTTTACTTTACTTGTTAATTAATTTTCAAAAATAGGAGAGAAGAAGAGAGAGTTTTCGAAAATTAAGAGAGAAGAGTTAGTTAGGAAGTTTTGAAAAAGAAGAAAGAGAAGAGAAGTAGTTAAGAAAAGATTTCAATTTAAAATAAGATAAGACATAAAATAAGAAAAGATTTGAAATTGAAATTTAAAATTAGAAAAAGATAAGAAAAGATAAGACGAGAAATTAAAATGATTTAAAATTTTAAAATTTGAAGCTAGAAAATATAAGATAAGAAATTGAAAAGATTTCAAAAAGATAAGATTTGAAATTTGATTTTTGAAAAATTGAATTTTGAAATTTGAAATTTGAAATTTTAATTTTAAATTTTGAAGTTTGAAATTTCGATTTTAAATTTTAAATTTTGAAAAAGACAATATAAGATTTTTGAATTTTGAAAAAGATAAGATTTTTAATTTTGAAAAGATTCAATTTTTGAAAATTGAAAACTAAGATAAGATAAGATAAAAATTTTAAAAATTGAAATCTGAATTTTAATGAAAAATTTTGAAAATTAAGTTAAAGTAAAGATAGAACAGATTTTTTTATTTTTGAATTTAATGATAAAAGAGAAAAACAAGTAAAAGACGCAAAACTTAAAATTTTTAGATCTAATGCCCCAAGTTTTCGAAAATTTGAAGGAAACACACAAAGGGACACCAAACTTAAAAATTTTAAGATCAAAACACAAAGAAAACTCAAGAACACTTTGAAGACTAACAAGAACACCAAGAACAAGAGTAAAAAAATTTAAGGAACACAAGAACACATAAAGAACACCAAACTTAAAATTTTTAGAAAACTAAACATAAAATTTTCGAAAATTAAAGGAAAAATAACAAGAAGATACCAAACTTAAGGATTGAAAACAAGACTCAAACAAAAAGACACTAATTTTAAAAAATTTTAGAAAAAGGACTCAAGATTTTCAAAAATTTTAACCAAGAACATAAACAAAAAGACTCAAATCAAAAACAAAGATTAAACGAAGAAAGCTAAGGATTCTTGAAAATAAACTTTTTGAAAAAGTTTTAAAATTTTTGGGAAAGAAAATAGAAAACAGGTAAGACTCAAACCAAGAACACAGATTAAACAAAGAAAACAAAAATATTTTTGAAAAAGATTTTTTATTTTATCAAAAAATAGAGAAGAAAATAAAAATAAAAGACTCAATTAAAATAAAAATTTCCTGATCTAAAGAGCAAGACAATCCGTCAGTTTGTCCAAACTCAAACAATTCCTGGCAACGGTGCCAAAAACTTGGTGCACAAATCCCACACTTTCGTACAACTGTACCAGCAAGTGCACTAGGTCGTCCAAGTAATACCTGAGTGAGTCAGGGTCGATCCCATGAGGATTGTGGTTTGAAGCAAGTTATGATTGTCTTATAGGTCTTCGTCAGGCGAAATCAAGAACATCTAAATGGGTTGAAGCAATAGCAACACCCACTGTTCATGCTCTGGGTCGAGCTGTACGACCCGGGCTGATTGGAGACAAGTCGACTGACCTCTTCAGGTCAGCACTATCCGACCTCTTCTCAAAGAGCTCGGCCAAATCATCAGGAAAGCCCAAAAAGGGCCCAAACAGAGGAACGCAACCCAAGTCCAAGGGCAGGCCAAGCCTAGAAGGATAAGGGTGGTTCCCCTTAAAGATAAGATGACTTCACCCAAAGATAAGATAAGATAACTAACTTATCTTATCTAGAAAGGTCAGCCCACACCATTATAAATACACTGGAGCACCCAGGTATAACTCATACTCTGATTCTACTAAAAACCTGCTTAATACCC
This sequence comes from Arachis ipaensis, assembly GCF_059453495.1. Classification (NCBI taxonomy): domain Eukaryota; kingdom Viridiplantae; phylum Streptophyta; class Magnoliopsida; order Fabales; family Fabaceae; genus Arachis; species Arachis ipaensis. The sequence goes on from NC_142435.1 coordinate 92,616,333, forward strand.
TTGCTAACTTAAGCATCGGAGTCCCTTGCAGGTACCACCACCCTCCGGTGACGAAGGATCTGCATCATCAACAAGTCCAACAAGTTGGACACGGCGGCTCCAGCCACCACCCACAAGTCAGACACATCAGCGCCGACCAGCACAGAAGATCTCGTCCGAGATCAACCCACAGTTTCAGGTAAACCCTCGGAACACCCACTAATGACACCAGAGTAGTGATGAAGATCCTCCAAAAGAACATCTTCAGCAGATTTGGTGTCCCTAGGACACTGATTAGTGATGGAGGTACTCATTTCTGCAACAGACAGCTGGATTCTGTCTTAAACGGTTATGGAGTTCGCCATAAAGTAGCAACACCGTATCATCCCCAAACAAATGGGCAAGCTGAATTCTCAAATAGAGAACTAAAGAGAATCCTAGAGAGGAGAGTAAGCGACTCTAGAAAGGATTGGGCTAGAAAGCTTGATTATGCTCTTTGGGCATACAGAACAGCTTTCAAAACCACCATTGGAACCTCATCATATCAGCTGGTATATGGGAAATCCTGTCATCTGCCAGTGGAACTAGAACACAAGGCCTATTGGGCTACTAGATTCCTTAACCTTGATGCTAAAGCAGCATGAGAGAAATGGCATCTCCAACTAAATGAATTGGACGAATTCCACTTAGCTGCATTTGAAAATGCAAAGATCTATAAGGAAAAGGCAAAAAGGTAGCATGGCAGGAAGATATCTTCCAGAGTCTTTGAACCAGGACAGAAAGTCCTGCTCTTCAACTTAAGACTCAAACTATTCCCTGGGAAACTCAAATCCCGTTGGAAGGGACCATGTGTGATTACTAGTGTATCACCTTATGGGCACATAGAACTTCAAGGAAAAGATCCTGACACAAGATTCACTGTCAATGGATAGAGGGTCAAGCATTACCTTGGAGGAGATATTGAGCCAGGAGGCTCAACGCTGCTACTAAGTTAAGTTCAATGAAGTCCAGCTAAAGATATTAAAGAAGGGCTTGTTGAGAGGCAACCCAATGATTAATCGTATATTATTTTCTAATTTTCTAATTATTTCTGTTTTAATTAGTTTTTCCTTATAATGAGTTTTTAATTAGGTTGATTTTAATGTTAGTGATCATGAACAGTGTTTACACAGAGACAGAATGATGCAGAACGGAAAGCAGAACATCTTGGAAAAGGGATCTCTATCGCGTTAAACGCCAGAAAAAGGGTGGAAATTGGGCATTTAAATGCCCATGGAGGTAGCAAGCCTAGCGTTGAACGCCAGCTAGAGAGCCTGGCTAGGCATTCAAATGCCCATCAGCAGGGCAGCCTGGCGTTGAACACCAGAATGGGTGCCATTCTGGGCGTTCAATGCCCAGCAAGCAGAGGCAGCAGCGTTAAACGCCATAATGCAGCCATTCTGGGCGTTTAAACGCCATCAAGACAGCAAGGGAGGTAATTTCCAAAACCTTATCTTTTCTTTATTAAACCTATCTTTTTAAATTTCAATTTTGAAACTCCATGACTTTTCAATCAAATCTTTTTCAAAAATTTCAAATTCAAATTAATTTCAATTTTAAAATATTTTCAAATCTTTTAAAATCTTTTTCAAAATCTCATATCTTTTTCAAACTAGTTTTCACATCCTTTCAAATCTTTTCTTATTTTTAGTAATTCTTGTTCATATCTTTTATTAAACTTTAAAATTCTTTTTACTTCTTATCTTATCTTTTATATATTTTATATCTTTTTCATATCTTTCAAAGTTTAACAACTTATTTTTTCTATCATTTCCAAAACTTCCTTATCTTTCTTTTATGATTGAATTCGAAAATCACTCGCCCCTCCCTATATATAACCATGCTCCCGCTCCCCTCTCCCTCTTTCACCACCTCTCCATTCGAATTCTCTTCTTCTCTACTCTTCTCCTTCACTTTCTTCTTCTTCCTTCCTTACCTTTTGCTCGAGGACGAGCAAACCTCTTAAGTTTGGTGTAGAAGGAGCCCTTTTCTCTCATTGAGATTCGAATCCCATGGCTCTAAAAAGTGGCAAGACTGCTCCAAGAAACAAGAAAGAAAATGACCCAACAGTTGTTTTCAAACCTGTCAGATTCTACACCAAGCAACATGAAGAACATTACCACAAAATAATGAGGAAGAGGCCAGTGATCCCTGAGGTCAGATTCGAATTAGGAGAAGATGGAGATTCAAAAGCAAACTCGAAAGAGAGGCTGGGAGATTCTAGCCAATGTTGAGATCACTGTTAGATACAACATAATCTATAAATTTTATGTAAATCTGTGGATGACAGATAAGCAAAAGAAAGATGGAACAACATTCCATACTTTTTACACCATGGTGATGAGAGGACTTTTGTGTGGTTTAAAATTTCAGAAATGAAGTCTCGTTGTAAAGTATAGTTTCTAAACCAATCAATAATCCTTTCATACAAAAGATTGTTTGTCACTAAAACGAACCCCTAAATTTATAAACCAAAGTATTGGAACCTCGGGTCGTTCTCCCTAGGAATTGCAATAAAGCATCTTATTATTGGTTATGGAGTATGTTTTGGGATTTTTGGGATAAGAGACAGGAAATGTAAATAGCAATGAAATTCAAATAACAAAAAGGCCTTGGTAAGGGTTGGTGGTCAAGAATCTCTATCCTTATCACTAACCACAACATGAGAATCGGCAAGGATCAATCCCACTAAGTCAACCCCTAACTAATAGTAGAGGAAAGTCAAGTGAGCTATATCAATCCAAATCCATAAGTCCTAGTTCTCCACCAAATCAATTAGTGAGATCTAGCGTTAATGGCTCCCAATCGTCAATTACTTGGACATTAGTGACTCAAGAGTTCCTAAGTTACCTTCCCAAGCCAAGAGCATAAAATCCTACTCTAAAATCCTTCCAAGCATTTTATCAAACACTTGGAAGGCATAAAAGGAAAGCATAGTAAAATTTCAAGGAAAGTAAATCTACACTACTCAATTGCAAGGAATTAAACAACAACAAATCAAATAAACAATAAAAGAACATGAATCATAAATTGCATTAAAGGAAAAGGGAAGAACAAAAGTGCATCAACATAAAAGTAGAGAATTACAAGTATTAAATGCAAAACTAAAAAGAGGAAAGGTAGAAGAAGAAGAAGTTGCAAAGGAAAAAGTAAATCTAAGCATGAAATTAACCTAGATCTAAGAATTCCTAATCTAGATCTAACCTACTCCTAATTCTAGAGAGAAGAGAGAGCTTCTCTCTTTAGAAACTAACTAAAGCATGAATAAAACTCACTAACTAACTAGATGTCCCATCCCTCTTCTATTCTTGGGTTAAATAGCATCAGAAATGAGTTAGATTGGGCCCAAAATTCCTTAGAATTTGCTGGGCACGAGTTGCATTAAGTGAAGCATGTGCAACCATTGGTACGTACGTGTACCATGTGCGTGTGCTCCCCTATGCACGGTCAACTATGGTAAATCTTATATCATTTCAAAGCCCCGGATGTTAACCGTCCAACGCAACTAGAACCGTATCATTTGGATCTCTGTAGCTCAAGTTATGATCGATTAAGTGCAAAGAAGTCGGCTTGACAGCTTTTGCGATTCCTTATTTTCTTCATGAGTTCTCCATTTTTACATTCTTTTTCTTTATTCCCTTGATCCAATTCTTGCCTCCTAAATCTGAAATCACTTATCAAACATATCAAGGCATCTAATGGAATCAAGGTGAATTAAGTTTAGCTATTTTAAGTCCTAGAAAGCATGTTTTCACTCTTAAGCACAAATTAGGAGACAATCATGAAACCATGCTATTTAATTGAATAAATATAGGAAAACGGTTATTAAATCCCCTAAATCAAGCACAAGATAAACCCTACAAATGGGGTTCACATGGTCAGGGGGAAGATCATCTATTTTAATCTGGATAGGGTGAGAGAGATCTTTAAATTATCCTTACAAAGGGATGACCCTAATTTCTACAATAAAAGGGTGGTAGCCAACCCTAAGTTGGATCAAGTCCTAGAGGACATCTGCCTGCCTGGAACTCAATGGATTGAGGATGCAAAAGGTAAGCCAAACCAGCTGAAAAGAATGAACCTCAAGCCAATTGATAAAGGATGGCTAAACTTCATTGGGCGTTCTATACTCCCTACCAGTAACCGGTCTGAAGTCACTATTCAGAGAGCTGTGATGGTTCACTGCATCATGATGGAGAATGAGGTAGAAGTCCACCAAATAATCCCCCGTGAGATATACAAGTTGGCAAACAGGATGTCTACTCGTACCATCATGGCTTATCCAAGCCTATTCCTTTACCTATGCCAAGAGGGTAAGATCCTGATCCACGTGGACAATTTTATTCTAGTGGAAAGCCCAATCACCAAGCAGGTGATGGAAAGCTCCAAGATACCAGAGGATCATCCCAAAAGGAAGGCACCTGAGCCTCCTCAAGAGATCCATCAAATTGAATACTGGGATCAGTTGAAAGAATTTGTGATGCACCTGCAAACTACCTTGGATAATCTAAGAGAGGAGCAAAAAGATCAAACTAGCATGATTTGCAAACTGATTAAGGAACAAGAGAAGCAAGGGTGTGAGATAGAAGAATTGAAGCGCTAAAAGCTCTCCCTTAAAGAGCCCAGCGCCCCTCAAGCTGAAGGTTGTTGAGTTTCAACCCTGTGACTATTCCAATTCCTATTTCTCATATTTCTGTTATTCTAATTCCTGTCTTTCATATTTAGGTTTACATGATCAATAGTAGTATTTAAGTCTTTATTTTATTTTTTTGAATTACATAAGCATTAGTAGTAATTAATTTTTATTTTCCAATTAGCTATAAAATATTCCTCTTATAATCATTAAACATGAATAAAATAGTAATTTTTTTAGAAGAATTAAAGATGCATAAATTTTTGAGTTCTACAATAAGAATAATCAATTATTTTGATGTGGTGGTATTGCTTTTATTTTCTGAATGTATGAATGAACAGTGCATTTTTGAAATTGGAGTTTATGAATGTTAGCTCTTGAAAGAACAAGGAAAAAGGAGAAGTATTATTGGTAATCTGAAAAATCTAAAAATTGATTCTTGAAGCAAGAAAAAGCAGCAAAAAGCATGTTGCAATAAAAGAAAAAAAAAAAAATATATATATATATATATATATATATGCATGCGAGAAAAAAAATATGGCAAAAAAATAAATAAAAAGCAGAAAAAGCCAATAGCTCTTAAAACCAAAAGGCAAGAGCAAAAAGCAAATAACCCTTTAAACCAAAAGGCAAGGGTAAAAGGATCCAAAAATCCTAAGAATGTGCTTAAGAACTCTGGACACCTCTATCTGGGAATTCTAGCAAAGCTGAATCACAATTCGAACGGGTCCACCCAGTTAAAGTGTCTGTGTCATTTATGTATCTGGTAGTAATACTGGAAAACAAAGTGCTTAGGGTCACGGCCAAAACTCTAAAATCTGTGTTCAAGAATAAAAAAGAACTAAACTATGAGAGTCAATAATATCATCTGGATTCTAAGTTCTTAAAGTGACCAACATTTTCGAGTTTTAATGGATACTGAGATGCCAAAACTATTCAAAAGCAAAAAGCTACTAAGTCCCGCACATCTAATTGAAATTGAGCTTCATTGGAAACTTTGAGATTTATTGTACCTTACTCTTCTTTTTATCCTACTGTGTTTTTAGTTGCTTGGGGACAAACAACGGTTTAAGTTTGGTGTTGTGATGAGCGAATATTTTATACTCTTTTTGGCATCATTTTCATATAGTTTTTAGCATCTTGTGTTTAATTTTTATTAAGTTTTCGTAGGTTTTAGTGTAAAATTTAAATTTTTTTATTCTACATTGATTTTGTGTGTTTTTATGCAATTTCAGGTATTTTCTGGCTGAAATTGAGGAGCTGGATCAAAAGTATGATTCAGAGATAGAGAAAGCACTGCAGATGCTGTCCGGATCTGACCTCCTTGCACTCGAAAGAGATTTTTGGAGCTACAGAAGTCCAAAAGGAGCATTTCCAATGGCTATGGAAATCGAACATCCAGGGATTTCCAGCAATGTGTAATAGTCCATACTTTACTTTAGAAATGAAGCCTCAAAGCTGGCATACAATGCTAGCCTCCTGCCCTATTCTGGCATCCAACGCCCAAAGGAGAAGAGACCAGCATCCAATGTAAGAACCACGACTAATCAACTGGTTAATTAAGTGATTAATGGCCCAAATTAGATTTTGAAAAGTTAGAGTAAGAATTTGAGGATTTAAAGGTGATTTTTGGACTCAGTGGGTTTTTCTGAGCCAGAAAATGTGCCTTTTTTGAAAAACCGTAAAAAACTACGAACCGGCAGTTGAACCGGTTGAACCGGTTCAAATCTGCCCAGTACCGCATGAGAAAAATTGGAAACCGGCGAAAACCTTAGAAAAATGTTAGAAATGGAAAACCGGGTGTTAATTTTAAAGGTTTGGCCCAAAGTTGGGCCAAACGCGCTAAAAATGCTAACGGGTTGGACCGGGCCCAAGTTGCGCCCAAGCCCAACATATAAAAGGTTCATGAATGAACCCATTTTCAGCACAACACATAATCAAACACTACACTTGCATGCTGAAAATGGGGAAGAAGAGAAACCCCATGGTTACTATTCATCCCAAACTTCCAAAGCTCATATCTGAGCTACGGTGCTCCGATTTACGTGCCGTCAGGGCTACACGTTCCTTGTGAAGAGCTCTACAAAACTCATATAAGAAACTGGTAAGAAAAGCTCGAATCTTTCTCAGTTTCTCTCCTCAAAATTTTGGGTTTATCGGGTTTTTGATTAAATGAGTTTTTGTGATTCTTGGTATTTAGGTTTGCTCTAATCCTTGCTTAGCCTTGGATTCTTGCTAGTAAATATGTGGGAGAAGGTAAGAGCCACTAAACCTTTGTGAATTTATGTATAATTGGAACCCTAGGATGATTTGAGGTGATTTATATATATATAGTCTGATTATTGTGGTTTTGGGAGCTCTTGGAACTTGTTTGTGCTTAGTGGAGTGGATGTGAAAGCTTGGAATTTGGCTGAAAGCTATTTGGTGATCAATTTGAGTTTTGGTGCAAAAAGGGGAATCGGCCAAGGTATGGCTTCAGTTTCCTCTATGTAGTATATAATATTCATGGACACATAGTCTAGTGACCAATAAGATAGGTTGAACTAAAATGATGGTTGGTGTGTTATATGATGATGAATTGATGATTGTTGGGTTAATTGTAATGAATTTTAATGATATGTTGATGTTGAATGATTGTATGGATTGGAAGTTAGTTCCTTATGATAATTGTAGTATGATGACTTATGAAATGGTGAGTGTGATGATGATTTTGATCATAAGTGTTATATGGTTGATGTTGGAATTGAAAGTAATGAAATGAGAAGGAGAATGTGGTAAGGTTGGTGTATTATGATACAAGAGGTACATTTTGACGAAAAATGGAGTTTTGGATGGTATGGTATGCTTGGGAATGTGTATGGTAAGAAATTGTGTAAATTGTAAAGTTTGGTAAAATTGAGTTTTTGGTGAAATTTGCTCGATCATAACTTTTGCCTCGGTTATCAAAATTGATTGAAATTTGTTTATAATTAAAGATCCTTGAAAACTCTTTAAATTGATATAAAATTTGTGAAAATTGAAATTTTGTAGAGGAAGTTATGATCCTTCAAAGTTCGTGTTAAAAATCTGAAATTCTGCAAAGTTGCAGAATTTCATGATTTCTGATGTGTGCGGGCGCACACCCTCGTGCGGACCCACACCCTGCAAATATTTTGACCTGTGTGGATGCACACGTCTGTGTGCACGCACATGCAGGGAAGTGCGTTCTGTTTGCAGTGCCAGCACAGTTTGTGCGCGCACACATATAAGGAAAAACTTCAACCTGTGCGGACGCACACGTCGGGAAGGTCAGTCTGTTGGGGGCGCTGGCATAGGTTGTGCGAGTGCATAGATCCTTGTAAAAATTGACACCTGTGCATACGCACAGACCCTTGTGCAGCTGCACACGTCCTGTTTATCAAAATTTTATTTGTTTTCAATTATTCTACCTTCCTAACATGGTCGTAAGCTCCTAAAAACACCATTTTAAAAGTTATGGACTTAATTTTGAATATTGGAACATGGGATGTAACTTAAGGTTTCTAGAACACGGTTTTATGATAAATTAGAAAATGGAGGCTTAGGTTTCTGGCGTGCTGAGAATGATTTGACGTTGGGTGGAGGATGAGCGATATATGAGATAAGGAATGATGAACTTTAGGCCTTTGAAACTGAGTTATGAAAGGGACAGTGGTTGAGATGAGTTGAGGACTCGGATTGAGATGATGGATCTCTGTCGAGGTAGCGGCGGCGGCGTAAGGGCGGTAGTTCGTCCCACTTGCGTTGAGATGTGAGGTCTGTGGCAAGAGTATCCCACTTGCATTCCTTCGGACCTATAGAGCGTGCAAGCGCCGGTACCTGGATATTGATCCGGGCACTATATCTCGGGGGTTCCCATATGAAAAATTCGAAGGGCGACGTCTCCATGGAGATGTGTCGGGTTGGCAATTGAACCGACAATGTGATATCATAGCCAGTAGGGCAGGCATTCATCATATGCATTTTCTACCTGTTTTTTTGCTTTGCCGACTTGTAATTGTATGCCTAATTTAATAACATGTCTATTTGCTTATTTGATCTACTTGCCTTGTATGCTGTTACTTGTGAATTATTTGGATTGTTATTAATTGTGCTTTCTACTGGGATTGACGAGGTTCGGAAGGCGGTGGCGATGGGATCGCATGGAGGATAGGTTGGTGAAGGCTGTGGGACAGCGGTGTTTGTTTAGAATTAGAACTCCCTTAAGACAGTTCACCCGGTTTATTTATGATGAGGTTTATATCATGCTTATTTGTTTTATAATGCCTTAAGCTTGAATCTTGTGATGGATATGGAGCTTAGGATTGCCTTTGGCGTCCCAGGGTCTTATATCCTACATCACTGGGCACTGTTACCATACTGAGAACCTCCGGTTCTCATACCATATCTTTGTTGTGTTTTTCAGATGCAGGTCGCAACCCACCTCGGTGAGTTGCTTTGGATGGTGACAGGCATGGAGGATCTTGGATTCTTTTGGAGTCTTTTTGGTTTATCTGTTTATACATCTCTCTTTTGTATATTGTTTTGCCTAGAGGCATGTTTATGAGAGAAAAACTTGTATAAGCTGTTTTAAAACTGTCAGTTTTCTGTATAATTCTGTATACTTGTATATGGCTAGCCGGCTTAAACTCTGCGAGCCGAGGCTAGTTTCCTATGATACTCTATACTTATATTTTGCTGCATCTATTCTGTTTCTTGTGTCTCAAGCTAGTAGTTTCGTTAGTACGCTTTGCGCTTCGGAAATCCTATTTTTGAGCTATATTCTTTATCGGGCTTCTAGATTATATTATTTCTTCTATATATTATACATATGAGCTTAGAACTATCGTAATCTCTGATTAACCTTTGCTTTACGACATGAGGTAAGGCTTAGGCTAATTAGGTGGTGGGTGGAAATCAGATTCCACACCTAAACTCACCGACAAGTGTACCGGGTCGCATCAAGTAGTAAAACTCAGTTAGAGTGAGGTCGATCCCACAAGGATTGATGGATCAAGCAACTTTAGTGAGTGATTAGTCTAGTCAAGCTAACATTGGTGAATTGAAGTGAAATTGAAGCAACAGAATATAAATAGCAGTGAATTTAAAGTTGCAGAAAGTAAATGAGCAGAAAACTTAAAGAGCAAGGAATGTAAACTGCAGAAGTTTAAATGACAAGAAAGGTAAATTGCATGAAATGTTAATAAGCAGAATGTAGATTGGACAAAAGCTTAAAGAGCAAGAAAAAATAAATTGCAGCAAAATGTAAAGGGGGCTGGGTGCTGGAAAGTAAAAGAAGCAGTAGATCAAAGTTTAGAGCAATTGCAGAGGAATTAAATTTTGCAGGAAATGTAAATCAAGCTCAGTGTGAATGGAAAAGTGAAATTGTAGAAGTACAGAATTGCATATTTGCAGGAAAAAAGTAAATTTGGATCTCAACAATTTCAAATGTAAGTTGCAGAATGTAGAAGAGTAAAACAAGCTCAAAGGAAACTAAATTGTGAAAGTGCAGAAGAACAGAATTTCAGGAAAGGAAATTTGCATAAAGCTGAATTGATCTTTGAAATGTAAAGAGTACAGAAAATTAAAAGTGTTTCAAAGAAGACTATCTATTCTACCCTACTCCTAACGCTCTCTAGCAGAGCCAGCCTTCTTAATGAAATGAAACTGATGCCTTTATATAGGCTTTACAAAATGAAAATTGAAATCAAATTACAATTAAATGAAATTTCTATTCTAACTAATCCTTGTGCCTTTGAGTGATGTCAATTGGGCTTTGCTTGCTTTGGATTTCAATGAAATGGGTTGATTTTTATTTGGCCTTGAATAAAAAATGGATTTGAAGAAGGATGGGTCCGGTTAGCTTTGGTTCAAGTTGGTTGGAGGCATGGGGCTGCTCCCAGTGGAATGCTCAGTTAAGTTAGTGAACTGAGCGCTACACATGCTCCCTGTGTCAAGCCTCAAACCAAGCCTTGCCCATAGTGTATACATAGCGCTCAGTGAGATAATTCAACGTAGCGCTCACATGTTGCGCTCGTTTCCCTCTTTGAGCCTTGGCTGCTCCTCTCCTTGGCTAGCAATGATGTAACGCTCGGTTAAGTGATGTAATGTAGTGCCCTTGCTTGCCCTTGTAGCGCTCTTCACTTGTCTTCATGGGGCCCCGAAAAAGTTACAAATTCAACGTAGTGCTCCCTTTAATAATGAGCACTCCGTTGCCTTTTATGAACGCTACATGCTTTCATGAATGACTTTACTAACAAATGCATGCTTTTATTATATTACTTAGTTAATAAAGCCAATTGCATTACGTTAAAGCATTCATTCATTGATTCATTGGCTTTAATAATGTATTACATGCATGCTTGATTAGTAATGCCGTAAAGCTCATTCATTTTTGGCATTAATGATTCAAATGCTTTATACATGCATTAATTGGTATTATTCGCAATGCCAATTAATGAACTTTAGCGTTCATTCATATAACGCCATGATTCATTGGCTTGAATAATTAAATGCATGCATAAGGCATATATATCATGCCATGGCTTCATGGCAATGGGCCACACTTTTAAAAGCGTGGCCTAAAGCTCCAAAGTGTGCCTCAACTCCAAAATGTGCCCAAAATTCCTCTTTTTTTTCTTTTTAACTTATTTTGTACTATTTTGCTTCTTTTTCCACTTATTTTCCTACAAAATTTATAAAATCAAAAGATCAAAAAAATATACCATTTAAGCACAAAAGAATGCAATATTTAAGCACTAATCCTCAATTTCTTGTATGAAAAAGCATAGAAAAACATGACATGATGACATGTCATCACAACACCAAACTTAAACCTTGCTTGTCCCCAAGCAAGAAAAGAATCATGCAATAAAGATTGACAATCCAAGGTATGAAGAATAGCAACTCAATGTTCATGGTTAGCTAGTTTTCTATGCATGCTACAATCACAAAAGAAATGTAAATGATTGATGCTTCTATCTAGCTCAATTTATGAAATCTTTTTCTTATATTTCTTCCTTGAAACAAGCTTTTGATTTTCTTATTAGCTTCTCCTTTTGGGTGCTTTGCCCCATGAGTTGATAACAAAGCTACGACTCTAAATGCTTTGTTTTCAAGTATTACCACTTGATATATAAGCACCACAAGCATTTAATTAGAGGACCTCATTAAGCTCATTTGTTTCTTTTTTTGACTCTCTAATCATTGATGCTCAGAGCCTTGAGCTTTGAGGGAGTGCTTTTTGCACTTTGAGCCTAACCTTGACTTCTAAGTGTTTTGTTTTCAAGCTTTTTGCTTGATACATAAACACCACAAGTACTTAACAAGGAAATTGTCATTGGTACTCAGAGCCTTCAGCTTTCTCATTCTTTCCCTTTTTCTTTTCTTGTCTTAACTGCATTTGCTTTTTCAAGGTTTTCATGATTTCCAAAGATTTCACAAAATGTTCTAGATGCAAACTTCAATTATATAAAATCTAATGCAATTGATTAACAATTAACCATACTAGCCTTCCAATACTTGTATGCACATGCTAAGTTCTTCTTTAAATCCTTGTTTGTTTATGATCATGACACTTTATTGCTTTTGAATTTACAAAACTCAAGTTGGTAGTCATAATGTCACAACACCATTTTACAATCAAAATTCAGGCTATGCTTATTCATACACACACATGCATACAGAGAATATAAAGACAATCATGCAATTTAAAGTGCTAGAAACAAATGAGAGGAAAAAGAACTTTACAACCTTGTAATTCATCTTCTCTATTGTTATCATTTTCCTCCCATTCTCCTCCTTCCCATATCACACTTAAAATGCTTGCTCATCCTTAAGCAACAATTAGAACAATGGTAGTGGGGTCTAAAATGGATCACGAATGTCTTACACAAGAAGATGTCAGTAGCATATGTGTTTAAGAAAGCAAGTTAAAAATAACCATCAAGGCACAGAGAAATAGAAACATTGTGATTGCAAACATCAGAGGGTATGCATGATACATTGCATAAAGAATAAGTGGCACACCAAACTTAGTGTGACACTTTCACTTGAAATTGATGCAAGTATCCAGTAAGGATTGGAAGCAAATTTTGTTGCATAGCAACACCAAACTTAGAATGCAGTCACATGTCCATTTTATTTGAACTAAGACTAAGGAAAGGAAACTGTTATATGTTAAATACAATCACCAAGCCAAGAATCTGTCATGAATAAGGATTTCTTGGTGATGTATTAACAAAAACAATTAATAAAAGAAAGCACTGAAAACAAGGAAATGACTAAAATAAAGAGAAAACTAAAATTGTCTAACTAAAAGAAAGATAACACTGCAAAAGGCCTTATGATTATGCAGACAAGTGGTGTTGCTAAATGAATTGCATAGAAAAATAAGTGGCACACCAAACCTAGAATCTTAGTGTGACACTTCCATGTAGAATTGATGCAATCATCCAAAGGGATTGAAAATAAATTGTTGCAGGGCTACACCAAACTTAGAGTGTAACCATATGCCAATTTATTGAAATTTAAACAAAGCAGACAGAGAACATAAACAAAGAAAAGAAATGAAATGTTACCTAAGGTTGGGTTACCTCCCAACAAGCGCTCTTTTAGTGTCATTAGCTTGACATGTTGTTCTTCACTTTCTTCCTCTTCTTCTAGTTTGTTAAGAGGAATGACCTCAAGGGGGGGGGGGGAAGATTCAGCTGGTGTCCCCTGTCTTGGCCTCTCCTCAGCAAGCTTCCTTTTGTTAATGACTTGATTGAGCTTGCTTGCTGGATCAGGGGTAGAATTGGTGCTCTTGTTAGTTGCCTTCACTTCTTTGGATTCAAGACTTGGTTGCTGTGTGATTATTGGAGTTTTATCTTCATCCTGAGCCTTTTGAATTGCTGGCTCAATGAGCTCTTCCTTCATGTACTTCTCTTCCTCACTTGAGTGTGAATTTTCTTGACTGACTTCCTTACTTTCTTGTTCTTCCACTTCCTCTTTTGCACTCAACATTTGAGTTAATAGAACTTTCATGGAGGAGGTCTGTTGTTCTTCCCAAGATTTCTTCATCTCCTCTTCATATCTTTCAATCACAGATTCAAGTGTTGAGCATCTTTGGTTCAGGGAGGTTTGTGGGGGTTGTGAGCTTTCATATTCCTTTGTCATCTCAAGTAGCTTCTGTGGATATGCAAATTCAGGTTTAAATTCCTCCTCCACTTCATTCTTCATTAAAATTTCACTTGATACAGTATCCTTTTCTTCTTGCCCTTCCACTTTCTTCTTTGCACTCAACATTTGATCTACCATCACTTCCATGTTTGTGAGGGAGTTTTCTCGTTTTTTCCAGGATTTCTTTGTCTCCTCCTCATATCTTTTGAACATGGACTCAAGCTTTGAGAGTCTTTGGTTCATAGAAGTTTGTGTTGGTTGTGAGTCTTGGGAGGGATTTTGTGATGAGGCATAGTCAAGTGATGAAGAATTTTCAAATGTAGAAATGGGAGGTGAGTTTGGACAATATCTCATGTGATTAGCTTGATCAATTTGTGGCTCTGGAGCAAATCTCCATGGATTGGAGTGCTCAGAATTTGCAATTTCTTGGTGATACTCCCAGCCACCATTAGGATAATGACTTGAGTCATTTTGTGGTGGTGAGAAATATCCCATATGATTCTCTTGCTCATCTTGTGGTTCTGAAGCATATCTCCATGGATTGGAGTGCTCAGGATCTGAAGTTTCTTGGTGATATTTCCAGCCACCATTAGCGATTTGTGATGGTGGGTAATATCCCATAAAATTTGTTTGATCACAAGATGAGTTGAACTCCAATTGAATTTTGTAAAACACAACACCAATGAAAATTGAAATTGCTCATATCAGAGATGAGAATTTCTTAGTGAGGCAATAACACAAACACCTTGCTTATTAGCAGAGAACAAAAACAAAGAAAAAAATGCTTAATCTAGACTTCTCACCCACTTAATCATTGTTGATCTATATCAATCCCCGGCAACGGTACCAAAAACTTGGTGGGTGGAAATCAGATTCCACACCTAAACTCACCGGCAAGTGTACTAGGTCGCATCAAGTAGTAAAACTCACTTAGAGTGAGGTCGATCCCATAGAGATTGATGGATCAAGCAACTTTAGTGAGTGATTAGTCTAGTCAAGCTAACATTAGTGAATTGAAGTGAAATTGAAGCAACAGAATGTAAATAGCAGGGAATTTAAAGTTGCAGAAAGTAAATAAGCAGAAAACTTAAAGAGCAAGGAATGTAAACTGCAGAAGCTTAAATGACAAGAAAGGTAAATCGCATGAAATGTAAATAAGCAGAATATAGATTGTACAAAAGCTTAAAGAGCAAGAAAAAATAAATTGCAGCAAAATGTAAAGGGGGCTGGGTGCTGGAAAGCAAAAGAAGTAGTAGATCAAAGCTTAGAGCAATTGCAGAGGAATTAAATTGTGCAGGAAATGTAAATCAAGCTCAGTGTGAATGGAAAAGTGAAATTGCAGAAGAACAGAATTGCAGATTTGCAGAAAAAGTAAATTTGGATCTCAACAATTTCAAATGTAAGTTGCAGAATGTAGAAGAGTAAATCAAGCTCAAAGGAAACTAAATTGTGAAAGTGCAGAAAAACAGAATTTCAGGAAAGGAAATTTGCATAAAGCTGAATTGATCTTTGAAATGTAAAGAGTGCAGAAAATTAGAAGTGTTTCAAAGAAAACTTTCTATTCTACCCTACTCCTAATGCCCTCTAGCAGAGCCAGCCTTCTTAATGAAATAAAAACTGATGCCTTTATATAGGCTTTACAAAATGAAAATTGAAAACAAATTACAATTAAATGAAATTCCTATTCTAACTAATCCTTGTGCCTTTGAGTGATGTCAATTGGGCTTTGCTTGCTTTGCATTTCAATGAGATAGGTTGATTTTTATTTGGCCTTGAATAAAAATAGATTTGAAGAAGGATGGGTCCGGTTGGCTTTAGTTCAAGTTGGTTGGAGGCATGGGGCAACTCCCAGTGGAGCGCTCAGTTAAGTTAGGGAACTGAGCACTACACATGCTCCTTGTGTCAAGCCTCGAACCAAGCCTTGCCCATAGTGTATACATAGCGCTCAGTGAGATAATTCAACGTAGCTCTCACATGCTGCGCTCGTTTCCATCTTCGAGCCTTGGCTGCTCCTCTCCTTGGCTAGCAATGATGTAGCGCTCGGTTAAAGTATTCATTCATTAATTCATTGGCTTTAATAATGTATTACATGCATGCTTGATTAGTAATGCCGTAAAGCTCATTCATTTTTGGCATTAATGATTTAAATGCTTTATACATGCATTAATTAGTTTTATTCGCAATTCCAATTAATGAACTTTAGGGTTCATTCATGTAACGCCATGATTCATTGGCTTGAATAATTAAATGCATGCATAAGGCTTATATATCATGCCATGGCTTCATGGTAATGGGCCACGCTTTTAAAAGCGTGGCCTAAACCTCCAAAGTGTACCTCAACTCCAAAATGTGCCCAAAATTTCTCTTTTTTTTCTTTTTAACTTATTTTGTGCTATTTTGCTTCTTTTTCCACTTATTTTCCTACAAAATTTATAAAATCAAAAGATCAAAGAAATATACCATTTAAGCACAAAAGAATGCAATATTTAAGCACTAATCCTCAATTTCTTATATGAAAAAGCATAGAAAAACATGGCATGATGACATGTCATCATTAGGGTGTTACATCCAACGCCAAACAAGGACCCCCTAGCCAGCGTTCAATGCCCTAGAGGCCTCCTAGTACATGTATCTCAATCAAGCTCAGCCCAAACACTCCCCAAGTGGGCCCCAGAAGTGGATTTCAATACTAATAGACTGTTTTATCCTTCTTAATATAATCCTTAGTCATTAGTTTAGTATTTAAGGATTTTTACACCTCTCATCAAACGGGGGATGCACACTTTACACATTTATCATTGTATTTTCTATCAGTATGAGTTTTTAAACCTCCTAGGTTGATGGGAGGAGCCCTGCTGAGTTTTATGGATTAATAAAAGTATTACTATTTCTTTTCAATTCGTGTTTGATTCTCTATTCTAAGATGTATCTTTGTTCTTCATCAATATGAATGTGTTGAACTGGCATAAGGTTATGACATTCTACATGGGTTCAGAGAGAGTCTTTCATCGGACAATGATGAACCACTAGGTTGATTATACATCTCTTAGACGGCTAATCCACGACTTCGTTGGGGACTTCTCAAAACATCAGTTCAGCCGAGGTATGGGAGATTAGAGTCTTTGTGGTAGAGGCTAGAACCCAAAGGTGCAGCATTCTCTGATCTGGAAGATTCGACCTTGTCTATGGCATTTTGAGTAGGATCATTAAAGAGAATGGACTGCAGGAGCTTCACCCTCAAAATGGATCCACACTAACCTTGGGGTTTAGATCTGGAAGAGCATTGCCGACCTCTCAATTGGCGTTGATCACATATAGCCTGCCATAGAAGAAATCATTCACAGTTGAAGAAGACAGTAAGACTAGAATTAATCCAGAAGAACAAAGCATCTCGAAGCCTTAACCATCTTCTTATCTTTATAAACATATCAACCTAGTTAAGATCTCTTTATTCCAATTTTATGCGTTTAAACAAATCCAACAACTCTTCTATCCGCCTGACTAAGATCTGCAAGATAACCATAGCTTGCTTCAAATCACAATCCTCGTGGGATCGACCTTAACACACTCAGGTATTACTTGGACAACCTAGTGCACTTGCTGGTTCAGTGTACAAAGTGTGAGGATTTGTGCGCACCAGAATGCATGCTTAACAAATTACAGAGATTCAAGCTAAGACCAAAATATAAGAGAAACAAGGACTGGAGCAAACTAGGACATCTTGTAAGATCCAAATTTTTTAAAGATAGACTATGAACTGATTTTTAACCTAGTTTATTGGGTCAAGGATCAATTTTCAAAAATTATTTTACTAAAGGAAATTAAAATAAGTTTTTGATGAATTGAGTTTAAATTAAATTTGAATTTTTTATCTAACTTTATAATAATTGAATATTTTCTATATTTAAAATTTAATGTTGTGGGAATTGAAAAGTAATAAGGTTTTGACAATTTGATTTAAATAACTGAGATTTGGGATTTTGTATTTTTAAATTTTATGAAATAAGAAAAATTGGTTGGGTTATCCCTAGTTTTAATTTAAATTACTTATTTGAAATTTATTTAGTAAATTGATGAATAAAGTGTTCTAAAAATAATTATCTTGGTATATGTTTAGTTTTCAATTACTACCCCACTCCCAATTTTATTAAAAATACCTACACTAACTTACCCATAAACCATAACCCTAACACTAACTCTGCTTACTGCCCTCCAGCTGCAACCCATGAAGAAAGAAAGAAAAAAATGGGGAATCAAAAATCAGGAAGAGAAGAGAGGGGAATGAGGGAGAAGACGATCGTCGTCGTTGTTGTAGAGGGAGAGAGAGGGAGCACTATCGTTGTTGCAGAGTGGAAGGAGAGAGCCCGCGCTGTCGTGCTCGTTGCTGCCTATTCTAGTCGCCGTCATCCATGCTTGTCACCGCCAGCCATCGCCAAACTGCATGTGCCATAATCAAGGTCTTCATGGCCGTCAATGGAGGGTCATGACTGAGAAGTAGAACGCGACAGAGAAAGGGGCAGTAGCTGTTACCGGAGCTTCGGCAACCATCGCTGATGCCGATCGAGGTCGCCGGTGAGCCTGTGCCACCATCAGAATTGTTCTGTGCTGGTGTTGTGATACAGAAAAAATTAATTCTCCGTATTAACTACCGGCAAGTGCATCGGGTCGTATCAAGTAATAAAATTCACAAGAGTGAAGTCGATCCCCCGAGGATTAAAGGATTAAGCAATTAATAGTAAGTTTATTATTCTAGTTAGACAAGCATGGTTGAAAGGTGAGTGAATATGAAAAGTAAATGAGATAAAAGTAAAGGAAAGCAATGAAGTGCAAGAAAAGTAAATTGCAAGAATATAAAGTGCTGGAAAATGAAAGAGCAAGAAAAGTAAAGAGCAAGAAATAAAGTACAAGGAAATAAAGTGCAAGAAAATAAATGATGGAAAGTAAAGATAGAAAACATAGGGGATTGGAGATGTTGATTCCTCTTAAATCAATGTGTCTCACTCCTTCTCAATCATATGAAGTAGATCTTTGGCAGATTGTTAATAATTGACTTCCAATTCCTTGGCAACCCAATTTTTCTTAACACAATCAATTTCCAATTTCTTGATCTAATTGTTCATGAGAAGAGGTTAAGCTCAAATTTCTAATCCATGAGCAACACAACCTTTAGGATCTCAATTTAAAGAGGTTATATGTCATGTACCAACTAAGAATGTGTTGATCAAAAGAGTTATGAGGGAGAAGCTTCAAACTGAATCCTATGATCCCTTTTCCAAGGCTCAAATAGAGATTCAAGTAGATCCAAACCTCCTTCCGGTAGTGAATGGATCTATGAAGCACAAAATCTTTCCCTTAGCTACGACAAGCAGATTAAGAAGAAGAAGAAGAATTGCGTTAATTCATTTGAATTACAATAGAGCTCCTCCCCCTAAAGATGTGGGGTTTAGTTTATCATCGCTCTGGAAAACTCAGCAAGCAAAATAAAGTACATGAAAAGTAAAACTAAGTACAAAGAAGAAAGAAAAATAGTCAAAGTTTTCCAATTCGGATCCTAATTTCCAGATCCCCGATCTCTAAGTTCAAAACTCTTCTTATATATACCACTCTCTGATCTTCAAGTCAGTTTTCAAGTATTTGGATGTGGGCCCTTGGCCTTAACTGAAGCAGTGAGGAAAATTTGAGGTCCTTCTCATAGCGCTAACAATGTTACCAACGTTGTATTTTGGCGTTAATACTGGCGTTAGTGCGCTAACGCTGTCACTAACGCCAACGCATGTTGACAAATCTTCCAGCCCTAGCTTGTGCCTTGATCGAAGATGTTAGTGTGTTAACGTTGGTGGCGTTAGCACACTAACGTTGGGCACAACGTTAGTACTGGCGTTGGTGTGCTAACATTGCCCATTAACGCTCCCTTCCTTCTTGTCCAACATTGGCAGTAGCGTTAGTGGGCTAACTTTGCCACTAACGCCAGCTTCTTCTTCTCCCTTGGCCACATTACCACCGGCGTTAGTGGGCTAACTTCGGCACTAACGCCAGCTTCTTCTTCTTCCTTGGCTACGTTAACGTTGGCGTTAGTGGGTGTTAGTTAGCTAAGTTTGCCACTAACGCCAGCTTCTTCTTTGTAGAGCATGTTAGCCCTGGCGTTAGTGGGCTAACTTTGCCACTAACACCAACACCTTCTTGCCTTCCTCTGCTTCTTTTTTGCCTGTCATCAATCAAACAAGTGCGTCAAAGCTCTGCCATAATCACAAGATATTGTATCATTTAATGCACCAAGTAGTACTTGAATAAATCTCATGAAAATAATTATAATTCACTAACGTTTGATGAATCAAGGCATGCATATGTAACTCATCCAAATGCTTGCTTATTGATGAAGATAATGCATGAAACTAGCCTAAAACATGCTAAAAATGGCTTGTAAAACTAGCCAAGATGCCCTAACATCACAACACCAAACTTAAATCTTGCTTGTCCCCAAGCAAGGAAATGAAATTCAGGAAAAGTAATGAAAGTGTAAAGAAGCATAAGTGCTTATTGAGACAACTTTCAATCCTAGTTCATGGGATTTTGCATGCATGAATCCTTTAGTAATTCTTCTTTGTGGCTAAGGTTACAACACTCTTTTGGATACTAGCTTTGTTTGCATCCTATGAGACTTATTATTGTTTGATCCTTAACTTGAATTTTCTTGTTTTCTTTTCTTTTGAATGAGACTTATTGCTTTGCTGAGGATAAATGTTCTGTGTTAAGGCAACTCTTTATGGTAAGCTTTAGGCCAACATTCTCGAACTAGTTGGTTCAAGATGCTAGGTGTTGAGACACCCCTAAGGACTTACTTGCTCAAACTTCTGCTTAACACATACACACCACAGGCATTTAGCTTGCTTTTGTTCTTTGGACATTGGTGCCCAGCACCTCTTTGGGTTACTAAATGCCTTGTCACAAAGCAGCCCTTGATTGTGGACTTTCAGTTGGCAATCCCAGGTTAGTTAACCCAAGTTGCCAGGTGATGAAGCACTCCCTTATAACTTAGTCATCCAAGCTTATCTTTGTACAAGAACATCACAGACATATATCCCAAGTTTCAAGCCATTAGTGCCTAGCCTTATTGTCTTTTTTTTTGCTTCTTTCTCTTTCATTTGCTTTCTTTTACAGGGATCTTTTTGTTTGCCAAGTCTCATAGAATGTAACTCAAGTTCATACCTAAAGAGTAATGCTAACCTTTATCTTTATTCATGAATCAACAATTGAACTAGCATATACCACCACCCACTAGAACTTTATTCATCCTTCATAATTGAACTTTACTCTTTCTTTTTTTTCATAACATTTTCTTCTTTGTTTAAACTTAGGAAACAAGCATACAATTCAAGCAAGGTGAAGTGGCATAGGTACCTAAACTAGCAAGGAAAAATAAACATAAAATCAACCTAATGGAAATGAATCATGAATAAAAGGACATTGATCAACAGGGGCACAATTGCACTTTCAATTAACACATTTAAGTTAAAGACAGTCAAGTAACAATACAACCTCTTGGTGTCCACTTGTTTTCTCCTTGTCATCACCATCTTTTGACTTTTATATCCTTATTTTATCTCTCTAGATGGTGGTGCATATTTCTTCCAAGAGGTGAAATGACTATCTGCAAAGATATTGAAAGTTGCTTGTTCCCCAAGCACTTGACAGATTGTTATCATGCATGTATGTTTATGAATTCTTGAACTAAAGGTGGTGTGTGAACACCAAACTTAGTTTTTTGCTCATCTTTCTATGCAGAAACAGAGTGCATATTTTAGCTTTTCATGCATGTATGAAACATCATGTGCTTTGCTTCTATGAGAAAATAAAAATATAAACTAGAAAGTAAACAAGCAAGGTTAATTGATTTCTGTGATTGCTTGAAATTTGTGATTGTTCATGATTGTCTCAAGGGTTACTTTGTGCTCACATGATGTTAATGGTGGAACACCAAACTTAGTACCATGCATTCACCCTTGATTTTGTTCCTTTGTTAGCACAATCACATTGGTGTGCAACACCAAACTTAATTTCTTGCTATACACAGGAATTTAACCAACCATTTATTTTGAAGAGAGTATGAAAGAGTTAGCTAAGGTTGGGTTGCCTCCCAACAAGCACTTTTTTTAACGTCACTAGCTTGATAGTTGTCTCTTATTAGGGAGGCTGATGATCATAATGCCTCAACTTTTCCCCTCTCACAGTGAGCCTTATTCTAGTATCCTTCTTGATAATTTCCACATGTTCAAGTGAGAGGATTTTGTTCACCGTGTAATATCCAGAAAAGTGTGGAGATGTTTTCATTGGTTGGTAGGTTAGCATCACTTTATCCCCTGGTGAGAAGCCTTCAGTAGGAATCTTTTTCTTTCTCCATCCTCTTGGCACCTTCTTTTTAGGATTCTTCTTTTTTTTTCGGGAGATGATTCATGCTTTGGTGGCTCAATTCCTGGAAAGTTCTTGTTGAAGGTCTCATATGGGGGCTTTGGTTGTAGTTTCTCCTTGACTCTTTGAACCTGTTGCACCATTTCTACTTCTTCTTTGTCTTTCAAGCATGGGCTTAAAGGCTTTGGAGGTGGCTCATTGAGTGCCTCCTTCAAGTTTGGATCTCTGGCATTAACCTTCATGCATTCCTTTTCTTGAGTGGGCTCATGCAAGGTCTTGAAGACATGAAACACTAGGTGCTCATCATGTACTCTTAGCATCAATTCTCCTTTTTCAACATCTATGAATGCTCTGCCCGTAGCTAAGAAGGGCCTCCCCATAATGATGGGAGTATTGAAGTCCTCCTTCATGTCTAGGATGACAAAGTCAGCTGGGAGAAAAAATTTCCCCACTCTTACCAGCACATTCTCCACAACCCTAAGTGCTTGCTTAATGAATTTATCGGCCATTTGAAGAGCTATTTGTGTAGGTTTCAATTCATGAATTTGGAGCTTCTTCATTAAAGATAGGAGCATGAGATTTATGCTTGCACTATGGTCACAAAATGCTTTCTCAATTGTCATTTTACCTATGGTACAGGGGATATGAAAGCTCTCTAGATCCTTCCTCTTTCTTGGCAAATCCCTTTGGATTATGGTGCTACACTCCCTGGTTATCATAACAGTTTGTCCTTCTTTCAAGGATCTTTTCTTTGTCAACACTTCCTTCAAAAAATTAGCATATAATGGCATCTATTCAAGGGCTTCTATGAAAGGAATGTTGATGCGAAGTGTCTTAAATATCTCTAAGAATTCGGAGTACTGCTTATCCTTGTTTTCTCCCGTGAACCTTTGAGGATATGGAAGTTTGGGGACATATGGCTGCACCTCTTCCTTCTTCTCTTGTGGCTGTGGTTTAAGGATATTCGTGTCTTCCTTTGAGATTTGTGAGTCTTTGGTCTTGTGATCCTCCTCACTTCTCTTCTTTATCTTTTCTTTTGGAACTTCTCTGTCATGTTCTTCATGAATGGTGGCTTCTTTTTCCATAGTCTTTCCACTTCTCAATGTGATTACCTTGCACTCTTCCCATTTTATAGTTTTTCCTTTGTCCTTTGGGTTGTCTTCAGTGTCACTAGGGAAGGCATTTGCTCGCTTGTCACCTATCTCTGTGATTTGTTTAGCCATCTGTCCTATTTTCCTTTCAAGATTTCTTATTGATGCCTCCTGGTTTTTAAGTATCATGGCATGATCATTCCTTGCCATTTCTTGACTTTGGATGAGTTTCTCCATCATTGCTTCTAAATTAGAGATCTTTTGAGACTCTAACTGTGGTTGTGCTTGCATGGGATATGATAGTTGTTGATGAAAGTTATTGGAGCCATTTAAAGAGTGGTTAAATAAGGGTATGGGGTGGTTGTTTTGATGCCATTGTGAAGTGTTTTGAGGTTGGAGATTTGAGTTTTGGGTTTTCAGAATTGGTTGTTGTTAGTTGGTGGTTGGTTGTAATTGTTTATGTTGCGAAAGTTATTGGAATTGGAGTTCTTTTACCATTGATTCTGCTGGTCTCCCCACCTCAAGTTAGGATGATTCTTCCAAGATAGATTGTAGGTATCACCATGGAAGTCATTTTGGAATGGACTTGAGGTGTTGTTTATGTACTACACTTGCTCAGGTCCTTATTGCTCATAGTTAACTGACTCAAAGAGAGAACGGAAATAGAATAAGCTTGTAGATGTCTGGGTGTACTCTATTAGTTTTGACAGTGTCACATATCCTTAGGAAAATAGATAAGTGTTGATTTGGGTCCTCCAAAGCCCCTCCTCTAAACTGGTAGTTGTTATGAACTAAGGTGATGAGTTGAGGTTTAAGCCCAAAATTGTTGGCATGTACATTAGGAGTGAGTATACTACTCCCACAGTTCCTACAATCGGGAATAGTATAGGAGGCTAGCACCCTCCTGGTAGGTTGGCCATTGTGGTTGGCCACCCTTTCCTCATGCACCTCATCCTCCATGACTTGATCCAAGTCTTCTTCTGAATCCTCTTTACCAACAACTCTTTTCCCTCTAGCTTCTCTTCTCAACCTTAGTAGAGTTCTCTCTGGTTCAGAATAAAAGGAAGTTGATGTTGCTTTTCTCCCTCCTGGCATACACAACACAAAGACAAACCAAATGCAAATTGAACACTCTAGTGTTAGAGTATTGTTAGAGTTAGCTGACACAAAGTATCAAACAGTTAGTATGCTTAAACAAAACAAAAGAAAAGTGCTTAATCTAGACTATCACCCACTTAATCATTGTTAATCTGAATCAATCCTTAGCAACGGCGCCAAAAAATTGATACGGAAAAAATTAATTCTCCGTATTAACTACCGACAAGTGCACCGGATCGTATCAAGTAATAAAAACTCACAAGAATGAGGTCGATCCCATGAGGATTAAAGGATTAAGCAATCAATAGTAAGTTGATTATTCTAGTTAGAAAGCATGGTTGAATGGTGAGTGAATATGAAAAGTAAATGACATAAAAGTAAAGGAAAGCAATAAAGTGCAAGAAAATTAAATTGCAAGAATATAAAGTGCTGGAAAATTAAAGAGAAAGAAAAGTAAAGTTCAAGAAATAAAAGTACAAGGAAATAAATTACAAGGAAATAAAGTGCAAGAAAGTAAATGATGGAAACTAAAGATAGAAAACATAAGGGATTGGAGATGTTGATTCCTCTTGAATCAATGGGTCTCACTCCTTCTCAATCATATGAAGTAGATCTAAGGCAGATTGTCAATAATTGAGTTCCAATTCTTTGGCAACCCAATTTTTTTTAACTAAATCAATTGCCAATTCCTTGATCTAATTGTTCATGAGAAGAGGTTAATCTCAAATTTCTAATCCATGAGCCACACAACCCTCAGGATCTCAATTCAAAGAGCTTATATGTCACGTACCAACTAAGACGTGTTGATCAAAAGAGTTATGAGGGAGAAGCTTCAAACAAAATCCTATAATCCCTTTTCCAAGGCTCACATAGAGATTCAAGTAGATCCAAACCCCCTTCGGGTAGTGAATGGATCTATGAATCACAAAAGCTTTCCCTTAGCTATAATAAGCGGATTGAGAAGAAAGAAAAATAGTCAGAGTTTCCCAATTCGGTCCCAATTTCCAGATCCCCGATCTTTAAGTTCAAAACTCTTCCTATATATACTACTCTCTGATCTTCAAGTCAGTCTTCAAGTATTTGGATGTGGGCCCTTGGCCTTAACTGAAGTAGTGAGGAAAATTTGAGGTCCTTCTCATAGCGTTGGCACTGGCATTAACAATGTTACCAACGTTGCATTCTAGCATTAATACTGGCGTTAGTGTGCTAATGCTGCCACTAACGCCAGCGCATGTTGATAAATCTTCCAGCCTCAGCTTGTGGCTTGATCGAAGATGTTAGTGTGTTAATGATGCCGGCCAGATTCACCGTCAATCTAGGTTTTCACAAATTAGAATCTTATCGTTGAAGGTATAGCCTAAACCAATGATCAATCCACCACATCAAATGTTTAATCTAAAAATATGTCACAATTCGAAACCAATTCAATTCTTGAAGTTTCAATTCCCGGGTCATCTCCCAAGGACACTTGAGACCAATGAGTGTGCAATCTTGGTTGTGAGGATCACGGGGTTTGTAATGAAGAGATAAACATATAAAGCCATGAAAGAACATACAAAATTGTAATAAATGAACTAATAAAGGAATTAAGGAAGTGTAAGTGACTATGCAATATAGACAAGTAAAGTATAAAAGGAACTAATGTAAATGTGTATAAAGGAATTGAAGCATAAAAGGCATCTTGGCTTGGAGTGAGCTAAGGGTCCTTTCCTTGTTGGAACCACAACCATGCCAACTAGAATGGATCAATCTCATTTAATCAACTCTCACATCAAAAAGTAAGTTAAATGAGCATAAGTCTTCTTAACCCACAAATCCTAAATTGCTTGCTAATTAACTTAGCAACAACATAGCGTTAGTTGGAACAAGAACAATTAACAATCCAAAATTGACACTAAATGTCGGACATTCCAACTCTAGGAACCCAATTGTTCACTTTTCCCAAGCCAAGAGATAGAAAACTAGCCCAAAATCATGCTTGACATTTTGTCAAACACTTGGTGGACAAAAAGCTTAAACATGGGAAAAATGAGAAAAATCTTGAAACCAAAAACAACAAATGATCTCAATCAACAATAAAGACTCAAGAAAGCATGTAACACTCATCAAACATCAATTTCATCAACAAGAAATATAAATTGCAAAGGAGAAGTGAAATTGAACTATAACTTGAATTATAAGAAAGTGTAAGAACAATGTAACTATAAAGAGTAATAGCAAGAGATACTTACAATGGGAATTATCAAAATCCAAGATGAAAATTGAAATGGCACTTGAATGTAAAAACCATAGTATAAACCCTAGTAGAGAAGATGATGAAAAACTTAAACAAAAACTACACTAAAAACTATCTACCACTACTCCTAAGCTATACTATGGTCTTCATTCTCCCTTCTTTATGAGCTAAATGGCTTCAGAAATGGGCCTCAAATCCATCAAAATTTCTTGTCACGTGCTATTTTAATGAAGGCATGTGCTTCCACCTGTGCGGACGCACAGACGTATTCGCCCGCACACTGTGCAAAAGATCTCGACCCATGCGTACACACAGGAGGGGGTGCGCACGCACACTAGGCGATGCTTGATTGGACGCGCGACGCGGCTCACGTGCACGTGTGGTTCTAATTTGATAGTTGTACGTACACACGCAGGTCTGTACACACGCACACTAGGCTGAGCTCTTCTCCTTTGATTCTTCATGCTTCCTCCACTTTGAATGCTCTTCTGTCATTTTCTCCAAGCCATTCCTGCCTTGTACCTCTGAAATCACTAACAAATAACATCAAGGCATCGAATGGAAGGTAAATGGAATAAAATTAATCAAATTAGGCACAAAAGAGCATGTTTTCATAATCAAGCACAATTTAGGAGGAAAGTTCAAATGCAGGCTATTTTGTGGAATAAATGCAAGTTTATATGATGGAATCCATTCAATTTCAACCAAAAATCATCATCAAATATGGATTCATCAATTCTCCCACACTTAAACACTAGCATGTCCTCATGATAAACACACTCAAAGGAGATAAATGAAAGGAAAATGAATTATTCTATGTACTACCTAAATGCATGTAACTATCCAAAGGGTTACTATTAATATGCACTATGCAAAGAGTTGGTAAAACAAACCATGAAACTCCAATCCATCACAAGAAGGCTTTGGGGCAAATGCAAAGAGTTTATGCATTAAAACTAATATCCAAGGGATTGCATTGAACTTTTCAAAACTAGTCAACAAACAACTTGCAAGAAGATACAACATGAGATGCAAGAACATAGAATTCAGCGATCGAACCCCTCACCGGATGTGTATTCACTCAATTCGCTCAGTGTTTAGGGATTTAATCACCCAATTCTCCTTTTATCATGCTTTTCAAAGATTTGCACTTCATCTAACAATCAACTAGTATTTGATACATGAAAGACAAATATCATGAGGTCTTTCGAGGGTTGTAATGGGGCCAAGGTTTTGGTAGGATAAGTATGGTTAAGTGGACTTAAAAAATTAGTTCTTTGATTAGCTTAAGTATCCACCTAATCCTATATTACCCATATACTCATAACATCGCAACCTAGCTACCCAAATTTTCCTCCTATCTCACCTTACTCATGCACTTTCTTTTCAAAACATGAACATATGCATCCTTTATTTCAACTTTTTATTTCACTTTCTATTATGCACAATTTTTTTTTCTTTTTTTTAACTCTTGTATTTGTTAGCACAAGAGATGCGTATGACTTAAAACAAAGAACACATGAGCATTTTTCTAATTGCCAATTTTTTCACAATGAACTCCATGTCTCTATCACGAATGCTTCCCAACAATTCCTCCACACTTAGAATATACACACTAATCCACCCAAGCTAATCAAAGAGTAATTCAAGGACATCAATGGTAAACACTTAAGGGGAAGTAATGTGCTAAAATCATAACAAAAAAGAATTACAGGCTCAACAGGGGTTCACAATGGTGAGTACAAGGGTTGGCTATATAGGTCAGTGAGTTTAACATCAATGATGGCATCAATCATGCTAAATGCATCCAAACAACAAATACAGGATATAAAGAATCATGCAAATCAATTATCACAATTGAAAAAGGAGTAAAATTACACCAGAATAAACATTATGGACTGAATTCAACTATATGCTCAATAAGGATATGCACACATCTCTGTTTCATGTCATTCTCTCTTATGTTTGATACTTACTTGGGGACAAGCAAGATTTAAGTTTGGTATTGTGATGCCAAGGCATCTTAGCCTAGTTTTACTAGTCTTTTTCCCTTGTCTTTAATAGGTTTTATACACTTTCTTGAGTTACAAGTAAGCCATTTTGGTAGAAATTCATGTGTACTTGGATTCAATCAACCATGAGTAAATTGATGCATTTTCATGAGTTTTGTGCTATAATTGCTTATATGTCAAGGATGAGAAGAAGTCTCATAATTTTAGCATAGCTTTGATGCATTTGTTGATTGATGATAGGTAACCAAAAGGCTTGGAAGAAGGTTGAAGAAAGGGGATGGCAGGAATGGAAATGAAGGCAGCATTGAGAAGATCACGTTTGAGTTAACGTTTGCCTCAAACGTAAACTCAAACGTGGAATACAGCAAAGCCACCCTGAAGGAAGTTACCATTTACGTCAACGTTTGCCTCAAATGTGAGGTCAAACGTTGGCTCAATAATTCACCCAGGAGGAGCTAACGTTTGCGCCAACGTTTGCCTCAAACGTGAGGTCAAACGTTGGCTCAATAATACACCCAGGAGAAGCTAACGTTTGCGCCAATGTTTGCCTCAAACGTGAGGTCAAACATTGGCTCAATAATACACCCAGGAGGACTTAACGTTTGTGCCAACGTTTGCCTCAAACATGAGGTCAAACGTTGGCTGAAAATTACCCTGGAGAGAATCCCGTTTGAGCTCACGTTTGACCTCAAACGTGAACTCAAACATGAGTGACAGCAAAACTCCATTCTGCATAATGATAATACAAGACGTTTGAGTCAACGTTTGCCTCAAATGTTGACTCAAACGTGAATGATCCCAAAGTCCATTATGCAAACAGGTTTCTTTTCAAGACCAAGGGCAATCAACAGAGGCTATCTTCAATCCAATTCCATCAAGGCCAAGGGCCCAAATTCAAGGCTTAATAATCATTAGAAGGAAGTGTATAAATAGAAGCTAGTTTGATTTAGAAGGAACTTTTTTACTTTCACCTTTTCTTCTTTTAGAATTTTCATTCTGTAACTTTGATTTTGGATCTTGGAGAATTGGGAGGAGAATTGAGTTCTCTTCCTCTCTGAGTTTTCTTGTTTTCTTTTCTGCAAAGCTTGCTTGAGTCTTGAAAGTGAAGAATTGAGGAAATTCTGTCTCAACCTCACCTTGAGATCTCTTTGTTCCTTTTTGCACTGATTTTCATCTTTCATTTTGTCTGCAATTGTTTTCTAAATTGGATCAAGGAAGGTAGTGAGATCTAGACTTAGTTTTCTAGTCTCTTGACCCCTGAGATCTTGCATTTTCCTTTCTGTTCATCTGCTAAGGCTTCTTCAAGCCAAATTACTTTTCTATTTGAGATTTACTTCAGTTTAATTCATCCTTTAATCTTCTGTCCATTGCAATTTTATTTTCTCTTGTTTAATTTCTGCAATCCCAATTCCCAAATCCTTTTATAATTCAAGCAATTTACATTTCTTGCACTTTAAGCTTCAGTCATTTACATTTCTTGCAATCTAAGTTTCTGTAATTTACATTACTTGCACTTTAAGATTCAGCTCTTTTAATTCTTCTGCACTTTAAATTCTTGTCAATTATCCCTCTCCCTTTAAATTTTAAGCAATTTAGCTTCTGTTGGATACAAATCAGTCAAATCAACTCTTGTTCGCTTAACTAAATCAACCACTAAATTAAAATTGCTCAATCCTTCAATCCTTGTGGGATCGACCTCACTCACGTGAGTTATTATTACTTGATGCGACCTGGTACACTTGCCGGTGAGTTTTGTGTTGGATCGTTTTCCACACATCAAGTTTTTGGCACCGTTATCGGGGATTGATTAGATTGACAATGATTAAGTGAGGTGGTGATCTAGATTAAGCAATTTTTCTTTACTTTTTGACTAACACACTAACTATTTGAATTTTTGCTTAAGCTAACTAAAACTTCACTCTAGCAATGGATTGAAGTGTTACTGGTTTTCTGGTTTTGTGTGTTTCTTGTGTTTTGTTTGTATGTCAGATACAAGGAGAGTTGTTCCTACCTTTTGTGAACAAGAAGAAAGAACTCTCAGAAGGATAAGAAGAGAAGCTAGAGGGAAGGCTGTTGTTGGAGAAGAAGATTCTGAGGAGGAATATCACGAAATGGAAGGGGATCCCTCTAATTCCAATCATCCAGAAGGAGGGGTCAACAACAATCTACCACAGAGGAGAGTATTGGCCTCTTATACATTTGCAAATCCTAGACATTGTGGGAGTAGCATCCTTACCCCGAATGTCAATGCAAATAACTTTGAATTGAAGCCACAACTCATCACATTGGTCCAAAATAATTGCTC
Organism: Arachis ipaensis; assembly: GCF_059453495.1. Lineage (NCBI taxonomy): Eukaryota > Viridiplantae > Streptophyta > Magnoliopsida > Fabales > Fabaceae > Arachis > Arachis ipaensis. The sequence continues at coordinate 92,647,288 of NC_142435.1, forward strand.
TTTTGGAGGAGGGCCACTTGAAGATCCAAACCAACACTTATCCACTTTTCTGAGGATATGTGATATTGTCAAATCTAATGGTGTGCATCCTAACATCTACAAGTTGTTGCTATTCCCATTCTCCCTCAGAGACAAAGCTACTCAGTGGTTGGAGACATTTCCAAGGGAGAGCATCAATACTTGGGAAGATCTAGTGAGCAAGTTCCTTGCCAAATTTTACCCACCTCAAAGGATTATTAGATTGAAGACTGAAGTGCAAACATTCACACAATTGGATGCTGAATCTCTATATGAGGCATGGGAAAGATACAAGGCTTTGCTCAGGAAATGTCCACTAGACATGTTCACTGAATGGGACAAGCTTCAAAACTTCTATGAAGGATTCACTTTGAAGGCTCAAGAAGCACTGGATCACTCAGCTGGAGGCTCTTTACAACTCATGAAAACTGCAGAGGAGGCCCAAAATCTCATTAATATGGTGGCAAACAACCAATATTTCTTTGCTCATCAAAGGCAATGCCAACCATCACAAAGAAAAGGAGCGATGGAGTTGGAAGGAGTTGACTCAATCCTGGCTCAAAACAAAATGATACAGCAGCAGATTCAGCAATAGTTTGAGCAAATAGCCAAGAAGATTGATAGCCTTCAAGTTGCAGCAGTAAACACAAGCCAGCCATCAACCACATGGGGGCAAGGTGAAGAAGTTTGTAAAGATCAACAGCAAGAACAAGTGAATTACATGAACAATCAAGGCTCTGGACACAATGAGGTTTATGGTGACACTTATAACCCATCCTGAAAAAACCATCCCAACCTCAAATGGGGAGACAATCACACTCAGACTCAACAGCCATGGCAAAGGAATTCAACCCAAAATAGTTGGAAAAATACAAACCACAACAACCAGCAAAATAACAACCAAAATACATACAGAAAACCCCAAAACACTTACCCCAACTTTAACCACCATCCATCCAATAATCAAACCACCAACCAAAACACTTGCCATCAACCCTCAACACCTCACAACCAACCAATCTCACAAAACTCTCAGAAGATCACCAATTTGGAGCTCTTAATAGAGAAAATGATGAAGCACCAAGAGATGACAACAAAGAACCAGGAAGCTTCCATGAAGAATATAGAGAAGAAGATTGGACAACTTTCCAAGCAAATTGCAGTTGAAAGGCCATCAAGCTCATTACCAAGCGACACCATTCCTAATCCAAAAGAGGAATGCAAAGCTATACGGCTAAGGAGTGGAAAGACATTGGTGGACAACAAAGAAGCAACCAAGAAGCCTAAGGAAAGCGACAAAGAACCAACAGAAAAAGAGAAAGCTAGCAACAGGGACATGACAACAAGCAAAAATGTCCCAGAGAAGCTCAAAGAGAAGGACAACCAGCCACACAATTCAAGGGGAGAAAAGGAGGAACAAACACAAGGACAGCAGCAAGCAGAGAAGAGCTTTACACCGCCACTGCCATATCCCCAAAGATTCAACAAAGAAGCAAATGATCAACACTTTCATAAGTTCCTTGAGACTTTCAAGAAGTTGGAGATAAACATTCCCTTGGCTGAGGTATTGGAGCAGATGCCTCTATATGCAAAATTCCTGAAAGATCTCATCAATAAGAAGAGAAGTTGGCACGAGAAAGAAACTATATTGCTCACTGAAGAATGCAGGGCATTAATTCAAAAGGGCTTCCACCCAAACTTGAAGACCCTGGAAGTTTCTTTCTGCCTTGTACCATTGGAAGATTGATCATCAACAAGGCAATGTGTGATTTAAAGGCAAGTATCAACCTAATACCCTCTTCTTTGGTGAAAAAGCTTTGTATAGAGGAAGTGAAGCCAATACAAATGTCTCTGGAACTGGTGGATAAGTCAGTGATATGTCCCAAGAGTGTGATTGAAAACCTTCTAGTTAAGGTGGACAAATTTATATTCCCTGCAGACTTTGTGGTCTTAAACTCAGATGAGGATGAAGGTGATTCCATCATACTGGGGAGACCATTCTTGGCCACAGCTAGGGCCATTATAGATGTGGAGCAAGGAGAGCTGACCCTCAGAATGCATGATAAAAGCATCACTCTGAATGTATTTCCAGAAACACAGCTCATTGATGAAAAAAAGAATTGCATGGAAACTGACAAGGAAGACTTGCAATGGAAGGAAGGAATCAACAAGATAACCAGTAATCACCTTCCAAAGCAAGAAACAGACAACACAGCAAAAAGAAAAGAGAATGAGACGACGCAGAGTGATGAAGGAACTCAAGAAGAAATTGAAGTGTTGACCACTAAGAAGGAGAATCCCAAAACAAAGTCCACTGTCAAAGAAGAAGGATCAACAAAAAGAATAAAGAAAAGCAAGAAAAGGACTCAAAAGGGGTGGAAGAACAAGAAGATTCCAATTGAGGGGTTCTCCAAGGGTGATGAAGTACAGTTGATCTATCAACAGTTAGGAACAAGCCAACAAGCCAATGACTACTACACAGTTTGCAAAATACTCTCACTTGAGCATGCTGAAATTGAACATCAAGGAACAAAAAGGAAGCTCACAATGAGGGGGGACAAGCTGAGACACTACAGTCGTCAACCACCCTAAAAGGGGCCAATGTCAAGCTAGTGACAATAAACGAGCGCTCCATGGGAGGCAACCCATGATTTAGTTTTCTTGTCTTTAATGATTCAATATGAATAATAATTGTTGCACTAACTTAAATTCAATTCTTTCTAGACAAAATTGGCAACTGTTCATGGCATTGGAGGGCATATGATCGAGTTCTAAGTTTGGTGTGCCCACAAGCACACAATGACATATGTTCCTTGGGATGTGTAATCAATCATTCAGCCTGGTGTGCTACATATTGCAAGAACAAGCCATGAAAGGCAAGAATCTTTTGAGTTTTGAATCTCATGAAAGTATAATAATATATATATTTAAAGAAAAAAGAAGAAAAAAAAAGTACCTCTTATGAAGATTTAACCAAAAGTGACATTGAAATTTTAAAAGGCAATAGTTGGAGGAAGCATCATTATGGACTATACAACCAAACATTAAGTTTGGTGTCCTCCAAAAATATACAAAATGAAGTCACGGTTAAATAAGCATAGGGAATGATAGTCAATCTATAGTTCTAGATATGAAAGGTTCTCTTGTTACGGTTTGATAATGCTTGTCTTGTTGTGATTGTTAGGTAGTCAGAGAACTATCCAATGGAGGATGCAAACCCAACATGGTTGAATCCAGGCCTACTTGTAACCTTCGAGAGGATGATGATTGTCATAGAGGCACAATAGAGTCGAAGGCCACAAAAAAGGGAGAAGAAGATGAGAACCACAAGAAGAACCACAAGGAGAACAGGAGGAACAGCAACAATTCCAACCACAGAACAATATGGACATGGTTCAGATGCAAGAGGCAATTGAGAGGTTGTCACAATAATACATGGGGATTCAAGAGAAGCAGGAAGAATTCCATTCACAGTACACGAGGTCTCAACAAAGACAAGAGGAGCTTCAGTTGAGGATGATAAGTCAACAAAGGGATTATGAGTCAAGATCCTTAGTGATGCAACATGAACAAGCTTTCCAATTTCATGAATCATTTAACCAATTGACCCAACTACAAGCTGAGAATATGAGAGCTTTCAAGGAATTCACAACCCTTCAGGATGCAAGGTATGGAGTTCAAGCTGACTATAACATAAATGGCCAAATAAAGTTGAGCTACATTGCGGATCATCTACACAATATGGAACCAGCATTTCCAACTTATGATGAATACTTCAAGGGGAGGAGTGAAAGAGAAGTAGACAAAGCATTACTCCTTGAAGACAGAGTAAAAGAGACAATGAAGAAAGCTGGATTCTGGCAAAAGCTAACAGGCAAAAGAAAGGGAGAAACCAGTAAACAAGCAAGTGAGAAGAAAAAGAAAGACAAATGAAAGGTGGAATTGCCCTTTGCTTATCACATTCAATAAAGAAAGAGCATGCTTGTTTAGTTGATAGTCATTTTACTTTAATAGTTTTTGCATCATGTCTGTTTAACTTTGCAATAAGTAGGCTAGCCTAAGTGTGTTCTTGTGTTTATTCACTTTCACTTGACTAAATGCATGCTTTGTCCCTTGTGCCTTTTTAATTCAATAAAAGAGAAATATTTGAATTAGGAAGTAAATATCCAATGTTGCATAAGTTAGAATGAAAGTTAGTGGTGGTATTTGTTGATTTAATGCATGGCTCATAAAATAAATGCTGCATAATGATATGTTCTTTGAAGAAATGAACTAGTTTGCTGTTGTAAAGGCTTGTATCATTAAAAATCCCTTGAAAGTGAAATAAAACAGAAAGAAAAAGAAAGAGAAAAAGCCAAAAGTAGCAAAGAAAATAAATGATAAGGCTAGGCACCAATAGCTTGGACCCTAGGATACATGCCTGTGGTGTTTTTGTACTAGGATATGCTTGGACAAGTAAGTTCTGAGGAGTATTTCAAAACTTGGCCACTTAGATCAACTGATTTGGGATTGCCAACTGAAAGTCCACAATAAAGAGCAACCTAGCCACAAAACATTTAGTTATCCAAAGAGATGCTGGGCATCAATGATCCTAGGAAGAAAAGGGTGAGCCATGTGTCTGTGGTGAAGGAATGTTGAGCAAAATTAAGCCAAAGGCTGCTGCAACATTTGCCACCAAGCCTTCAAAGAATAATAAGCTCTCTGAGCAAAATAAAGAAGGAAAAGTTATCAAGGGAACAAGCAAAAGTAAAGCCTTATAGCAGCAAACTTAGTAAACCTTTAAGCAAATATCTCTTATGTAACAGCAAACAATAAATGAACCGCCATTGTCTGCATAAAAATTCCATGGACTAAATTCAACTATATGCTCAATAAGGATATGCACACTTCTCTGTTTCATGTCATTCTCTCTTATGTTTGATGCTTGCTTGGGGACAAGCAAGATTTAAGTTTGGTGTTGTGATGTCAAGGCATCTTAGCCTAGTTTTACTAGTCTTTTTCCATTGTTTTTAATAGGTTTTATACACTTTCTTGAGTTACAAGTAAGCCATTTTGGTAGAAATTCATGTGTACTTGGATTCAATCAACCATGAGTAAATTGATGCATTTTCATGAGTTTTGTGCTATAATTTCTTATATGTCAAGGATGAGAAGAAGTCTCATGATTTTAGCATAGCTTTGATGCATTTGTTGATTGATGATAAGTGACCAAAAGGCTTGGAAGAAGGTTGAAGAAAGGGGATGGCAGGAATGGAAATGAAGGCAGCATTGAGAAGATCACGTTTGAGTTAACGTTTGCCTCAAACGTAAACTCAAATGTGGAATATAGCAAAGCCACCCTGAAGGAAGTTAATGTTTGCGCCAACGTTTGCCTCAAACGTGAGGTCAAACGTTGGCTCAATAATTCACCCAGGATGAGCTAACGTTTGCGCCAACGTTTGCCTCAAACGTGAAGTCAACGTTGGCTCAATAATACACCCAGGAGAAGCTAACGTTTGCGCCAACGTTTGCCTCAAATGTGAGGTCAAACGTTGGCTCAATAATACACCCAGGAGGACTTAACGTTTGCGTCAATGTTTGCCTCAAACGTGAGGTCAAACGTTGGCTGAAAATTACCCTGGAGAGAATCACATTTGAGCTCACATTTGACCTCAAATGTGAACTCAAACGTGAGTGACAGCAAAACTCCATTCTGCATAATGCTAATACAAGACGTTTGAGTCAACGTTTGCCTCAAACGTTGACTCAAACGTGAATGATCCCAAAGTCCAAAATGCAAACAGGTTTCTTCTCAAGACCAAGGGCAATCAACAGAGGCTATCTTCAATCCAATTCCATCAAGGCCAAGGGCCCAAATTCAAGGCTTAATGATCATTAGAAGGAAATGTATAAATAGAAGCTAGTTTGATTTAGAAGGAACTTTTTTACTTTCACCTTTTCTTCTTTTAGAATTTTCATTCTGTAACTTTGATTTTGGATCTTGGAGAATTGGGAGGAGAATTGAGTTCTATTCCTCTCTGGGTTTTCTTGTTTTCTTTTCTGCAAAGCTTGCTTGAGTCTTGAAAGTGAAGAGTTGAGGAAATTCTGTCTCAACCTCACCTTGAGATCTCTTTGTTCCTTTTTGCATAATTCAAGTTTCTTTACTAATTTTCATCTTTCATTTTGTCTGCAATTGTTTTCTGAATTGGATCAAGGAAGGTAGTGAGATCTAGACTTAGTTTTCTAGTCTCTTGATCCCTGAGATCTTGCATTTTCCTTTCTGTTCATCTGCTGAGGCTTCTTCAAGCCAAATTACTTTTCTATTTGAGATTTGCTTTAGTTTAATTCATCCTTTACTCTTCTGTCCATCGCAATTTTACTTTCTCTTGTTTAATTTTTGCAATCCCAATTCCCAATTCCTTTTATAATTCAAGTAATTTACATTTCTTGCACTTTAAGCTTCAGTCATTTACATTTCTTGCAATCTAAGTTTCTGCAATTTACATTACTTGCACTTTAAGATTCAGCTCTTTTAATTCTTCTGCACTTTAAATTCTTGTCAATTATCCCTCTCCCTTTAAATTTCAAATAATTTAGCTTCTGTTGGATACAAATCACTCAAATCAACTCTTGTTCGCTTGACTAAATCAACCACTAAACTAAAATTGCTTAATCCTTCAATCACTGTGGGATCGACCTCACTCACGTGAGTTATTATTACTTGATGCGACCCGGTACACTTGCCGGTGAGTTTTGTGTTGGATCGTTTTCCACACATCAGTTCTCGCTCGAGAAATCCCCACTGAAACGAGGCAATCCTTTGGTGAATAGTCGCCTTGTATTGGCTTGGAACCTTCAATAGCCGCTCCCAATGGATTGTGCGCTTCTCAATAGCCTCGTATTGAGAGTCGGCTCTTTGGTTAACCAAGGTATTTGGTTTATCACCTTGGCGATCCCACCAAACATCAGGAAAGCAAGTGGTAGTTTGCACAACCGGTGAGGTAACCGGTGCCTTACCCTTCTTTCTCATCCTGAAAATAAAAATAAAAGTATTTCGAGATCAAGGGCAACAACGATATAAAAATCATTGAGAAAGCACTAACAAGGTTAAAAGAAGCTCTTAAAATAGTGTGGTTTACAAAAACACGGTGTGTATATTCCAATGATGCACGCGGTTGGAACACACACACCGGCCGGATATCACGGCAATCACATTGTTTATCAGTCAAGGCTCACCGCTTCTCAAACAAGTGCTTAAGTTGCAATGCTAAAGCATGGACATAAAAGCAACTTCAAGATCGCACTAATTGATTTATTAACATGTTTTGAATGTAATGGTCATTGAGGTTGTTGGCAAGAAATTTCATTAGCAAAAGAGTGTACAACAACAACCATTCACTCAAAGTGAAGCGTCAATTGCTCATCCTTAAGAAGTAGTAATCACATGTGCAATGTTCTAAGTTAGGCCAAAAGATGTTTGATCAAGACATCATCTAAAGTGGAACAATTGTAAAGTGATTACCGAATCAAAAATTTCGAGATGAACAATGACAATTGATCTCATACAACACAATGCATTTGTAATTAAAATTTCACATCAACAAACAAGGAAATGCATTAGTGACTTCGCTTAATTACCATCAAGAGTCATAATTAAAGTTGCACAATTCATACACTATGCCTAACAAGAGATAACTGGAACACATATGATGGCCAAGTTATATGAATCAAACAAAATGTTCATTGAGGCATTTCATTAAACATGTGATATGCAATGTGCAAACTTATCAAAATTGATGCTCAAATTCAACCATAATCAACCCATAATTAAATATCAATACTTGCAATACAAAGAGATAAAGAAAAGGAATAAAATTAATCTAAACAACATGAAAAGAAAATCAAAGCAATTGCAAAAATCAACAATAAAAAGGAAAAGGGGAAAACATGAACCTGAAAATTGAAGATGCAAACAAGCAAGAATGGGGAAGGGAACAATGGCACTCTTTATAGCCACTGCAAAATTGAGGCGGTTGGGATCGCCGGAAAAATGCCGGAGAAAAAAAACTCACCGGTAGTAAAGAAAAGAAAAGAGAAAGGAAAGAAAGAAAGAAAAGAAAATGGAAGAGAAAAGAAAAGTAAGAGAGAAGCTATGAGAGAGAGACATGGTGGCGGCTTGACGGCAGTGTTGCCCTGATAATGCCCAAAACGAGTCGTGTGCAGGCGCACAGAGGCCTGTGCGGACGTACAGAAAGTAAAAATTTGAAGGGGTGCAAACGCACACAGCATGCGATCGCTGCGACCAGAGGAGGTGTATGAGTGTGTGCGGACGCACAGCGGGGAGCGCGCGCACAGGGGTCGCAAGATAAGGGATGTGTGTGTACGCATAAGCTAGTGCGTACGCACAACAGACGAAAAGCTTGGAGGGATGCAGGCGCACAGAGCGTGCGGTTGCTCCCACAAGAGGGGTTGCAATAGCCCGTGCGGGCGCACAAGGGCGTGCGCTCGCATAGAAAGCTTCCCTTTTTTTTGTGAAAGCTTGAGCTGAAGAGTCATGTGTGCGTGCGCACACAGGTCTGTCCATATGCACAGGGACAAAGATGGGGGAGGTTGTTCACACCACACCTTGTGACGACGCTCCCACCAGAGGGGCTGTCAATTGGCGTGCGGACGCAGACGTCTGTGCGGCCGCACGAGAAGTGCGATAAAGGGATTGCATGCGCACGCACAAATCAGTGCGCATACAAAAGGTGTCAAAAACAAGGCAGCGCCCACGCACAGGCAGTGCTGGCGCTGCCACCAGAGGGTGCTGCAAAGGGTGTGCGGGCACACAGAGGCGTGCGCTCACACAGGTGGCAAAAGTTGCAGTTGCGTGCGCACGCACAGGTGCCCTGTTTCATAAAAATTTTTCTTATTCAAAACTAAGGTTCCCTCCTATACCAAAGCAACATACCAACCCCAAATCATTCAAACAAGTATAAATTCATGATCCACAAGCAATTCAACTTGTTCAATCCAAAAATACCAAATCAAAACTAAGCCAATCATGATATCACAAGAAAGCAACTAATTCAAAGGGCTATATACAAAAGATAAAGTTGGAACAATGTTACCATGGTGGAGTGTCTCCTACCAAGCACTTTGGTTTAGAGTCCTAAGTTGGACTGTGCATGGCTTCATTGGTCACTTGAAACTTCTCCAAGGAGGAATATCTCCAACTCCTTGGTATTCTTGGGTTGAGTGCCATCTCTTGAATCAAACTTCTTGGCAACCTTCTCTTCTTGTTGTTCCTTGCCAACCTCAATCACTTCATCTTCAACTATATTGCACCCAAAGATAGAATAAGCTTCGAGGATGGGTTTCCTTAACTCTTCCAATGTGAATCTTGCTACCTTGCCATCGGCCTCAAAAGAATAGATTCCGGAATGTGCATCAAGCTTGAATCGGGATGTCTTTAGGAATGGCCTTCCAAGTAGAATGGATGATGGCTTGTCCGAGTCTATGGGAGGAGTCTCCAAAATGTGGAAATCCACCGGAATGAGTAAACCTTGGATGTCAACCAAAACATTTTCTGCAATCCCCACAACTGATACAATGCTCTTATCGGCCAACACGAATCTCGCTCCGGACCTCTTTAAGGGTGACAAGTACAATCTCTCATAAATGGGGAGTGGCATAATGCTTACGCATGCTCCCAAATCGCACATACAGTCTGTGAACTTTACCCCACCAGTCAAGCAAGTAACCAAACATGGTCCAGGATCGTTGCATTTTTCAGGAATTAAAGAAGAGATAGAATCATCTACTGGCCTTTTGTTGAGTTCACTAATTTTCTCCTTGTAGGTACAAACATCTTTGAGGAATTTGGCATATTTGGGCACTTGTTGAATGGCCTAAAACAGAGGGACAGTGACTTCAACATTCTTAAAAATTTTCACCCTGTTGGGGTCAAGTTGTTCTTGCTTCTTCGCTTTCTTCGCCAAGGTTGGGAATGGAATGGGCATAGGCTCTTCAATCGGATTCTTCCTCTTCGGCTCCTTGGACTTGAGTGGTTCCTCCTCATCCTTCTCAACATCTTCCTCATCATCCTTCATCACTCCCATATCCTCTCCCACCTCTTTCTTGTGGGTTTCCTCACTCAAGCTTGTAGGCACAACACCAATTTCATCTAACTTGGTGTCGCTCCTAAGGGTAAGAGCATTGATGCTTCCCTTAGGATTCGGTTGGGTTGTGAGGGAAAACCACTAGAAGTTGAGACTTATTGGGCATTTTGTGTAGTAGGAGGGGAAAGAGTCAGACGGGTGAGTACTTCGGCAATTGTAACCATATACGCTTCTTGTTTCTTGTGAAATTCCTGTTGCTCTTGCATAAAGGTTTGGAGTGTGTCATTCATGTAGGTTTGATTAGGAGGAGGGCCTTGATTACCTTGAGAAGGGTTAGGTCTACTATGGGGATGTTAATACCTCCCTTGAGGTTGAGATTGTGAAGGTTGTTGGTAGGATTGTTGGTATTGTGTTTGACCTTGAGGAGCTTGGTGGTAGTAGGCTTGTTGGCTTGGGTAAGGTTGATCTTGTGGGGCTTGGTTCCACCTTTGATTAGAATTATCCCTCCACCCTTGATTTTGATTTCCTTCATGTTGATTGTAGTTGGGTCTTTGTGGGTATGAATTGGCTACCGCTAATGTAGTGTTCTCTTGGAGTTGAGGGCACTCATCAGTGTAATGATTGTTACAAGCACAAAAATCACATGATCTTGGTGGTCCTTCAATTCTTGGAGGTTGAGGTGGAGGAGCTATCAAGGCTTGGGGAATTGGTTGCCTTTGGGTAATTTTTCTCAACAAAATTGTCATCTCACCGAGGGTCTTTGTTAAAACGGCATCTCCGGAAAGAGAAACTTCACTTAAAGCTTTTGGTTGTGGATTCCTTACTCTTGAGTGTTGAGTGGAGTCCGCCAAATCCGCTATAATCTCCCAAGCTTCCTGGTGGTCTGGTTTTTGGTAAGGGATCCGCCACTACAGGCATCTAGGAGAAGCTTATCTTGGGGGTTCATCCCTTGACAAAAATAGCTAATAAGAACCAACTCATCAATACGGTGGTGGGGGCAAGCTTCCAACAACTTCTTAAATCTCTCCCAGTACTCATAAAGAGTCTCCCCATCTCGTTGCATAATGCAAGAGATTTCCTTTCGCAGTTTATCAGTCTTTTGTGGTGGGTAGAACTTTCCTATAAATTCCTTACGCAACAAGTCCCAATTGGAAATCACATCTCCCGGTTGATTATAAAACCATTCCTTTGCTTTTCCCTCCAAAGAGAAAGGGAAAGCAAACACCAAAACTGCTACTTCATCTGCACCATGCCTTCTCGCAGTGGAGCATGCAACTTGAAAATCCTTAAGATGCTTAAGGGGATCCTCTCTGGGTAGTCCATTGTACTTAGGGAGAAAGTTAATTGTGCCGGTCTTAAGCTCAAAATTTGGATCCAAAGCCGGATACCGGATTTGTATTGGTTGCAAGTTAATATCAGGAGCTCCGGCTTCCCTTAAGGTGATTTTACGAAGAGGATCTGCCATGGTGTCGTCACCTGAGTCACTCACAGAGATTTCAACACTTCCCATAGATGAATATAAGGTTTCCTCATTGATTGATGAATGATGGTCACGGATTGATGGTGATAGTGAATTGGAGTGCTCTTCAAGAAAGCCCGATTCACTATTCACGAACGCTAGCCGGTGCCGAGCTTGCCTAATATGAGTTAAAGTTCTTTCTATTTCCAGATCAAAAGGGGCCAAGCTCGGGTCTGGAAGGGACCGTGTCATTCAACTGTGGAAGCAATAGAAGCATGCAATTATGAAAAGCAAAACAAGAATAGACAAATAAACATAAACTAACCTAACAATTAACAACTACCAAGACTAGCTAGATGGGAACAATATCTACAAATTAATACCAAGTAGCAAACAAGAACCAAATATTCACACTATTTACATATTCACAGCAACCTAAATTTTAGCACTCATTGCACTTGAAGTGAGTCCCCAGCAACGGCGCAAAATTTGATGCCGGCCGGATTCACCGTCAATCTAGGTTTTCACAAATTAGAATCTTATCATTGAAGGTATAGACTAGACCAACGATCAATCCACCACATCAAATGTTTAATCTAAAAATATATCATAATTCAAAACCAATTCAATTCCGGGAGTTTCAATTCCCGAGTCATCTCCCAAGGACACTTGAGACCAATGAGTGTGCAATCTTAGTTGTGAGGATCATGGGGTTTGTAATAAAAAGATAAACATATAAAGCCATGAAAGAACATTCAAAATTATAATAAATGAACTAATAAAGGAATTAAGAAAGTGTAAGTGACTATGCAACATAGACAAGTAAAGTATAAAAGGAACTAATGTAAATGTGTATAAAAGAATTGAAGCATAAAAGGCATCTTGGCTTGGAGTGAGCTAAGGGTCCTTTCCTTGTTGGAACCACAACCATGCCAACTAGAATGGATCAATCTCATTTGATCAATTCTCACATCGGAAAGTAAGTTAAATGAGCATAAGTGTTCTTAACCCACAAATCCTAAATTGCTTGCTAATTAACTTAACAATAACATAGCGTTAATGGGAACAAGAACAATTAACAATCCAAAATTGACACTAAATGTCGGACATTCCAACTCTAGAAACCCAATTGCTCACTTTCCCCAAGCCAAGAGATAGAAAACTAGACCAAAATCATGCTTGACATTTTGTCAAACACTTGGTAGGCAAAAAGCTTAAACATGGGAAAAATGAGAAAAAGTTTGAAACCAAAAACAACAAATGATCTCAATCAACAATAAAGACTCAAGAAAGCATGTAACACACATCAAACATCAATTTCATCAACAAGAAATAGAAATTGCAAAGGAGAAGTGAAATTGAACTATAACTTGAATTATAAGAAAGTGTAAGAAAAATGTAACTATAAAGAGTAATAGCAAGAGATACTTACAATGGGAATTAGAAAAATTCAAGATCAAAATTGAAATGGCACTTGAATGTAAAAACTCTAGTATAAACCCTAGTAGAGAAGATGATGAAAAACTTAAAGAAAAACTACACTAAAAACTATCTACCACTACTCCTAAGCTATTCTAATGTTATGCTATACTATGGTCTTTATTCTCCCTTCCTTATGAGCTAAATGGCTTTAGAAATGGGCCTCAAATCCATCAAAATTGCGAGTCACGTGCTATTTTAATGAAGGCATGTGCGTCCACCTGTGCTGATGCACAGACGTGTGCGCCCACACACTCTGCGAAAAATCTTGACCCGTGCGTACGCACAGGAGGTGGTGCGCACGCACACTAGGCGATGCTTGATTGGACGCGTGACATGGCTCACGCGCACGCATGGCTCTGATTCAATGGTTGTGCATACGCACGCAGGTCTGTGCGCACACACACTAGGCTGAGCTCTTCTCCTTTGATTCTTCATGCTTCCTCCATTTTGAATGCTCTTCTTTCATTTTCTTCAAGTCATTCCTGCCTTGTACCTCTGAAATCACTAACAAATAACATCAACGCATCGAATGGAAGGTAAATGGAATAAAATTAATCAAATTAGGCATAAAAGAGCATGTTTTCATAATCAAGAACAATTTAGGAGGAAAGTTCAAATGCATGCTATTTAGTGGAATAAGTGCAAGTTTATATGATGGAATCCATTCAATTTCAACCAAAAATCAACATCAAATATGGATTAATCAGTTAACCTTGGTGGCGTTAGCACACTAACGTAGGGAACAATGTTATCACTGCCGTTGGTGTGCTAACATTGCCCATTAACGCTCCCTTCCTTCTTGCCCAACGTTGGCACTGGCGTTAGTGGGCTAACTTTGCCACTAATGCCAGCTTCTTCTTTTCCCTTGGCGACGTTAACGTTGGTATTAGTGGGCTAACTTCGCCACTAACGCCAGCTTCTTCTTACTTGGCGATGTTGGCACTAGCACTAGTGGGCTAACTTTGCCACCAATGCTAGCTTCTTCTTCTTCCTTGGCCACGTTAACGCTGGCGTTAGTGGGCTAACTTTGCCACTAATGCAAACTTCTTCTTTGTAGGGAACGTTAGCACTGGCCTTAGTGGGCTAACTTTGCCACTAAATCCAGCACCTTCTTGCCTTCCTCTGCTTCTTCTTTGCCTGTCATCAATCAAACAAGTGCATCAAAGCTTTACCATAATCCCAAGATATTGCATCATTCAATGCATCAAGTAGTTCTTGCATAAATATCATGAAAATTATTATAATTTACTAATGTTTGATGAATCAAGACATGCATAAGTAACTCATCCAAATGCTTGCTTATTAATGAAGATAATGCATGAAACTAGCCAAAAAAAATGCTAAAAATGGCATGTAAAACTAGCCAGGATGCCCTGGCATCATGTTGTTGTTGGTGGTTTCCTTCGCCACAGCTGGCGTCGCCGAAAATCGCTACGGGAGCCGCTGTTACTCTATTCTTGGGTTCTTCTCTAAGTACCATGAGTTTTCTTGTTCCAAAACCCTTACCATTGTTATTCCATTATATATTGCTGAGGTTTGTGAGACGTTAATACTGTAGGATCGAGTTCCGGTTCTTGCATGCTGAGTTCTATGGCTGTTGCATGCAACATCAAGTTGCTACGTTGTCACCGGAGCTGCGGATGCTCTATTCTCTCGTTTATTCATAATTATGGTAAGCCATTCCTTGTTTCGAATCTCTCTAGTCATTGTTCTGTTATTTATTATTGAGTTTTACGCAACATTAATATCTCAGGATTGACTTACTGTTGTCGCATGGTGCTTTTGTAGCTGTCGGAGTTGCTGCTGGGTCAGTTCGGAGGCAGTTGCTTCATTCTTTTATTGCAGTAAGTTAACCCAGTTCCGAAAACATCACTTTTACCATTCTGGTTATTTGTTGCTGTGGATTTTGAGATCCTGATGTCTCAGGGTCAAATTGCTGTAACCGTAAATGGTGAATATTGTTGCTGCTGCCGTGGATTGATAGGAAAGGGTTTATTGCTTTTAAATTGCTACAAGTTTGATCAGACGAGGTAGGGAATAATTAAAAATGCTTTAGACTTTGAATATCTGACAAGGTTAGTGGATTAGTGCAAATGAATGAATGCCTGTGATATAAATGATTTTTTGCTGTGGTTTAATGTATGACTATTCGTGTTATTGATTGGTTGATTTTCAAAATTTTGGTGAGATTGATTAGATAAGTTGTGTTTGTTTATTTATTTATTCTTTTTGAAAATGAAAAAAAATAATTTCATTTAACGATCGAAGAATTATTTTGATACTTTGGAATCAATTCTTTAATTCTTCGGCAATATTTTAGTTCGAATTGATTTATTGTTGAATGGCCAATGATGACTTGGAATGTGTTTAAATATTGATGTTGGCGATGGAAGTCAGTTAAGATTGAATTGAGGGAACCCGTGAAGGGTGGTAAACTCTAATTTTTAAGGGAAGTTCTGCCGAAATTTTTGTAAGAATTTGAAGAGTTTTGAGACTTTTAGTTATGGTTTTGAAAATGGGTTGGACGTTTTGGTTAAAAAAAATGAGTTTGGTTTGATTAATTTTATCAAAAGATATATCTCTTGAGTACTTTTAAAGATTTTAGAGTAATTAAAATGGATTTGAGGACAAAGGCTTTTGGGGTTTTCAATTAGGATTTTCAATTTCTAACTGGTATGACTTTGAACCTTGTTGAAAAAGTTTTTAAAGCTTGGAATGGTTTTAAAACTAGTTCAAAACTTTTGGTTTAAATGATTTGGTTTAAATGAAAAGAAATGAGTTCTATAATTTTGTGAAATTGGTTTATAATTTAACTTAGCTAATTTTGAATAACAACAAAAAGAGATATAATTGTTTTAGTTAAAGATTCAAAACGGTAAATCATCTTATCAATTAATGGGTTCGAGTCTAGGAAGTGTGAAATAATGTAATGTTAATAGAGTTAAGCAACAAAGTGGAAGGAAAAAGAGATACTTGGGAGAATATGTAGTTAAGCTTTGAATTATAAGAATTATGAGATAACGGTTGAGGACCTTGGAAGTATTAAATTAAAATTGAGGATTATGGAAGTTGGGCTTCTCGGTCTATAAAGTGACTAATTATAGAAATGATTTAAATGAGATTGAATGGAATATGCCGTGTTTGAGTTAGATTGATGTTGGTTACGAATGATTATGTTCTATTTGAGTTAGTATGCAACCTTGACCTCGAGTCTAGGGTGTTTTATTAGAAATCTCATACCCGCAAGCCATATGTAATGGCCTAAGCCTAACCTGTTGAGCATTGGAGTATGCAGAGTAGGAAGCAGAGTGGAGTGTATAATCATGATGAGAATTCTACCTAGTATGAAGATCACTGGTGAGAAATGAGATTAATTTGAAGCTTATGAGGAGAACTTGATTAAGTTATGTGCGAGAGATTATGATTGAGGATAATGATTATGATTATGTTAATGAATGTTGATGAAAGCTTGTAAGTAATGAACTCTAAATACTAAATTGATATATGCCATGGATGATGAGATTGATGATGATTGAGTATGGTCTGATTGGCTGAGTTGGCAAGGTCTAGGTAATATCCCGCTTGTATATTGATTGAATTTCTGTTTATGGCGAGGTTTGGGTATTATCCCGCTTGCGTGATGAATTGAATATAAGGATTGAGACTCTCCAGATAGATGCAGTGGTTTGCCTCACTTGCTCCGGGTTGAGACTTGAGACTTGGGTTGACCTTCCGTCACAAGATGTGGCCGCACACTTATACCTTTCCGAATAGTTCCTCCTTGAGATGTGAATTCCTCTCGGGGATACACACACTGAGGGACTGTCCATGGATAGCTACCGGACATGTCGGGTTTTGATGTATAACCGACAGATGAGCTCATTGGTCATAGGGCAGACATGCATCATTTGCATTTTTGTATATTGTTTTGGTGTGCATCATGTATTTGGTTTGCCTTCTTGATTAAATATATATATATGCTACTTGATCTAAATGCTTTATCTGTTCTCTCTATTTGTGTATTCCCTATACTGTTTTGTTTGTGCTTGCATAACTGAGAGATCTCTCATGCTGGCGATGGTGACGCTGAGGGTTGTTCATGAGATGAATGTGATGATTGAAGGTTTGTGGAATGCTTAGCTTAATTACCCTACTTTTGAACTGGCACTGCCCTGATATTCCAGTTTATGTATTGGATGGATAGAAATGAGCGATGTAAGTTTGTTGAGTAGAAGCCATTAGGCACGTCTTTGGTCCTTTTCCTTTTTAAACGATTTACCTTACGGTTTTGTAAACTAAAGGAGATTCACTATGACCTTTTTAAAGTAAGATTTTTCACATAGTTTTTTTCCAAAGGGTTATTTTAAAGATAAACTAATTTTATAATGGGATTCTTTCTATTTGCGAGTATCTCTTTGCTTTGATGGTATTCCCTTCCCTACTGAGAACTTGTGGTTTGTTCTCACACTTTTTTTATATCCATCATTTCAGTGACAGGTTCAGAAGACTTTGGCGCGAAACTGTGACCGAACTACAACGCTTTATATATTTGTACTTTTTATATTTGGTTTAATTGGATTCTTAGATTTTTTTCCCTCGTTATTGTCGTGTTGAGTGTTAGAAGAGCAGGACTTATATTTGGGAATTGTCGGATAATTTTTATGTATTTAATACTATGTGAATATACTTATGTGATTAAGTGGTTCAAAGTAAAGGCATTTCGTTTTTATAATTTGGTTGTATTCGCAAAGGCTCTATATATATATATATTACTAGAGTAAAGGAGTAGAGGTACGTAACATCTGAACTTTTAGTGCGATCATAAATTGCTAACAATAATTTTCCAATAAACAGTTCCAACAATTGTCATGGAAAAAATACAAGAAATTGCATTCAAACAATCAGAGGACACACAAGTTCTAAATATTCCAAAGTTGGGTTTGAGCAAGAACCAGAGCACCTGTAAAAAGGAGGCCTGACGTTAGAATTTTTGCTAGTAAAGAATTTTATAAAAACAGTCGCATTGTAGGTATTGTAACAACCCCGATTTTCAAGTACATGAGATCTTTTCTGAAAGTACGGATTTCTCCGAAAGATCATTAAGGGGAGAACCTATGCTATATCAACAAGTATCTCAATCCTCATTGTCATTATGTCATCCTTAAGCTAGAACTTTTTCGGAGGCAAGCTCGATAACGCGGTCACGAAGAACCTAGTTTTTGAACCCTATCGGTTGGCAGTTTTGATTCTAACTTTCGTAAATAGTCTCTATTTGACGAACCGGACTCGATTCATGAGAGGAGAGAGATAATAGTACAATATTATCATTATATTAGTATTATAAAATGCTTGAATGATATTATAAGGTTACCTGGTCTGTTTTAGTTAAAAACAGGAAATCGGTTTAACCGGGTTCACAGTTTACTGGTGCAGCTTAGCACCGGCACTCTCTGATGACTTTAGCAATGCTAAGGCCTCATTATACATGTTTTATTCTTATAATAAATATGTTACTAGTGTCATTTATGCTAGTAGCTCAGAAAATAATTTTTAGAGATGTTTTTACAAGTGTTCCGATATACCTAGTTTTAGTAGTTGTACACCAGAGATATTTTAATATTATTTTAATCAACCTCCAAGCCAACGAATCACAACTCACCTTACACCCCCAAGACCTCCAAGGCTGTCTCATTTCATCATTTTGGCCAAAAATAACAAGAGAGAAAAGAGAGAAACTTTCATGAACACTTAATCTTCAAAGCTTGATTTCTTCTGAACTAAAACTCAAATCAAAACTCCGATTTCACCAAAATGATCCTCTCTTCTTCCTCTACATAACCATGTGACTTATCAAGGCTGGAAATAAGGTGAGATGGCTGTCTCCCTCCCTCTTCAATTCGATTTTCAAGGAAAACCATCCAAAACATGTGTTTTCTTGATGTTCTTCCTTAGGAATCATGCTTAACTTGACTTGAGGGCCAAGAAACATGAATTTACAGAAAGTCTAAGGTGAGATATCTCTTCCTAACATACTGAGTGAGATTTGGTCAGTTGAGAGTTTTTGGATTGAAAGTTGTTCTTTATGTGATTTAGGAGGAAAAAGTGCTTAAGGACCACCTGAAAGTTTAACCGAATTAGGAGCAGCAAAACCAGGTAGGGTGTCACGAAATTAATCTTGATTATTTGTGTTTGAGTTGTGTGAATGTTGTATAAATTGGCTGTGCTAAAAATCGGTTGCTTATATGATTGATTCTTGGTGAAATTTTGGTGAAATTTTGATGAAATTCAAGCTTTAAAGTTCATGTTCTTGGGGCAGCTGGAAAGACGAAACTCTAAGCTTAAATTGAGGTTCAATTTGTGTTGAAATCATGTAGAAAAGATGGGGTTTTAGTGGCTGCTAATTTATTATGAATTATAGTAAAAATCGGTTGCTGAAAAGACTGAAAAACGGGTAAAAACAGAGAAAGAATCTGAAGAATTTATAAAGAACATGAAGAACACTTTGAGTGTGGTGAAGAACAATGAAGAACACCTTTTTGATTCATAAAAGGGCAAGGAAGTAATTAATTTGGTGTTTGAGGGGTTATATGGTAATTTCTGGAAGTTAGGGTGGTAAAAGTAGAAATATTAAAAGTTACGGGTGGTAAAAAGTGAATTTTAAAGGTTAAAAGTAAAAGGTAAGTTAATTTTCGAAAATTTAGTATTAAAATAATAAATAATAATAAAATAATGCAAAAAAGGCAGTTTTCTGTAAAAGCTTTAGAAAGACAACTTTAAGTGCAGAATCTCATAATTACCTTCATAAAACACTTAGGGAGTGGTAATAACATGATAGTGAGGCAAAGATAAAGAAAAGATAAAAAGTTAAAGAAAAGATAAAAACCAAAGAAAATTCTGTAAAGTTTTAATGACAGAAAATAGACAGAGACTAGTGAACAAACTAGGGCAACATAGTAAGTCCTTGAGTTACGACTAGGGTTAGGTATTATATGAAAAGTTAAACTGTTTCAGTATAGACTTAATGAACCTATACTTGGGACAGGCTAACTATTCATACCGAAATTTACATAAGCTTTAAATACATACGTTAAGCAGAGAAATAAGAGCAGAGTAAAGAAAACACAGAGAACAGAGTAACCAGAGAAAAGTAAAGAGATACAGAGAAAAGAGTAATCAAAGCAGAGTAAAAAGACAAAGTGAAAAGAGTAATATGATAAAGAGAAATAGTTTGAGCCAAGATATTGTGAAATTGAAAGATGTAAAGTTTGTATAGTATGATTGAATAGAGAAAGAAAGAAGTACTGCATAAGAATGTGAAAGTGATGATGAGTAATGAGAATGATAATGAATGATGATAATGAGAAAAGAGTAATATAACAAAGAGAATAGAGGAGAAGAGTATAAAAATAAAGAGTTAAGCCTTGTGGCATGATATTCTATTATATGTTCATCTGATGCTTTTCTATTGGCCCTAGAGGTCCTGTAGGCCCAAGTTCACCTACAGTAAGTTGTTATTCCTGTAGGCCGAAGTTCACCTGTAGTGAATATCAATTGTGTATCTCAGGGTGTTGCTCCTGTAGGCCGAAGTTCACCTACAGAGAGTTGTGATACCTGTAAGCCGAAGTTCACTTACAGGGGGCGCTATTTCTGTAAGCTGAAGTTCACTTACAGAGGTGTTATTTCTGTAGGCCAAAGTTCACCTACAGAAAGTTGTTGTGCTGTGATTAGACTATTTCTGTAAGCCGAAGTTCACTTACAGAGGTGCCATTTCTGTAGGCCGAAGTTCACCTACAGAAAGTTGTTCTGTTGTGTTTAGACTATTCCTGTAAGCCGAAGTTCACTTATGGGAGTGCTGTTTCTGTAGGCCGAAGTTCACCTACAGAGAGTTGTGATACCTGTAAGCCGAAGTTCACTTACAGGGGGCGCTATTTCTGTAAGCTGAAGTTCACTTACAGAGGTGTTATTTCTGTAGGCCAAAGTTCACCTACAGAAAGTTGTTGTGCTGTGATTAGACTATTTCTGTAAGCCGAAGTTCACTTACAGAGGTGCCATTTCTGTAGGCCGAAGTTCACCTACAGAAAGTTGTTCTGTTGTGTTTAGACTATTCCTGTAAGCCGAAGTTCACTTATGGGAGTGCTGTTTCTGTAGGCCGAAGTTCACCAACAGAGATAAAGCCATATCTAGGACTAGTTCCTGGGTAATGTCGGGATGCAGGGTGTAAACCGACACGTGAGCTCACGGCCTGCATAGGACAGACATGCATCATACTTGGTTGCGCATTTCCTCTGTTATGATTGTTGTTTGAATGTATGCTTTCTTTGTTTTCATTCTATTCTCTGTGTATGTTTTTTGTTTCCTTGTATTCTTTTGTTTGTGTTTTGCTTTCTTAGTTTCTTTATTTATCTGTATCTTCTGTTTATTGTTTCTCTGTATTCTGCTATATATCTGCTAAGTGACACAAATTAATGAACTTAACTAATAACCCCGGCCCTACTAAGAACTCCCCAGTTC
The DNA here is from genome assembly GCF_059453495.1 of Arachis ipaensis. NCBI lineage: Eukaryota > Viridiplantae > Streptophyta > Magnoliopsida > Fabales > Fabaceae > Arachis > Arachis ipaensis. Next base: position 92,668,840 of record NC_142435.1, read on the forward strand.
TTACCCCTTCTCTCTCCCTTCCCCCTTCAGATGGAAGCAGGAGTACCCTTCCGTAATCTACTGATGACGGTTTCGCAAAGAAAATTCTGCTCTAGGTAGTCTTTTGAGTCTAGGGTGAATCTCTTTATCTGTTTATATGTATATACTATGAGACCAGCCAATGTCTACACCCCATTCGTATGCGCACTTTAGCCTAAATCCTGTGTACGAGACTCCTGTTGTGTGGCTACCTGATGAGGTACCAGAGAGACGTCATATGGCAACGTTTGATCGTGCAGAGGAATAGTAGATGATGTTCTATCTTTTGATGACGTTCTACCTGACTTGAGTTGTGAAGACTTAGAACATACTTTCCCTCAGTTTAGTAGTTTAGAGGGACTAGGTGAGTATAGAGTCTAGGCTAGCCTGGGCGCCAGCTTAGGGACTTCTTGAATAGGTCAGGGCCTAGGATGTTGTATGTATATATATGTATATAGTTATTATCTAGCTATATCTAGGGGTGTTCTAACTAAAAGTCTATACTCTAAGAAAGCCTGAATCACTGAATGTTGTTGACTACCTGTGATATATTTATGTGTGGTTGTTTATAACTGTTTTATCTGTTATCAGTTATGAATTGATTATGAATGATTCTGTTTATTAATTCAAATGTTTTCAGGAAAAAAAAAGTACGTCACTAACTAACTACGCTTTTAACAACGAATCAGGCTCATATAATAAATAATAGATAATAATTAGGATGACAAATTGGTAGCACTCGGTTTCTGGTATGTCCTAGGCGTACTGAAAATTGGGTCGTTACAGGTATAGTTTCAAAACCAACAGAAATCCCTTCGTACAAACGTTTTGGTTGTCACAAGTAACAAACCCCTTAAAAATTGATAACCGAAGTATTTAAACCTCGGGTCGTCTTCTCAAGGAACTGCAGGGAAGTATGTTCTTATTATTGGTTATGAAGATTGTAAATTGGGGTTTTGAAGGTAGGGAGCAAGTAATTTAAATTGCAATTAAAATAAGTAAAAGACTGTAAAATAAATAAATGACTGTAAAACGCACTTTTGGCAAGGTATGAGAAATTAGAAGTCCTATCCTAGTTATCCTTATCAATGATGATGAAAATTGAATCTTAATTCCACTTAGTTAACCTTTGCTAGAGCAAGGGAAGGTCAAGTGACTAATTAGTTAGATCCTCAAATCCTAGTTAATCCCTAAGGAAAGATTGGGATTATTGAAGTTCAATTCAATTAGCAAAGATAACGATTATCAATCATGTTGAGTTTGATAACTCCTGAGTTACTGATTTCTTAACCAAGACCAAAAGGAGAAAAATAAATCTACTGGAATAAAAATGTCTTCAGATTGGGAATAACAATAACATAAATAAAAGAAAGCAATAATAAACTGAAATACCTCAAATAACATTAATTCAAAAGAGTAATATGTAACATAGAAGAATTTATAAATAAAATTGAGAAAATAATAAAAAGGAATATTGAACCTGGTAAAAAGAGAAAATCCTGAAAGTGAATAAAATCCTAATCCTAAAGAGAGAGGAGAGAATCTCCCTCTCAAAACTAAATCTAAATCATGAAAAGTAACTAATTGGAGACTCTCCTTGAACGGATGCATTCCCCCACTTCATAACCTCTGATCTATGCCTTCTGGACTTGAATTTGGGCCAAAAAGGGCTTCAGAAATCGCTGGGAGCATTTTCTGCAATTTCTGGTGCGTGGCCTCTGTCACACGTCCGCGTGGGTCACGTGGTCACGTCATTTGGAGTTTTCCTTGTCACGCGGTCGCGTCAGTCATACGTCCGCATCATATGCATTTTGCTCAAGGTGTGCGATCGCGTCAATCACGCGGTCGCGTCGCTGTTAATTCGTGCTGGCATGCGGCCGCGTCATCCATGCGATCGCGTCACTGCCAGTTTCTTCAAAAACTCCGTTTTATGCTTTCCTTCCATTTTTGTATGTTTCCTTTCCATCCTTTAAGTCATTCCTGCCTTAGAAGATCTGAAACTACTCAACACACGAATCACACCGTCGAATGGAAATAAAGGGTAATCAAAATAATTATTTTTAAGCATAGGAAACATGTTTTTCACATACATCACATAATAAAGAAGGGAAAGTAAAACCATGCAATTAATATGAATAAGTGGGTGAAGGATTGAATAAATCACTCAATTTGAGCACAATATATATCATAAAATATGGGTTTATCAACCTCCCCACACTTAAACAATAGCATGTCCTCATGCTAAATCCAAGATAAAGAGTAAGGTAAGGTTGAAGTGGTGGAATCTCATGCAATGCAATCTATTCTAAATGAAACTACCTAGATGCATCATGCAATTATAATTGTTTTTTTATTCACTTGTATATAAAGCTTACATTTAGTTGAAATAATTCACATTCTCAAGGAATCATATATATAGCCAAACCTTAGATGATGCTAAAGAACTTTTACAATTGAGATGGGAAAGAAAAATATTTTATAGACTTGCAAGACAATTAATAATTCAAGCAGAGATATATGTTAATGAGCTATTGAACCCTCACTGGATTTTGTGTTTACTCTCTAGTCACTCAGTGTTTATTGGGTTAATCACTCTATTCTTCTTTTTATTCTTACTTTCTATAACTTTGTCCTTCATCTAACCAATCAACAATTATAGAATATAGGCATACAAAAGTAATGAGGTCTTTAATTAAGGTTGTAATGGGGCCAAGGTAAATGTAAGGGTATATGTATAAGGCTAAGTGAGCTAATTAAGCGAATCCTTGATTAGTCTAAGATTTCACCTAACATACATACTTTGTAAAGCAAAGCTTCTTTACCTATTTTACCCATATTTTCCCACTTTTGATCTTACATGCTCATGCATTAGTTTTAATTTTGTCCCATGTGCATTGCTTTATTTTGCATTTGGGGAATTCTTTTGTATCCCCTTTATTCAAATACTGAAAAATAAATATTTTTTTTTAAATGCACATGGTAATTCAATTATTTTGATTTCACATGAGCATGCTTCCCAAAAATTTTTATTTTGAATTATTTTATTCTTTTCAACTTTCTACCCTTTGTATTTATCATCCATGTTCCCAATAGGTTTCCCACACATAAACAATTACACAATTTCTATCTTAAGCTAACCAAGGATTCAACTTGGGATTTTTATTTTGTTTTTCTGCTTAAGGCTAGTAATGTGGTTTGTAGAATATGAGGGGATTTAAAGGCTCAAGGGGGCTAATAAGGGTGATATAAAAGGTAGGCTAATTTGGGATAAGTGAGCTAAAATCAAACAATGGCCTCAATCACTCTCTTGGTATGTATTTCTATTCTATAATCGGACATATAGATTAAAACAAAGTAAAGAACACCAGAATAAAAAGAAGGGCGGAACACACAGGAATAAAATATTATGGTTTAAATGTAACCATACAATTAAGCTCAAAACTCACAGGCTGTGTGTTCTCTAACTCAAACATCATATATCAGTTATATATGTCATGCAAGTAAAAATTAAGAGTTTCCATTATTCTCAATGTAATTCTTAAGGTGGCTTTAAAGTTCTAGTGTTTCTCCTTGATGAAATGTTGTTAACTAACTAACATGTAATGCTATATATACAAGGTGTGTGGATTGCTTATGTTCAAGTCTCTAGTTTACTTCCTTTTTATATTTTCAATTTAAACTAAGCTATCTTATGCTAAAAAGGGTAAACTATATTAATTAATCCACAATTTCTATAACTAATAAGTTAGAATTGCAACTAAACTAAATGGCTAAAATATGAACTAAGAGTACAACATGCAGAAATAGAGTAAAAATACATGAAAATAGCAATGTATAAGTACTGAGAAAATAAAAATAAAAATATAGAGAAAAAATACAGAAAAATAGCAAAATAAAATAAAAAGAGTCTGTAGTGGTTCACCAAAAAATACGCCAGAGATGGCGACCTCCCCACACTTAAAATGAAGCATTGTCCCTGACGCTCACTCAAGCAGGGTGTGAAGGGGTGTCATCACTGGAAGGGTGGGTAGCTGGAGTCTCTGTGGTGGTGGTCTGAGGATCTGCCTGCTGCAGAGGAGGTGCTGACTGAATAGGAACCTCTGGGTCTGCAGCCTGGATCTGATGCGGTGTCTCCTGCTGTGAAGCAGCCTGCTCCGGGCTTGCCTGTGCAGCCTCACTCTGTGGATGGGTCTCTGCCTCGTTATCATCCGCCTCCTCCTCAGATGGCTCTGATGGTGTGTCAGGCTCGGAGGGGATATCGCCAGATCGTATCATCAGCTTCAGGTGCTCATAGCGTCGCTTGCTGCGACGCTCAGCTCGCTCATATCGGCGCCGGTTGCGGCGCTCCATCTGGTCTAGCTGTCGAAAAAGGCGGTGCACTAGGTGATAAACTGGCTCTGAGGCAGGTGGAGGTGCAGTGGTGGTAATAGAGGTAGCTGGGGTAGCTGTAGAGGAAGAGGGGCCGACAGATTGTGTGGCTGTCTCAGCAGTAGCAGTGAGGAATGGAGGTCTGTAGCCCAAAGCCAGAAAGTTCCTGTTGTGAGGGATAATCTTCTTGCATTCTGCAACAAGTGACTTCTCATCAGCATCCTCCCAAGGCACGTCAGCTCGACGGCCTAGCTGTGTAATCAGATAAGGAAAGGGGAGAGTGCCTCGGACGTGGACCCTGGCCATATAGTACCGAATGAAGCGTGGCAGGTACAGGTCCTTACCCTCCAGCACACACCATAGGAAGGTGATTATAGCGGCAGGTATCTCAGTCTCATGGGTACTCGGCATAACAAAGTTGCTAAGTATCTGATGCCATAGCCGAGCCTCATCATTTAAGTAGATCCGCTTGATTCCCTTTGGCATGGTGGTGTTCTGACCCATGATCCATGGAACGGTCGGGTTAAGGGCTATCCTGGCCTTGATTGCATCCCAATCAAACTTCATGAAGCGCATATCCTCCTCAGTTTTTTGATAACCATCCCGCTGATCGGATTTAGGCAGAAGCTTCAGAACATCCTCTATGGCCTCTTCAGTGACCAGTATCTGCTTCCCTCTTAGGTTCACTGCATCTAGGGAAGTTTTAAAGTAATTGCAGTAAAATTCCCTTACCCAAGATGCATTGACCTCAGTCAGGTTTCTCTCCAGGAAGAACCAGCCTCTTTGTTTGATCTGATTAGAGGTGTATTGCTGGAGTTCTTCTGGGATTTTCAAAGTCCTCTCCAGGTACAGGTTCCTGGAGGTTGCAAACACCGGATACTTCAGCTCGCAGTATTGATTTGCAAATCTAATGGGATCAGTAGCAGGGAGTAGCTGGTCAGCCTTCTCCTGCAGGGTAAAGTGTTTCTCCCGCCAGGAGTCATCGTGCATGATGTCCAGTATGGACATAGAGGATTCTCCTCTTTTCCATTTGCCAGTTGTTGCCTTTCCTTTTCCCTTTCTCTAGGTGTCAGACATCCTGAAAAATAGAAAACTAGGATATAATAAAAACAGGAGAAACAAATATGCAATTAATCAAAAGAAGCACATAATGGCAAAGGAGCAGTAGAATAATGAAAAGGAGTTAAGTAAATGTGCATTAAGGATTGTATAGGAGTTAGAAAACTGAGAAGAGAAATCCACAATCCAAAATGTAATAGAATTCATGTTAATTAGGAAAAATTATCGTCATGCCTTGGTTAGAAGGTTAGAGAGAATAGTGAAAAACCAAGAAGGTAAATTTTGAAAGTTAGGTTGGTTAGGAATGAAAAAGAGTTTAGGGAGTTAAAATTAGTGAGTTAGTAAAAAGTGGATTAGAGTAAGTGGCATGATGATCATTTCCTAAGTAACGAAAATTCACAAATATAAGCAACAAATAACTCATAATCAAGCAAGGAAGTTAATGATGATTCATATGGGAATGACAAAAAGTGGAATGGAATCATCCAAGTTACAATTTATAAACCAGGAAATTGAAAAGAATAAGAAAGTTTGCCCTGGCATTCATGAATTGGTTTGGTAAAAGCTGAGTAAAGCAGAGTTCAAAGTGCCCAAAACCAAAATATGAATGAAAGTCAAAACAGTTTACAGAAATTTGGGCAGCATCCCGGCTAAAATTGGATGTTCCCGAAAAATAAATAGCAATCAGAATAGCTCATATGAATTAAAATATAGCTGCAATTACATAAAGGGGATATGAATCATGGAAAAGCAATGTAAAAAGCAGCATGAAACAAGAAATTACAGCATATGAACAATACTAACATCACAGCAACAGCAGAATTGCGAAAATTAGAAAACAAGAAACATGAACAGTGCAATTAAACAGGCCTAAATCCACTAACCACATCCTAGGCTACCTAACAACCTAGAATCCACTACAACATGCATAACTAACTAGCCTAAATATGAAAATAAACAGAAAAAAATAGGAAATTAACGATGAATGGAAAAAAGGGTGACGTTCAGCGGAACCTGGAAGGCGAATAAAAAAAGGTGGGGCAGAGAGGTGGCTGGGGGATGGTGGCGGTGGTTGCTGAAGCAGCGGTGGACGGCGATGCAGCTGTTCGGAGGTAGGGGTTGGGAAGGGTAATGGGGTAGGGGGAAAAGGGGAAGGAAGGGAAGGGGGGTGTGGACGCGGCGGCTCGAGGCGCGGTGGTGACGGCGGCACGGTGGGGTGGTGGTCGCGAAGGGGGGCAGTGGTGGTGGAGGGAAGAAGAGGAAAGAAAAGAAAGAAGGAGGGGGGGAGGGGGAAGGGGGGTGGCGTGGCGGCGGCTTCTGCGTGGTCATCGGGGGTTGCGGTGGGCGGTGGTGGTGGTTGGAAGTTGTGGGTGGTGGGTGTGGAGAGAAGAGAGGAAGCAGAGGGGGCTGGAGGGGCGCGAATGGGTAGGGTTTCGCGTGGCTAGGGGTTATTAAATTTGAATCCACACGATCGCGTGGGGCATGCGGTCGCGTAGCTGGGGTGAAATGAGGGTCGACGCGATCGCGTGGGTGGCGCGATCACTTGGAATGGGTAGATAATGAATGACGCAATCGCGTGAGGCATGCAATCGCGTCGCTAGAAATCTTGCGAAACGCACAATTCCAGCGTCGTTTCAGCGCAACTCTCTGTCTCTTTTGGGGTGGTGTGCAATCCATGCGACGCGATCGCGTCGCTCACGCTGTCACGTGGGATTGGTGTTGTGCAAGTGACGCGATCGCGTCCCTGACGCGATCACGTGGGCCATTTTGTGCGAAACGTACAATGGCCGCACGATTCCAGCCTAACTTTCTGGACGTTGGATATTTACGCCGATCTCCAGATCACGTGGCCGCGTGAATGACGCGGATGCACGGGAAGTGTTTTTCGCAACTGACGCGATCGCATGGGTAATGCGGTCGCGTCGTGCACTTTTTTTTTATGCAGGTATGCAGTTATGCAGTATGCAATGTGAATGAATAACATTCAGGTTCAATTGAAAAGGAAAACAAAAATAAATAGCACGAAATAAAACTGAAAAAGAAACGACCATACCATGGTGGGTTGTCTCCCACCTAGAACTTTTAGTTAAAGTCCTTAAGTTGGACATTGGATGAGCTTCCTGTTATGGCGGCTTGCACTTAAATTCATCCAGAAATCTCCACCAATGCTTGGAATGCCAACAGCCTCCGGGGTCCCAAACTAGGCATGTAAAGCTTCTGAGCAGCTTCAAACAGATTCTCAGGCTCCCGAGGTGACGAATGTCATAATAGATTCCAGGATCCCCAACTTTGCTTTTAAATCCGCCTCCGTCTTGATCTATATTTTTCCATCCGGGCGGTTTAGAAATTAGATTTTCACCAAGGTGACCAAACGTTTTCCTAGATCCATTCGATTGATCATGATGCTAATCCGTGCACTTCGAGTTGAGGTGTGGAACCTTATTGAACCTTGTGCACCAGCTCTGAGTGCGAGCCATTTCCCTCTTACTCTTAAAGCCGCAAAGAGCTCTAAGCTGGCCATCTGTTTCAAACAAACCATATTTAAGTGGGAAAATAAAGTTAAAGGTTAAGGATTGTACCCATTTGAAGCTTGTATTCGGTGGTAGTGGCCTTGGGATAGGTGTTTCCAGTGGTTCTGTGAGTTCTACTCCTTTGTGCTCTTCTGTGAATTTCTTCACTTCCTTGCAGACTTCTTCAATTGCATCCATGTCCTGATCAAAGCCTTCTATGTCTTCCTCGTCGCTTAAGTCATAAATGGGAGGTTGAGAGAAATCTACCTCCGCATAATCTTCGTAATCACTTGGGGAAGAGTCTTCGATCTCAGAGAATTCACTTGCTGATGCAAGTTCACTACTGGGAGAACTTGACTTAAGATTATCATCATCAAGGAAACTTGCTTCTTGGATTATTCCGTCTAGTTCTTCATAAAAGACTTGCTTTGGGAGTTGTGCATTATCCTCCTTAGCATTAATTGGAATGTTTTTGACAGAATTCTCCATAACTTTGGATTCCCATGGAAGTTTAGCGTCTCCTAAGTCTTCAACCAACTCTTCTTCGTTTATAATGACAGCTTCCTCTACTTGTTCCAGTACGAAGTCATGCCCTGTTCTGTCCACTGGAGTTTCTAATATCTCCTTCATGCTACGCTCTTCTTTAGATTGTCCACATGGGGCTGTGGGAGGTCCTTGAATGTTCGAATGTCTAGAAGATAATTGACTTACAGCTTGCTCCAGTTGATGAAGGGTTGTTTGGAGTTGATCTACTGTTTCTTTGAGGCGAACCTCTGATTCTCGGGGTGATAGATTTGGACGTGGTACATGAGGAAGTGGTGGTGTTTGGGAGTAATTGGATTGGAATCGGGGTAAATGAGGATCGTATGGTGGCAAATGGTGAAAAGAAACTTGTGAGTATGGTGGTTCGAAGTTATGTTGAGAGGATGGCCTATAAGCACAGGGTAGGGCTTATTGGTAACTACAAGGTTGTCCACCATGTCTATTACCTTGGTATGCACTGTAGAATGGTCTTTGTCCATGATATCTTGGAAGGTATTGTTGCCTAAAGGGTTGATCAGATCCTCTTGGCTCCATCCATCTTTGATTGCTCTGACCTTGATGCATGTTCCTGTTATAACTTTCATTCATTTCAACAATATTAGAATCAAACTCAAAGCGAGAGGGGTGAGAATTCATATTGACTAATAAAAATAAAAGGGGAAAATAAAGACAACTAAACAAGTAAAAGAAAAATATTTACAATAACCAATAACAAGGCACACAATTGCAGTTCCCCGGCAACGGCGCCATTTTGACGTTAGGATTTTTGCCAGTAAAGAATTTTATAAAAACAGTCGCGTTGTAGGTATAGTTTCTAAACCAACAGAAATCCCTTCGTACAAACGTTTTGGTTGTCACAAGTAACAAACCCCTTAAAAATTGATAACCGAAGTATTTAAACCTCGGGTCGTCTTCTCAAGGAACTGCAGGGAAGTATGTTCTTATTATTGGTTATGAATATTGTAAATTGGGGTTTTGAAGGTAGAGAGCAAGTAATTTAAATTGCAATTAAAATAAGTAAAAGACTATAAAATAAATAAATGATTGTAAAATGCACTTTTGGCAAGGTATGAGAAATTGGAAGTCCTATCCTAGTTATCCTTATCAATGATGATGAAAATTGAATCTTAATTCCACTTAGTTAACCTTTGCTAGAGCAAGGGAAGGTCAAGTGACTAATTAGTTAGATCCTCAAATCCTAGTTAATCCCTAAGGAAAGATTGGGATTATTGAAGTTCAATTCAATTAGCAAAGATAACGATTATCAATCATGTTGAGTTTGATAACTCCTGAGTTACTGATTTCTTAACCAAGACCAAAAGGAGAAAAATAAATCTACTGGAATAAAAATGTCTTCAGGTTGGGAATAATAATAACATAAATAAAAGAAAGCAATAATAAACTGAAATACCTTAAATAACATTAATTCAAAAGAGTAATATGTAACATAGAAGAATTCATAAATAAAATTGAGAAAATAATAAAAAGGAATATTGAACCTAGTAAAAAGAGATAATCTTGAAAGCGAATAAAATCCTAATCTAAATCCTAATCTTAAAGAGAGAGGAGAGAATCTCCCTCTCAAAACTAAATCTAAATCATGAAAAGTAACTAATTGGAGACTCTCCTTGAACGGATGCATTTTCCCACTTCATAACCTCTGATCTATGCCTTCTGGACTTGGATTTGGGCCAAAAAGGGCTTCAGAAATCGCTGGGAGCATTTTCTGCGATTTCTGGTGCGTGGCCTCTGTCACGCGTTCGCGTCATTTGGAGTTTTCCTTGTCACGCGGTCGCATCAGTCATGCGTCCGCGTCATATGCGTTTCGCTCAAGGTGCACGGTCGCGTCAGTCATGCGTCTGCGTCACTGTGAATTCGCGCTGGCATGCGGCCGCGTCATCCATGCGATCGCGTCACTGCCAGTTTCTTCAAAAACTCTGTTTTATGCTTTCCTTCCATTTTTGTATGTTTCCTTTCCATCCTTTAAGTCATTCTTGCCTTAGAAGATCTGAAACTACTCAACACACGAATCACGGCATCGAATGGAAATAAAGGGTAATCAAAATAATTATTTTTAAGCATAGGAAACATGTTTTTCACATACATCACATAATAAGGAAGGAAAAGTAAAACCATGCAATTAATATGAATAAGTGGGTGAAGGATTGAATAAATCACTCAATTTGAGCACAATATATATCATAAAATATAGGTTTATCAAGGCCCCCATCCAAAAATTCGTTAAAAATCAACATTGACACAGTCTTCTTAGAATCATAAAAAACAAGAGTGGTAACAGTGGTTATCAGATACAGCAGGGGAGCTGATGAGCAGATATTTTATACGCTCTTTGGGGTTAATTTCATATAGTTTTGAGTATGTTTTAGTTAGTTTTTAGTCTATTTTCATTAGTTTTTAGGAAAAATTCATATTTCTAGACTTTACTATGAGTTGTGTGCTTTTCTGTAATTTCAAGTATTTTTCTGGCTGAAATTGAGGGAGCTGAGCTAAAATCTGATTCAGGCTGAAAAAGGACTGCTGATGCTGTTGGATTCTGACCTCCCTGCACTCAAAGTGGATTTTCGGGAGCTACAGAACTTGAAATGGCATGCTTCCAATTGCGTTGAAAAGTAGACATCCAGAGCTTTCCAGAAATATATAATAGTCCATACTTTGCACAAGGATAGACGACGTAAACTGGCGTTCAACGCCAGTTCTCTGCCCAATTCTGGCGTCCAGCGCCAGAAAAGGATCAAAAGCTGGAGTTGAACGCCCAAACTGGCACAAAAACTGGCGTTCAACTCCACAAATGGCCTCTGCACGTGACTCACTTAAATCTCAGCCCCAGCACACACCAAGTGGGCCCCAGAAGTGGATCTCTGCATCATCCATCATAGTCTACTCATTTTTGTAAACCTAGGCTACTAGTTTAGTATTTAAACAACTTTTAGAGACTTATTTTGTATCTCATGACATTTTTTAGATCTAAACTTTGTATTCTCTGATGGCATGAGTCTCTAAACCCCATTGTTGGGGGTGAAGAGCTCTGCTGTGTCCCGATGAATTAATGCAAGTATTTCTGTTTTCCATTCAAACACGCTTGTTCCTATCTAAGATGTTCATTCGCGCTTAACTGTGATGAAGGTGATGACCTGTGACATTCATCACCTTCCTCAAATCATGAACGTGTGCCTGACAACCACCTCCGTTCTATATACGATTGAATGAGTATCTCTTAGATTCCTTAATCAGAATCTTCGTGGTACAAGCTAGAACTGATGGCGGCATTCATGAGAATCCGGAAAGTCTAAACCTTGTCTGTGGTATTTCGAGTAGGATTCAAGGATTGAATGACTGTGACGAGCTTCAAACTCCTGAAGGCTGGGCGTTAGTGACAGACGCAAAAGGATAGTAAATCCTATTCCAACCAGATCGAGAACCAACCGGTGATTAGCCGTGTTGTGACAGAGCGCGTGAGCGTAGTTTTCACTGGAAGGATGGAAGGTAGCCATTGACAAAGGTGATCCACCAACACACAGCTTGCCATAGGAGGACGTGCGTGGGTGAACAAGAAGACAGAGGAAAGCAGAGATTCAGAAGACAAAGCATCTCCAAAACTCCGACATATTCTCCATTACTGCATAACAAGTAACCTTTAATCCATGCTCTATTGTTTATTTGCAATTCAACTGATAAACATAATTGACTTCCTGACTAAGATTTACAAGATAACCATAGATTGCTTCAAACCAACAATCTCCGTGGGATTCGACCCTTACTCACATGAGGTATTACTTGGACGATCCAGTGCACTTGCTGGTCAGTGGTACGAGTTGTGAAAAGTGTGATTCACAATTCGTGCACCAAGTTTTTGGCGCCGTTGCCGGGGATTGTTCGTGTTTGAACAACTGACGGATTATTTTGTTGCTTAGATTAGGAAAATTTTTCTTTTTGGTTTAGAGTCTCTTACTATTGTTCTTGGTTAAAAATATCCTTCTTTAAAACAAGTGTTACATTTACTGCCCAGTTGGCTAGAGCATTAGTCTAAGCCCGTGGCAGTTTGGTACACTCTTTTTGAAACCTTTTTCATAAATAATATTTTCTCTATTAAATTGTGTGCCAAACTTTAAGTTTGGGTTTTCTTGTTGATTTCCCTCTGATTTTCGAAAATTTTGGTTTGGTTTTCTAAAAATTTTAAGTTTGGTGTTCTTTCTTCGTGTTCTTGAGTTTTCTTTGTGACTTGATCTTAAAATTTTTAAGTTTGGTGTTCCTTGGTGTTTTCCCTCCAAAACTTTCAAAAATAGGGAGCATTAGATCTAAAAATTTTAAAATCTTGTGCTATCTTATTGTTTTTCTCTTTCCTCTTAAAAATCAAAAATATCTTTTCTCTCTTTTTTTAAAACAAATTTTCGAAATATATTTCTAAAATTCAGATTTTTTTATTTCAAAATTTAAAATTTTTTGTTTTTTCAAAATCATCATATCCTTTTCAAAACTTCCTAACCACTTTCTCTCTCCTCAGTTTTTCGAAAATCTTCACTCAATTTTTATTTATTCTATTTTAATTTATTTCATTTTCGAAATAAATATATAAATAAATAAATAAAAATATTTTTCCTATTTTACATCATCTCCCTTTCTCCATCATGGATCTAAGTGGAAATGAACAGTCCAGGAGGACTCTGGGGTCATATTCTAACCCCTCTACTGCTTCATATGGGAGTAGTATCTGCATACCCTCCATTGGAGTCAGTAGCTTTGAGTTGAATCCTCAGCTCATTATCATGGTGCAGCAAAGTTGCCAGTATTCCGGTCTTCCACAGGAAGAACCTACAGAGTTTCTGGCACAGTTTTTACAAATTGCTGACACAGTACATGATAAGGAAATAGATCAGGATGTCTATAGACTATTACTGTTTCCATTTGCTGTAAAAGATCAAGCTAAGAGGTGGTTAAATAACCAACCTAAGGCCAGCATAAGGACATGGAAACAACTGATAGAAAAATTCCTGAATCAATATTTCCCTCCAAAAAGGATGACACAGCTAAGGCTGGACATCCAAGGCTTTAAACAAGGAGATAATGAATCTCTTTATGATACCTGGGAGAGATACAGAGAGATGCTACGAAAATGCCCCTCTGAAATATTTTCAGAGTGGGTTCAGTTAGACATCTTCTACTATGGGCTTGCAGAAGGAGCTCAGATATCTCTAGATTACTCAGCTGGTGGATCTATCCACATGAGAAAGACAATTGAAGAAGCTCAAGAGCTCATTGATACAGTTGCCAGGAATCAGCATCTGTACCTAAGCAGCAACCCTTCCATGAATGAAGAGGTTAAAACAGTAACTGCTGAACTCAGTCCTATAAAACAAGCTGCTGAATTCAATCAGCAATTGGACTTTCTAACAAAGCAGTTAGCCGAATTTAAAGACAGGTTACAAGAAACAAGGATGGCTAATATATATATGGACGAATAATTTAAGCAAACAAAGCAGCAGCTGTCAAGGCAAATAGCAGAAGAATGCCAAGCAGTTCAACTAAGAAGTGGGAAAACATTAAATACCCCACCTCAAGGCAGCAAAAAGCTAAGAAATGAGCAACCCACCAAAGATTCACCTGAGGACAGTAAGAGCCCAGGGAAAAATAATTCTGGCGCTAAGACGCCAGAAAATTGGTGGAAGGCTGGCGCTGAACGCCCAGACCATGCTCAGAACTGGCGTTCAACGCCAGAAACAAGGCAGGACTGGCGTTCAACGCCAGAAATGGGCAAGGATCTGGCGTTGAACGCCCAAAAGGGGAAAGATCTGGCGCTGAACGCCCAAAATGGGCACAGTTCTGGCGTTCAGACGCCAGGAGCAGACAAGGAGCTGGCGTCCAATTTCACTCCAGCTTCTAACTCTGGCACTCAAGTGCCAGTGAGGGATCAGACACACACAGATGCTGATAACAACCCCTCTAAAAAGGCTTCTTCAACCACTTCTGTAGGCAATAAACCTGCAGCAACTAAGGTTGAAGAATATAAAGCCAAGATACCTTATCCTCAAAAACTCCGGAAAGAGGAGCAGGATAAGCAATTTGCTCGCTTTGCAGATTATCTCAGGACTCTTGAAATAAAGATTCCATTTGCAGAAGCACTTGAGCAAATACCTTCTTATGCCAAGTTCATGAAAGAGATCTTGAGTCATAAAAAGGATTGGAGAGAAACAGAAAGAGTTCTCCTCACTGAAGAATGCAGTGCAGTCATTCTGAAAAGCTTTCCCGAAAAGCTTAAAGACCCTGTGAGTTTTCTGATACCATGCATATTAGAAGGTAATTGTACCAAGACAGCTTTATGCGATCTTGGGGCAAGCATCAACCTAATACCTGCATCTACTATCAGGAAGCTTGGCTTAACTGAAGAAGTTAAACCAACCCGGATATGTCTCCAACTTGCTGATGGTTCCACTAAATACCCATCAGGCGTGATTGAGGACATGATTGTCAGAGTTGGGCCATTCGCCTTTCCCACTGACTTTGTTGTGCTGGAAATGGAGGAGCACAAGAGTGCTACTCTCATTCTAGGAAGACCCTTCCTAGCAACTGGACGATCACTCATTGACGTCCAACAGGGGGAAATAACCCTGAGAGTCAATGATGATGAGTTTAAGTTGAACGCTGTCAAAGCCATGCAGCATCCAGACACATCAACAGACTGCATGAAAGTTGATCTTATTGACTCTTTGGTAGAAGAGGTCAACATGGCTGAGAGTCTCGAATCAGAGTTGGAAGACATCTTTAAAGATGTTCAGCCTGATTTGGAGGATTCAGAGGACATGAAAGAGCCTCTGAACTTTCTTCTGAAAGAGGAAAAACCTCCTAAACCCAAGCTCAAGCCATTACCACCATCCTTGAAATATGCATTTCTGGGAGAAGGTGATACTTTTCCAGTGATCATAAGCTCTGCTTTAAATTCTCAGGAAGAGGAAGCACTTATTCAAGTGCTAAGGACACACAAGACAGCTCTTGGGTGGTCCATAGGTGACCTTAAGGGCATAAGCCCAGCTACATGCATGCACAAAATCTTATTGGAGGATAATGCCAAACCAGTGGTTCAACCACAGAGGCGGCTAAATCCAGCCATGAAAGAAGTGGTGCAGAAAGAGGTCACCAAACTACTAGAGGCTGGGATTATTTATCCTATTTCTGATAGCCCCTGGGTGAGCCCTGTTCAAGTCGTCCCAAAAAAGGGAGGCATGACAGTGATTCATAATGAAAAAATGAACTGGTTCCTACAAGAACAGTTACAGGGTGGTGCATGTGTATTGACTACAGAAGGCTCAATACAGCCACCAGAAAGGATCATTTTCCTTTACCATTCATAGACCAGATGCTAGAAAGACTAGCAGGTCATGATTATTACTGCTTTTTGGATGGCTACTCAGGTTATAAACAGATTGCAGTAGATCCCCAGGATCAAGAGAAAACAGCATTCACATGTCCATCCGGAGTGTTTGCTTATAGAAGGATGCCATTTGGGCTATGTAATGCGCCTGCAACCTTCCAGAGATGCATGCTCTCTATTTTCTCTGACATGGTGGAAAAATTTCTGGAAGTCTTCATGGATGACTTCTCAGTATATGGAGACTCATTCAGCTCCTGTCTTGATCACCTGAAACTTGTTCTGAAAAGATGCCAAGAAACCAACCTAGTTTTAAACTGGGAAAAGTGTCACTTCATGGTGACTGAAGGAATTGTTCTTGGGCATAAAATCTCAAACAAGGGAATAGAGGTGGATCAAGCAAAAATAGAGGTAATTGAAAAATTACCACCACCTGCCAATGTTAAGGCAATCAGAAGCTTTCTGGGGCATGCAGGATTCTATAGGAGGTTTATAAAGGATTTTTCAAAAATCACAAAACCTCTAAGCAATCTGCTAGCTGCTGACACGCCATTTGTGTTTGACACAAAGTGCCTGCAGGCGTTTGAAATGCTGAAAGCTAAGCTGGTCACAGCACCAGTCATTTCTGCACCAGACTGGACATTACCATTTGAGCTAATGTGTGATGCCAGTGATCATGCCATTGGTGCAGTATTGGGACAGAGGCATGACAAGCTTCTGCATGTCATTTATTATGCCAGTCGCATTCTAAATGATGCCCAGAAAAATTACACAACCACAGAAAAAGAACTACTTGCAGTGGTTTACGCCATTGACAAGTTCAGATCATACTTAGTAGGATCAAAAGTGATTGTGTATACTGACCATGCTGCTCTTAAATATCTACTCACAAAGCAGGATTCAAAACCCAGGCTCATCAGATGGGTATTGCTTCTGCAAGAGTTTGATATAGAAATAAGAGACAGAAAAGGGACAGAGAACCAAGTGGCTGATCATCTGTCCCGGATAGAGCCAGTGGAAGGGACGTCCCTCCCTTCTCTTGAGATCTCTGAGACGTTTCCTGATGAGCATTTATTCGCCATTCAGGAAGCACCATGGTTTGCCGATATTGCAAACTATAAAGCTGCAAGGTTCATACCCAAGGAGTACAACAGGATACAAAAAAAGAAATTAATTACTGATGCAAAGTACTACTTGTGGGATGAACCTTATCTCTTTAAGAGATGTGCAGACGGAATTATCCGTAGGTGTGTGCCTAGAGAAGAAGCACAGAGGATCCTGTGGCATTGCCACGGATCTCAATATGGAGGCCATTTCGGAAGTGAGCGAACAGCCACCAAGGTCCTCCAATGTGGCTTCTATTGGCCCACACTCTATAAAGATTCCCGAGAGTTTGTACGTAATTGTGACAGTTGCCAAAGAGCTGGTAACCTGCCTCATGGTTACGCCATGCCTCAACAAGGAATCTTGGAAATTGAGTTGTTTGACGTATGGGGAATTGACTTCATGGGACCTTTCCCACCATCATACTCAAACACTTATATTTTGGTGGCAGTTGACTATGTATCAAAATGGGTTGAGGCTATTGCCACACCCACCAATGATACTAAAACAGTGCTGAAGTTCCTCCAGAAACATATCTTTAGCAGGTTTGGTGTCCCTAGAGTACTAATCAGTGATGGGGGCACTCACTTCTGCAATAAACAGCTTTACTCTGCCATGGTTTGGTATGGAATTCGCCACAAGGTGGCCACTCCATATCATCCACAAACCAATGGGCAAGCTGAAGTCTCTAACAGAGAATTAAAGAGAATCCTGGAATGGACAGTAAATACCCGTAGAAAGGATTGGGCACGGAGCCTGGATGATGCTCTGTGGGCTTACAGGACAGCATTCAAGACCCCCATAGGGACATCTCCATACCAACTCGTGTATGGTAAGGCATGTTATCTGCCCGTGGAACTGGAACATAAGGCCGACTGGGCAACCAGATTCCTAAACTTTGATGCCAAATTAGCAGGAAAAAAACGATTGCTCCAGCTAAATGAGCTAGAGGAATTCAGATTCACAGCTTTCGAAAATGCCAAGCTTTATAAAGAAAAATAAAAAAAATGGCATGACAGAAAGCTGTCATCTAGAATCTTTGAACCAGGACAGAAGGTCCTGTTGTTTAACTCTAGACTCAGGCTATTCCCCGGGAAACTGAAATCCCGGTGGAGGGGACCATACGTGATTATAAGTGTGTCACCATATGGTTATGTGGAGCTTCAAGATATTGATTCTGATAAGAAGTTCATTGTCAATGGACAGAGAATCAAGCATTATCTTGAAGGCAACATTGAGCAAGAATGCTCAAGGCTGAAGCTAGATTAAAAGCTCAGCAAAGTCCAGCTAAAGACAATAAAGAAGCGCTTGCTGGGAGGCAACCCAGCCATGCGGCAATAATCCTCTAAGCATTTTGCCCTATTTCTATTTTTATTTTTATTTGTTTATATAGAGTTCATTGATAACAAGGTAAATAATCATTTACAGAAGACCTCGGCACACAAAACAGAGAAAAAGATCCCATTGGCACGAAAATGCCAGTAACAGTGCATTTTGGGCGTTCAACGCCCAAAATGGGCATCCACTGGGCGCTGAACGCCAGTGATGGTAGCAGCTGGGCGTTCAATTCCAGAAAGGGGCACCCACTGGGCGTTGAACGCCAGTAATGGCAGCAGCTGGGCGTTGAACACCCAGGAGAGCAGCATTTGGGCGCTGAACGACCAAAACAGGCAGTGTTTGGGCGTTCAAACGCCAGGAAGGCAGGGAGGAGCCAAATTCATTTTTTCCACATGTATTTCCATTTTAATTTAAAATTTTATGCTTCAATGCATGATTTTTACATAAACATGTCAAGAACCCTGATTTCTAAAATCCTTAATTTCTAAAACTCCATCTTTCCAAATTCAATCCAACTCTTTTCAAATCTTTTCTGAAAACAAATCTATCTTTTTCACTCAAAAATCTTTTCAACTAATCCATATCTTTTTCAAAATTCAGATTTATCTTTTCCAAAAATCTATCATATCTTTTCAAAATTAAACTATATCTTCTATCTTATCTTTTTCAACTCAATCTTTTTATCTTATCTTTTCCAATTTTTCGAAAACCCACCCCCCATCCTTTTAAATTTGGGTTCGGCCTCCCTCCTCCTCCATCAACAATTGCACCTAGCTCTCCTTCTATCCCTTTCCTTTCTTTTCTTTTGCTTGAGGACAAGCAAACCTCTAAGTTTGGTGTGTTTATCCGAGATCACTAAGATTATGGCTCCTAAAGGAAAACAACCCACTCTAAGAGGCAAGAAAGAGAGCGTTCCAAAACCACTTTGGAATCAAGGGAAGTTCTTATCTAAAGAACATTCAGACCATTATCTTAAAGTAATGGGTCTGAGATCAGTGATCCCAGAAGTTAGATTCGATCTGAAAGAAGATGAATATCCGGAGATCCAGAAGCAAATTCGAATCAGGAACTGGGAAGTCCTAGCTAATCCTGAAACGAAAGTAGGAAGGAACATGGTCCAGGAGTTCTGTGCTAACATGTGGCAGACTGACAAGCAAAAACTATCTGGAACTGCCTTCTATGAATTTTGGACCATGGTCAGAGGGAAGATTATTCATACCACCCCTGACAAGATCAGAGAGATCTTAAAGCTACCTCAGCTAAAGGATGATCCAGATTCCTTCAACAGGAGGATGATGAGAGCAGACATTGACCTGGATAAGATTCTAGAGGACATATGTATCCCTGGAGCCAGGTGGACCACCAACACAAAGGGTGTCCCAAATCAACTCAAGAGAGAGGATCTCAAACCAGTCGCCAGAGGATGGCTGGACTTCATTGGGCGTTCTCTGTTGCCCACTAGCAACCGTTCTGAAGTCACAGTTAAAAGAGCAGTAATGATCCATTGCATCATGATGGGGAAGGAAGTGGAGGTTCATCAGCTGATTTCAACTGAACTCTACAAAATTGCTAACAAAAATTCTAAAGAGGCCAGGTTGGCTTATCCAAGCGTGATTTCTCTGCTCTGCAAGGACGCTGGAGTAAGGATGGGAATAACTGAATATATCCTAATTGAAAAGTCAATCACCAAAGCATCAATGGAAAAACAACAAGCACAGGAGGATCCCATCAAGAAGAGAGCACAGGAATTCCTCCCAGAGATCCCTCAATCTGAATACTGGGAGTATCTTGAGACGTCCGTTACCAAGATACGGGAAGCTATGGAGCAAATAATAAAAGAACAGAAGGAACACAGTCAAATGCTGACCTATATGTTTAAAGAACAAGAGGAGCAGGGGCGTGACTTAAGGGAATTGAAGCGCCAAAAGTCTTCTCTTGTAGGACCAAGCACCCCAAGGATCAGAGGAACCCCCGTTCCCCCAGAATAAAGGTTGTTAATTTCCAATTTCTGCCTTAACTCTGTGACAGTGTCCTTATAGAAGTTTACCTTAGGAGTCATATAGTAGTAATTAGTATCTATTTTGATTTTATCTCCAATTAAGCTATAATTTATTTTTCTCATCATCAGCAAACATGAATAAAGTAGTAGATCTTTTGAATAAGAGGCAATAAAATTTCGAGTTTTAATAAAAGAAATTCTAATTAGTTAAATGTGGTGGCAATGCTTTCTGTCTTCTGAATGAATGCTTGAACAGTGCATATATCTTTTGAATTTGTTGTTTAAGACTGTTAAATATGTTGGCTCTTGAAAGAATGATGAACATGAGACATGTTATTGATAATCTGAAAAATCATAAAAATGATTCTTGAAGCAAGAAAAAGCAGCAAAGAACAAAGCTTGCAGAAAAAAAAAAAGAGAGAGAGAAAGAAAAACAAAAAGCAAGCAGAAAAAGCCAATAACCCTTAAAACCAAAAGGCAAGGGCAAATAAAAGGGATCCCAAGGCTTTGAGCATCAGTGGATAGGAGGGCCTAAAGGAATAAAATCCTGGTCTAAGTGGCTAAACCAAGCTGTCCCTAACCATGTGCTTGTGGCGTGAAGGTGTCAAGTGAAAACTTGAGACTGAGCGGATAAAATCAAGATCCAAAAGCTAAAAGAAGAGTGTGCTTAAGAACTCTGGACACCTCTAATTGGGGACTTTAGCAAAGCTGAGTCACAATCTGAAAAAGGTTCACCCAATTATGTGTCTGTGGCATTTATGTATCCGGTAGTAACACTGGAAAACAAAGTGCTTAGGGCCACGGCCAAGACTCATAAAGAAGCTGTGTTCAAGAATCATCACACTGAACTAAGAAAATCAATAACACTATCTAAATTTGAAGTTCCTATAGATGCCAATCACTCTGAGCTTCAATGGATAAAGTGAGATGCCAAAACTATTCAGAAGCAAAAAGCTACTAGTCCCGCTCATCTAATTAGAATCTGAGCTTCAATCAAAAACTCTGAGATATTATTGCTTCTCAACCTATTAGTCTTCTATTTTATTTGTCTAGTTGCTTGAGGACAAGCAACAGTTTAAGTTTGGTGTTGTGATGAGCAGATATTTTATACGCTTTTTGGGGTTAATTTCATATAGTTTTGAGTATGTTTTAGTTAGTTTTTAGTCTATTTTCATTAATTTTTAGGAAAAATTCATATTTCTGGACTTTACTATGAGTTGTCTGCTTTT
This sequence comes from Arachis ipaensis, assembly GCF_059453495.1. Classification (NCBI taxonomy): domain Eukaryota; kingdom Viridiplantae; phylum Streptophyta; class Magnoliopsida; order Fabales; family Fabaceae; genus Arachis; species Arachis ipaensis. The sequence goes on from NC_142435.1 coordinate 92,690,389, forward strand.
CTGTAATTTCAGGTATTTTTTTGGCCAAAATTGAGGGAGCTGAGCTAAAATCTGATTCAGGCTGAAAAAGGACTGCTGATGCTGTTGGATTCTGACCTCCCTGCACTCAAAGTGGATTTTCTGGAGCTACAGAACTCGAAATGGCATGCTTCCAATTGCGTTGGAAAGTAGACATCCAGATATTTCCAGAAATATATAATAGTCCATACTTTGCACAAGGATAGACGACGTAAACTGGCGTTCAACGCCAGTTCTCTGCCCAATTCTGGCGTCCAGCGCCAGAAAAGGATCAAAAGCTGGAGTTGAACGCCCAAACTGGCACAAAAACTGGCGTTCAACTCCACAAATGGCCTCTGCACGTGACTCACTTAAATCTCAGCCCCAGCACACACCAAGTGGGCCCCAGAAGTGGATCTCTGTATCATCCATCATAGTCTACTCATTTTTGTAAACCTAGGCTACTAGTTTAGTATTTAAACAACTTTTAGAGACTTATTTTGTATCTCATGACATTTTTTAGATCTAAACTTTGTATTCTCTGACGGCATGAGTCTCTAAACCCCATTGTTGGGGTTGAGGAGCTCTGCTGTGTCCCGATGAATTAATGCAAGTATTTCTGTTTTCCATTCAAACACGCTTGTTCCTATCTAAGATGTTCATTCGCGCTTAACTGTGAGGAAGGTGATGACCTGTGACATTCATCACCTTCCTCAAATCATGAACGTGGGCCTGACAACCACCTCCGTTCTATATACGATTGAATGAGTATCTCTTAGATTCCTTAATCAGAATCTCCGTGGTACAAGCTAGAACTGATGGCGGCATTCATGAGAATCCGGAAAGTCTAAACCTTGTCTGTGGTATTCCGAGTAGGATTCAAGGATTGAATGATTGTGACGAGCTTCAAACTCCTGAAGGCTGGGCGTTAGTGACAGACGCAAAAGGATAGTAAATCCTATTCCAACCGGATCGAGAACCAACCGGTGATTAGCTGTGCTGTGACAGAGCGCGTGAGCGTAGTTTTCACTAGAAGGATGGAAGGTAGCCATTGTCAACGGTGATCCACCAACACACAGCTTGCCATAGGAGGACGTGCGTGGGTGAACAAGAAGACAGAGGAAAGCAGAGATTCAGAAGACAAAGCATCTCCAAAACTCCGACATATTCTCCATTACTGCATAACAAGTAACCTTTAATCCATGCTCTATTGTTTATTTGCAATTCAACTGATAAACATAATTGACTTCCTGACTAAGATTTACAAGATAACCATAGATTGCTTCAAACCAACAATCTCCGTAGGATTCGACACTTACTCACGTGAGATATTACTTGGACGATCCAGTGCACTTGCTGGTCAGTGGTACGAGTTGTGAAAAGTGTGATTCACAATTTGTGTACCAGGAGCCCTAAGAGGAGAATCAAGAACAAAGATTAGAGTAGATTCCAGTCTAATAGAAGAAGCTCGGGATCTTAAAGAAGCCATAATCCTAGTGAATAATCTAAATATGGGAGAAGTTAGAAATGAATTGTTTACCTCTTATTCGAGCCTTGAAGTCTAGGGAGGGCCTATAGGAAATCAACCCAATTCTTAATGACATAAAGGCTATCAAGGAAAGCCTTCCCCTGTGTGGTTTTGGTTGGACACTAAGGGGAGGAAACAATATAGCCCACTCCATTGCCAACCACATGAATCAAGACCAATTGCCTCTCAATTGGACCACTTCTCCTCTGCCACCGATTTCAATAATTCTAAGTGAAGAGAATCAGAATCCGTCAGTCAAAGGGAGCTCGCTCCTGAACCAAGACTCACTAAACTCTAGTCATTCTCTCAGCCTGTTTTGTCGACACCCAGGGAGCTCCACCTTCAAATTAGCAGCCAGTCTGTTTCAATTTGTCAGAACCAGGAAGCTCAATCCAAGACTCGAAGGCAACAATTCCCTTTTCTAACCAATTCAAGTATCATAGTGTTACGGATCTTATACCCGGAACGGTCTCCGAACCCGGTTACCCGAGTTCGACCCGCTTCGCCCTTCTAGAAGGCCCGGAACCGGCCCGCTGAAGCTCCTAACCAACTTTCGAATTCAAACGTCTCCCTTATCTTAGCCAGATAAGATAAGATAAGATGTTCACCATCACCTATAAATAGAGGACCCCGGTCCCTCCAGGTATTCATTCATTCCTCACACCTCATACCTCTCAGATCCATTCTGACTTGAGCGTCGGAGTGTCTTTGCAGGTACCTCCCCCCATTGCTCCAATCAAGTGATCCGGCATCCGCCTCGACCCGCAAGTTCCCGATTCATCCCTCAACTCGTACCATAGACATCTTGTACATTGGCGCCGTCTGTGGGGAACTTGCGCCGACTAGAGTCGGAATGGGGGACGTACTCGAAGAAACCTCCTCAAGCTGGGATAACTCTCGAGCAAAGAACCCGACCCCCGAGCATCAGGAGGTCACAAACCATGGAAGGATAGCAAGCACCATCCACCACGCACAGAATAAAGAAAACGATCACATCATCCCGGATCCGCGATATCCTGAGAAAACAGGGGATAAAGCGGCACAAATAATCCAAGATCGCTGCCTCCGAGTCCAAGAACTCGAAGGCAGACTAGCTTCCAAGGAAAGGTATAACACCAAACACGAAAGCCACGCAACCTCTAGATCAGAATCTCGCCACGGCAGATCGCCAACACGGTGACACGATAGGAAAGATGATCGCAGCACCTCGCGTGACCCCATGCGAGAAAAGTCACCGGAACGACGGTACAGCAAAAGGCACAACTGCAGTACCTCCCGAGATCTAAGTCATCAGCGCGACTCAGATGAAGATCGGCGACACCGAGAAACCAAGCGCACAAGAAACGACCACACAATAATGGGAGCTACACCTTTCACAGAAAGGATCTTAAGAGCAAAACTCCGCAAAGGTTTCGACAAACCCACCGACATGAAGTACGACGGAACCAAGGATCCCCAGGAACATCTAACGACCTTCGAGGCCAGGATGAACCTAGAAGGAGCGGCCGACGCAGTCCGATGCAGGGCCTTCCCGGTGACCCTAGCTGGACCAGCAATCAAATGGTTCAACGCCCTCCCGAACAGATC